>NC_090301.1:94695404-95004168 GCF_039906515.1 Pseudorca crassidens | reverse complement strand
CTCGGAAAAAGAATGGAGGTATAGATCAAGAAGATGAAAGAAATGTTTAACAACGACCTAGAAGAATTAAAGAACAAACACCTAGAAGAATTGAAGAATGAACAGAGATGAACAATACAATAACTAAAATGAAAAAATACACTAGAAGGAATCAATAGCAGAATAACTGTGGCAGAAGAACGGATAAGTGACCTGGAAGACAGAATGGTGGAATTCACCGCTGCAGAACAGAATAAAGAAAAAATAATGAAAAGAAATGAAGACAGCCTAAGAGACCTCTGGGACAACATTAAACGCAACAACATTTGCGTTATAAGGGTCCCAGAAGGAGAAGAGAGAGAGGAAGGACCCAAGAAAATATTTGAAGAGATATAGTCAAAAACTTCCCTAACATGGGAAAGGAAATAGCCACCCAAGGCCAGGAAGTGCAGAGAGTCCCAGGCAGGATAAACCCAAGGAGAAAAATGCCAAGACACATAGTAATCAAATTGACAAAAATTAAAGACAAAGAAAAATTATAAAAACAAAAAGGTGAAAATGACAAATAACATACAGGGGAACTCCCATAAGATTAACAGCTGATTTTTCAGCAGAAACTCTACAAGCCAGAAGGGAGTTGCACAATATATTTAAAGTGATGAAAAGGAAGAACCTACACCCAAGATTACTCTACCCAACAAGGATCTCATTGAGATTCAACAGAGAAATCAAAAGCTTTACAGACAAGCAAAAACTAAGAGAATTCCGCACCAAACCAGCTCTACAACAAATGTTAAAGGAACTTTTCTAACTGGGAAACACAAGGGAAAAAAAGGACCTACTAAAACAAACCCATAACAATTAAGAAAATGGTAATAGGAACATACATATCGATAATTACCTTAAATGTGAACAGATTAAATGCTCCAACCAAAAGACACAGACTCGCTAAATGGATACAAAAACAAGACCCATATATATGCTGTCTACAAGACACCCACTTCAGACCTAGGGACACATACAGACTGAAAGTGAGGGGATGGAAAAAGATACTCCATGCAAAAGGAAATCAAAAGAAAGCCAGAGTAGCAATACTGATATCAGATAAAATAGACTTTAAAATAAAGAATGTTACAAAAGACAAGGAAGGACACTACATAATGATCAAGGGAGCAATCCAAGAAGATATAACAATTATAAATATATATGCACCCAACATAAGGGCACTCAGTACATAAGGTAAATGCTAACAGCTATGAAAGAGGAAATCGACAGTAACACAATAATAGTGGAGGACTTTAACACCTCACTTACACCAATGGACAGATCATCCAGACAGAAAATTAATAAGGAAACACAAGCTTTAAATGACACAATAGACCAGATAGATTTAATTGATATTTATAGGACATTCCATCCAAAAACAGCAGATTACACTTTTTTCTCAAGTGCAGATGGGACATTCTCCAGGGTAGATCACATCTTGGGTCACAAGTCAAGCCTCAGTAAATTCAAGAAAATTGAAATCATATCAAGCATCTTTTTCAACCACAATGCTATGAGATTAGAAATTAATTACAGGGAAAAAATGTAGATAACACAAACAGGTGGAGGCTAAACATTATGCTGCTACATAACCAAGAGGTCACTGAAGAAATTAAAAAGGAAATCGAAAAATACCTAGAGACAAATGACAATGAAAACACGATGATCCAAACCTATGGGATGCAGCAAAAGCAGTTCTAAGAGGAAAGTTTATAGCAATACAATCCTACCTCAAGAAAGAAGAAAATCTCAGATAAACAATCTAACCTTACACCTAAAGCAACTACAGAAAGAAGAACAAACAAAAGCCAAAGTTAGTAGAAGGAAAGAAATCATAAAGATCAGAGCAGAAATAAATGAAATACAAACAAAGAAAACAATAGCAAAGATCAATAAGACTAAGAGTTGGTTCTTTGAGAAGATAAACAAAATTGATAAACCTTAGCGAGACTGATCAAGAAAAAGAGGAAGAGGACGCAAATCAATAAAATTAGTAATTAAAAAGGAGAAGTTACAGTGGACACTGCAGAAATGCAAAGCATCCTAAGAGACTACTACAAGCAACTCTGTGCCAATAAAATGGACAACCTGGAAGAAATGGACAAATTCTTAGAAAGGTATAACCTTCCAAGCCTGAACCAGAAAGAAATAATAAACAGACCAATCACAAGTAATGAAATTGAAACTGTGATCAAAAATCTTCCAACAAACAAAAACCCAGCACCAGACAGCTTCACAAGTGAATTCTATCAAACATTTAGAGAAGAGCTAACACTCATCCTTCTCAAACTCTTCCAAAAAATTGCAGAGGAAGGAACACTCCCAAATTCATGCTATGAGGCCACCATCATCCTGATACCAAAATGAGACAAAGACACTACGAAAAAAGAAAATTACATTCCAATATCACTGATGAATATAGATGCAAAAATCCTCAACAAAATACTAGCAAACAGAATCCAACAACACATTAAAAGGATCATACACCATGATCAAGTGGGATTTACCCCAGGGATGCAAGGATTCTTCAATATACACAAAGCAATCAGTGTGATACACTATATTAACAAATTGAAGAATAAAAACCATATGATCATCTCAATAGATACAGGAAAAGATTTTGACAAAATTCAACACTCATTTATGATAAAAAAAACTCTAGAAAGTGGGCATAGAGGGAACTTACCTCAACAGAATAAAGGTAATATACCACAAACCCACAGCAAACATCATTCTCAATGGTGAAAAACTGAAAGCATTTCCTCTAAGATAAGGAACAAGGCAAGGATGTCCACTCTTGCCACTATTATTCAACATAGTTTTGGAAGTCCTAATCACGGCAATCAGAGGAGAAAAAGAAATAAAAGAAATCCAAACTGGAAAAGAAGAGGTAAAACTGTCACTGTTTGCAGATGACATGATGCTATATAGAGAGAATCCTAAAGATGCCACCAGAAAGCTACTAGAGCTAATCAGTGAATTTGGTAAAGTTGCAGGATACAAAATTAGTGCACAGAAATCTCTTGCATTCCTATACACTAACAACAAAAGATCAGAATGAGAAATTATGGAAACAATCCCATTCACCATTGCAACAAAAAGAATAAATTTCCTAGGAATAAACCTACCTAAGGAGGTCAAAGACCTGTACTCAGAAAACTATAAAACACTGATGAAAGAAATCAAAGATGACACAATCAGATGGAGAGATATACCATGTTCTTGGATTGGAAGAACCAGTATTGTGAAAATGACTATACTACCCAAAGCAATCTACAGATTCAATGCAATCCCTGTCAAATTACCAATGGCCTTTTTTAGAGAACTAGAACAAAAAATCTTAAAATTTTTATGGAGACACAAAAGACCCTGAATAGCCAAAGCAATCTTGAGAGACAAAAACGGAGCTGGAGGAATCAGACTCTCTGACTTAAGACTATACTACAAATCTACAGTAATCAAGACAATATGGTACTGGCACAAAACAGAAATATAAATCAATGGAACGGGATAGAAAGCCCAGAGATAAACCCACGCACCTGTGGTCAACTAATCTATGACAAAGGAGGCACAAATATACAATGGAGAAAAGACAGTCTCTTCAGTATGTGGTGCTGGGAATACTGGGCAGCTACATGCAAAAGAATGAAGTTAGAACACTCCCTAACACCATATACAAAAGTAAACTCAAAATGGATTAAAGACCTAAATGCAAGATTGGATACTATAAAACTCTTAGAGGAAAACATAGGAAGAACACTCTTTGACACAAATCACAGCAAGATGTTTTTTGATCCACCTCCTAGAGTAATGGAAATAAAGACAAAAATAAACAAATGACACCGGGCTTCCCTGGTGGCACAGTGGTTGAGAGTCCGCCAGCTGATGCAGGGGACACAGGTTCGTGCCCCGGTCCGGGAAGATCCCACATGCCGCGGAGCGGCTGTGCCCGTGAGCCATGGCCGCTGAGCCTGCGCGTCCAGAGCCTGTTGCTCTGCAACGGGTGAGGCCACAACAGTAAGAGGCCCAAGTCCCGCAACAAAAAAAAAAAAAAAAAAAAAGACACCTAATGAAACTTATAAACTTTTGAACAAAGGAAACTGTAAATAAGACGAAAAGACAACACTCAGAATGGGAGAAAATCTTTGCAAATGAATCAACGGACAAAGGATTGCTCTCCAAAATATATACACAACTCATGCAGCTCAATATTAAAAAAAACCAACAACCCACTCAGAAAATGGGCAGAAGACCTAAATAGACATTTCTCCAAAGAAGACATACAGATGGCCAAGAGGCACATGAAAAGCTGCACAACATCACTAATTATTAGAGAAATGCAAATCAAAACTACAATGAGGTATCACCTTACACCAATTAGAGTAGGCATGATCAGAAAATCTACAAACAACAAATGCTGCAGAGGGTGTGAAGAAAAGGGAACCCTCCTGCACTGTTGGTGGGAATGTAAATTGATACAGCCACTATGGAGGTTCCTTAAAAAACTAAAAATAGAATTACCATATGACTCAGCAATCCCACTACTGAGCATACACCCAGAGAAAACCATAATTCAAAAAGACACATGCACCCCAGTGTTCATTACAGCACTATTTACAATAGCCAGGTGATGGAAGCAACCTAAATGCCTATTGACAGACGACTGGATAAAGAAGATGTGGTACATATATACAATGGAATATTGCTCAGCCATAAAAAGGAATGAAGTTGGGTCATTTGTAGAGATGTGATTGGACCTAGAGACTGCCATACAGAGTGAAGTAAGTCAGAAAGGGAAAAATGAATATCGTATATTAACACCTATATGTGGAATCTAGAAAAATGGTACAGATGAACCGGTTTGCAAGGCAGAAATAGAGACACTGATGTAGAGAACAAACGTATGGACACCAAGGGGGAAATTAGGGGGTCGGTTGTGGGAACAATTGGGAGATTGAGATTGACATATATACACTAATATGTATAAAATAGATAACTAATTTAAAAAAAGAAAATGGAAATACAGAAATGAGCCCATGTTCATGGAATTCATGGCTTCCGCTGGTCCTATGATGTACCCATCATCCTGCAGCAGCTAGCTTGGCAGGATCATGGAATAGCCTTTTGAAGTCTCGGTTACAGCAGTAGGTATATGTTAAAATATTGGAAGGATGAGAAAATCTTCTCTAGGATTGAGTATATGCTCTAAATCAGCATATCGTGCTATTTCTCTCATAACCAGTATTCACAGGTTTGGGAATCAAGGGCTAGAGCTGGGATTGGCACCACTCACTATAACCTCTAGTGATCCACTGGTAAAATTTTGCTTTCTGTCCCCTCAACTTTAGATTCTGCTAAGCTAGAGGTCTAGTTCCAAAGGGAGAAATGCTTCCACTAGCAGCACAAGAATGATTCCATTGAACTGGAATTTGAGGCTGCCATATGGCCATATTGGCCATATCCTCGTTCCAGTGAATCATCAGGCAGAAAAGGAGGGAGTTACTGTACAGTTTGGTGTAACTGAGCCTGCTTATCAAGGGGAAATTGAGTTGCTATTCCACAGGAAGTGTAGGGAGGAGTATGTCTGGATGGTACATCTTCTGGACCACCTCTTAGTATTCCCGTGCTCTGGGATTAAATTCAGCAATCCAGTTCAGGCAGGACTACTAATGGCCCAGACCCTTTAGCAATAAATTTAGGAAACCTACTAGCAAAGAACCATGACAAGCTGAGGTTCTGGTTGAAGACAAAGAAAATATGGAATGGGTAGAGAAAGAAGGTAGTCGTGAAAACGGGCTGCAATTCTGAGCAGTTGCATAGAGGACTAGAATATTTATTCCTTATTTTTATATGAATGTTTATATGCATATTAACTGAATATTTTTCTTTCCCTCTCTCTTCCCCTTATCATCTTACATCAGACGTCTTGCTAGAGATTAATTTTAAATCTCAGTATTTAAGGTAGAGGATATAGAAGCAGGTGTGTGAATCTCCTGAAGGAAGAATGAACATTACCCAAAGACAAAAAAGGACTTTATATTCTCTTTTGGAGAAAGGGTTGGAGTGTTTCTGTTTGCACACTGAATAGTTGTACTGTGGGAGGTGGGAGGATGACTTTGCTACTATCTTTATTTGGAGATTAAATGTGGTTCCAGGAGTGTGTATGAGTGCCAAGTGGTCAGGAAGAAGACTACAGTATATGTGTGATGTGTCAGTGTGGTTAGGCTGACCTACATTTGCTAGATTCCCTTTCTGGTTTGGTATTTCTGGTTAGGATGGGACACAAGAGATATATTCTTGTGGCAAATTCGAAGCGGGGTGGTGGAAGTGTCACGGCAGGTGTTGTGTAGCTCACACATGTTCTCATTTATCTGGGGGCTCATCTCTTTGGTGTGAGAGAGGAGTCGGGGCCACAACTGCTCTGCCTTCCCCTGGATCCTTCTTCATCTTGTGTAGCTCCTGGGCCAGGTGTGTGTTTCACACCTTGATGAAGAGCCTCAGCTTCTGCTAGTACTCATACCACCCAGGCCAGAGGCAGCAAGAACTGACATGGGCTTGAGTTCATCCTCGTGGGCTCCCACTAGTCCTGTGGGTTCCAGCTTGTCCTTTGCTCTCTTCTACTTTACCGTCACATACATATGTATAGAATGCGTTTCAGAAAATTGACCTTAACAAAAATAGTGGGAACTCTCTCTCTCTCTAAATACATAATATAATATAATACAATATAATATATTATTAAACAACAACATATATATATATATATGATATATTGCAGGGATTTGACGTTACCAATAAGAACTCTCTGTGTAAATATATAATATAAAAACATTATATTGTATATAATATACATAAATACTTTGTTGCAGGGATTTGGCATAGATATTAATTCTTAGTGAATCTGCTTCTCTGATTGAATCCTGACACATATGTTACCAAAGCAAACTTGGGTCTGCTTGCCCTGTTGAAGTAAAGCCAATCTACTGACACCAGGTTCTGGTAAAGGAAAGTGTAGCATTTATTGCAAGGCCAAGCAAGGAGCATGGGCAGCTAATGCTCAAAAGGCCTGAACTCCCCCTTTTATGGAAAGATTTTTTAAAGACAGGTTGAGGGACAGGGTTATGGGGTGTGTGATCAGCTCGTAGACATTCTTCTGATAGGCTGGTGGTGAGATAATTGGGAGTCAACATCATCAACTTTCTGGTTCCAACCAGTCTATGGTCTATGTTCTTACTGTCAGCATGCTGTTTACTTCCTCCATCTGGTGGGGTTTCAGTATCTGCAAAACAGCTCAAGGATATGGCTCAGAATATTATCTATAGCGCTTGAGGAGGAATTAAGCCCCTTGACCTTGTTTAATGGCTAAACTATTATTATTTTGTCTTGCTTACCTGTTGTCCTTTGTTTCTATATTTTCTCACTTCTCTGACTAAATTTGTTCTTTGGAAATCAGGGAAAGCCTAGGAGGCTAAAGTTTTTCTAGAAGCAAGAGGCCAGCAGAGGACATGGTGGGAGGTCTGTCCTGGCAAAGTCCCATAGGGTCCTGCTCAGTTACAGAAACATAGGTCTAGCTCAAAGGATTAGAGACTCGTGACTGCCAGACACACACCCTGTAAGAGTCTGAAGAGCTCCCATCCTGGGCAAGAGCCATCCATCATAAAACTCCAGCCCTGTGTCTGAAGAAGTCTTTGCACCTTCATGGCTTCTTCTGTTCCTTCCAGGCTCATCCTTTTCCCTGTTGCACCATCTCAGGGAGAGTTTTATGACAGGGATGATCCCAGAGCAAGAAATACTGGGAGAAATGGCTGCCAAGACCCTTGAACTGTGTCCCAGGCCTGGAATAATCATACCAGCTGTGGTCCTCAAGGACCCAAGATTCCTCCCTTATGTCTCTGCATCTTGGGAGGGTGTGATTTCCTGCTCATTCCCAGTGAGCTGTGAACCTTCTCCAGCCTTTCACCAAGAAGCACATATTCCTGTCATGTGAAATTGCACATATTTCTGCTCTCTTCCAAGAAAGGTCTGCAACCTCCCTATCAAAAACCATCAGGCCTGCCATCCATTGTCTTGAGAGCTTTCTCTCAGGATCCTGTGCCTTCCCCACACAAGCAGTGGACCTGATTTTCCAGGAGGGCTGATAACATTGTCCTCCACCTTTAATCATCCTGATAACTTCAGAAGTTCCTATCCCAAAGCTGCTTGTTCTAGCAGGGCTCAGGAACAGAGATGCAGCTAGAAGGCTTCCACTTGAGGGAGCGAAGCAGGAAAAAGGATTTATCCCCAACCCCCGACCCTGGGTGTTCACAGGAATGAATGATAGCAGCCCTCTCTCCGTCCAGGACATTTCTGCTGCTCTGAATTTCTCAAAACTTTTCCTTTCTCTGGGAAAATGCCACCCTGAGCATGACCTGAGGGCCCCAGGGCTCAGTGATCCACACTGAAGACAGCACTCAACCACAAAGGGTCCTTGAAACACTGGTGGAAGTGAGGGGGTGAAGTCAGGAGTCAAGGTGAGACCAAAGTCAGGAACCCTATTTGGAGATTGAATCCTTGATACTGACTTGCTTAATATACAAGTGCCATTAAAAATACCCTTACCTCCCATAGACAAAGAAGTGTATATTAGGGTGTTCATCTCAGTATTTTTTAGAATACTGAAAATGCCAAACAATGCGGATATTCAATAATGGAATCTTGAGTAGCTAGGAAAAATCATGTGTTCACTTTTTTTTTTAGTATAAAAGGAGAAGTGGCCACAAAATGCTAAATCTTTTTTTAAGAGCAAGTGGAAGAATGATATAAACCCATTTGTTTATTTTCTTTAAACTTTAAATTACTGACTATGCCTGGAAAAAAAAGAAGTCTCAAGCTGCTGGCAGTGATTTCTTCTAAGGAGTGGATTTGGAGAAGAGAACATTTCTCTTTCCTACTAAATATAATTCTGAATCCTTGGGTTTACTTACAATAATTATTTTTTTGTAATTAAAAAATGAGGATTAAAAATTGTTTTTGAAGATTGATGAATGGCAGAAATGTTTATAATACAAGGTTAATTTTTAAAAGTAGGACACATAATATGTAAAGGCTAAAACCCCATAAAATATGCCCCCCACACACACATACACACACAAAAGAGGCAGAAAAAGACACTGAAAGGAAGAAAATAATTCAACACGCCAATGTAGGTAATTTCTGGGTATGAAGGTTGTATGTCCTTCAGGATACGTTTTGTGTTCTGAAAACTTTAAAATGTAAATTAATTTTTTAAATCAGAAAAAAATGGACATGATTATTTTTTATAGCCAGGCTTATCTTAATTTCCTGTGAAGTGTTAGGCCAGGGCAGCTGTGTAAGGGCTCACATTTCCTTATTTTTTTCCCAAACCGAAATTCTTTGGGGAGAATTCTTCTCATGGATGCTGCAGTAGCTTCTGTTCCTGTGGAGAAAATTAAGGAACAAAACTTGGAAGCGTCCTGCCCAGGAGACAGCTCTGCAGGCCATCTGGGCTTTGACCAGCACGACCACCCCTGGTGTCACCCACGGACACCTCCACCTTATGGATTAACACGTTATCAATTCGCCTTCTTCCTAGGAAAACGTTTTTGGTACCCAGTTCTCTAATTCGTATCTGCTGTCAAACACCATTCCCAGGACTTCCCTGGAGGTCCAGTGGTTAAGACTCCACGCTCCCAATGCAGGGGGCCCAGGTTCAATCCCTGGTCGGGGAACTAGATCCGACTGGCACGCTGCAACTAAAGAGCCTGCATGCTGCAACTAAGACCCAGTGCAGCCAAATAAATACATAAATATTTTAAAAATACACACACACATACACCATTCTCTTCATTTTACAAACAATAAAAATGAATTGGAGAGTATTTAACTCACTGCCCGAAGAACCAGTTCAATAGCAGGGCCAGAACCAGATGTGCAACTCAATCAGCCTCACATTTATTCAGGCACCTAGTGTGTGTCACGCATTGTCCACAATGAGGATATAAAAACCTCATTGGCGTAATCCTTGTCCTTTGGGTCCTCATAACAGGCAGGTCGGAGAAGGAAAAGGGGGCCAGGGAAAAGCAAGGAATGGGTATAAAATGAATGGAAGTCACAAGCAGTGATGGTAATAGCAAAGAAAAAACCCGTGGCCATCGCCATAGTGACAGGGAAAAAATGTAGGACAGCGACAGTGGAGAGAAGCAGGGTCTAAGCCTGTCTGTGTTCTGTAAGAGCAGTGGTGCCCCAGGTGTGGTCCCCTGATCAGCAGCATCAGCATCTCCTGGGGCCTTATTAGACATTCACATTCACGGACCCCATCCCGGACCTCCTGGGAATCAGAAACCCTGGAGGCGGGGCCCAGCCATCTGCATTTTTCCCCCTTTTCACCCACCTCAGCCCAGCTCCCACCTCCACCACCATGTGACTCTGACACCTGCTGAAGCCTGAGGACCCCTGATTGAAAGTTCAGTGAGGGGCAGATTCTAAATAACTCAGGAAGGCTAATGCACAGCAGGAAACCTGGCACAGATGAGTTACCTGTTGTCTCCTGGAAAGACCAGAAAAGATGTCCCTGACAGAGGTGCTCCCAAGATAAGCCCCCAAAATGCCCTCTTCCAGTTGCAGATGGAGATCTGGGACTGTTTATGACATGCTACTTCCAAAAGTAAGCTAAATGCCTATGCATGCAACTCTGAGGAATAGCTCTCTCGCCTATATTTCAGCCATGTCTGGGAGTGCTGAATGAGAGAAAAATCACACAACAGCCAAATGCCATGAAGCTAGAGAATCATGTAAATTTTCACCTGCACAGGTGGTAGCATGTGATAAGGGCTTCATCATGAATTTGAACACAATACAGCTGAGTACAGAGGCAACCATCCCTGCTGACTGCAGATAGTAAAGGAAGGCTTTACCCAACAGACGACATTCAGTGTGGAGTTGAATCACCAGTAGAATTTCACCAGGTAGAGAAAAGAGCAGGAACAAAGGTTGGGGGGGGTCATGAAGGCCTCCTGCGAGCGAGACAAGGATGGGACAGTGGATTACAACGAGCCCCAGGGCCAGGCTGAAGAAGATGAATGTTCTTCTGTGGAAAGTGGAGACCCTTAGGGACAGAGGGATGGTGTGAGGAAACAGACACATAGAAAGACTACTTGGTATGTGTGGGAAGAACCGACTGGAGAGGGGGTCAGTTAAGTGAGATTCTGGGTGATTTTTATTTTTAGTTATTTGTCCTTTTTCTACCATGAATGTATTTTACTCACTACTTCCTTTGGAATTAAGAAGTATGGCCGTGAAGAGAAAGAGCAACCCAGGACGGGAAAGCCCTGGAGACCCAGACTTAAAGACAAGAGCAGTGATCAAGCCCATGTGTAGAAGGGTTAGCACTGGCAAAGAGGAGGGGCCATGTGTCCTTTGAGGTCAGAAAGAAGGGGATAAAAGTGCATGAAATACCAATTTTTGAAGCAGAACAAAGTTGAGATCATTGGTAGCAGAGGCCTCTATTTCCTTAGTCATGAGACAGCAACACCATCACCCGAGAACACAGGGTTTGGGCTGGGGGTGGGAGCTTGAGGAGAGGTGCAAAGGTTTGGAACAAAAAGAGCTAACACCTCTACAAGTGTGTGTTTTGTGTCAGTCACTGTCCTCAGCATTTTATATATATTGACTCATTTAATCCTCCCCACAGCTCCAGGAGGGAGACACTATCATCATCATACCCATTTTACAGAAGAGAAAACTGAGGCTCAGACAGGTTACAGTCATGTAGGAGGTAAGTGACAAAGTGAGGATTTTTTTTTTCTTTTTTTTTGCGGTACGCAGGCCTCTCACTGTTGTGGCCTCTCCCGTTGCGGAGCACAGGCTCTGGACGCGCAGGCTCAGCGGCCATGGTCCACAGGCCCAGCCGCTCCGCGGCATGTGGGATCCTCCCAGACCGGGGCATGAACCCGTGTCCCCCACATCGGCAGGCAGACCCTCAGCCACTGCGCCACCAGGGAAGCCCCAAAGTGAGGATTTGAACCCAGGGGATTACCAACCAATGTCAGGATTTAGAGAAGGAATACCCCGGGAATGACTGAAGGATCAGAAAGTCGTTTTGAAATCTCAGCTGAGTTGAAAAACCATGCCTTTGCCATGGAGCCAATTGGAAAGTCCTGCTTTTGCCCACTGCTGCGGAGAGCACCTTAGAAGAGCTATCGTAGGTTCTCTGAAGGAAAGACTTGTAGGGCTGCCCTCAAAACGTTGCCATGAGTTGCATTCGCAGGAGGTGACGTGGCTCTCAGGTTGCGTGAGAAAGCCTCCGTTGGAGCTTTCCCATGGAGAATGCCAACTGCTGGCCAGCAGACACCCTGCTGAGCCCAGGCCACCCGCGTCCTGGTGACTCAGGGAAGCGACAGCGGGAAGAGGGCCCCTTCCCAGCCACTGCGACTTTGCCTAATCCGACTGTGGAATTGTAAGTTCTTCAAGTATTTGGGGGAAGAGCAATTGCCAACTAAGGATCTAAAAATAGTTAAAGCGAACACAAAGACAGAATGTGAAAATCAGATTATCTGGGCAGCCAAGCCAAACTTAGAAAAACTACAAGATGGGAGGAGAGCGAGAAAACAGAACTGCAACCTCCCTCCCCAGCAACAGTTACACCCCTCGTTGTTGTCGGTTACCTTAGCAGTGCTCTCTCCCTCCGCTGTTGCTTCCCGGTAGAAACCATCCCAGGTCACCTGCACTGCACATCAAAGCATTCAAATCAGATAAGCAAACCGCCTTCTGTACTACTGTGCTCACATCAAAGAAAATCGAAACCCTGGGGCAGCAAGAGGGTCCCCACGCCCTTCTCTACCATCAGTGGGATGGACCTGCCTTATGCACAGGGGAGGTAAATTGCAAAACCTTGTGTTTCCAAAAAATGCCCAGCTCCCACGCAACATTTTGAGACACTTACAGGAGACCCAGCTAAGATTTGGGTCAGTTCAGATACATCTGGCTGTCACATCAGACAATCCGCCTAAACAGTGACCTCATCCATCAGGGTGTATATGTTTTTGTAATGTAACAAGACAATTGGGGCAAGCTAGTTCCAGGGTCAGTCTAGCTGTTCTATGTTGTCAGTGCATCAGTCAGTGCCACCGGGGGAGCCGTCCTCAGTGTCTGCCTTCCTAGCTATGTAGAGAGAGGCTTGTTTTGTGCTCAGGCTGTCGTCTTAATGCCCTGCCCATTAAGACAGTAATGTGTTTTCCAGCTATTAGTCTTTCTTGCCTTTTCTATCTTCTGGAGACCACCTGCATTCCTTGGCTCGTGACCTCTTCCTGTACCTTCAGAGCACATCACTGCAACCTCCACCATCACATCCCTCACCCTCTTCTCTGACCCTCTTGCCTACCCCTTTAGAAAGACCCTTCTGGTTACATTGGGCCCACCCGGACCATCCAGGACAATCTCCCCATCTCAAGATCCTTAACTTACTTACAACAAAGTCCCTATTGCCATGTAAGGTAACATAGTCATAGGTTCTAAGGATGGGGTTGTGGTCACATCCTTAAGGGACCATTATTCAGCCTAGCACAGGACCTCACAAGAGTATCACTTTGGTGATATCCTCTATGCTCTCACTCCCTCTAAGGAAACAAGCCATTCTTCCTAAAGATTTAGTCAGATAATTCTAGAAATTTCCACATGTGTTCCTCAGAGAGCCCTTTCAGCTACCCCAGGCAGTTTGGCTACCCCATGACGGGTGTGATGAGGTTAATTGTGACCCTTTAATTTGGGCCACCAGGGTGATGCTTCTTGATGGTGTGTTAGTTAAGGGTTTTTCAAAAGAAACAGAAGCAAAAGGAGATTACATTTAGGTATAGATATAGGTATAGACAAAGAGATTTATTATCAGGAGCTGGCTCACACAATTAATTACGGGGTCTGAAAAGTCCAAAATCTGCAGAGCTCGTGTCCCAGTTTGTGTCCAAAAGCCAGAAGCTACTATAGAACCTGGAAGGGCTGATGTCCCAGTTTGAAAGGCAACAGGAAGCAGAATTTCTCTCTCACTCCGGGAGGGTCAGCCTTTTTGTTTGATTCAGGCCTTCAGCAGATTGGCTGAGGCCCACCCACATTAGGAAGAGCAATCTGCTTTTTTTCAGTCTCCCGATGTAAATGTTAATCTCCTCCAAAACAACCCCTGAAAGAAACACCCAGAATAATGTTTGATGAAATGTCTGGACCCCCTGTGGCCTAGACATGTTGACACCTAAAACTAACCATCCCCCAGTGCCAGTGGCAGAGGTGGCAGCTGTGCTGCTCATGCCTGCTGGGGTGGGTGTCCCCCAGCGCTGACACAGATGCTGGTTCCACTACAGTCTGCAGCAGGGGTGCCCAGAGACCACCAGCACCCAGCACCGTGACCCACATCACACAGCCAGCACACCACCTAGAACTAATGGGGCTGCCGCAGGGCAGCTTGAGGCCTCCACAAAGAAGGCAGGAACGTAACTCGTGAGGCTGGCACCAAACCCTTTATGGTGGCTGCCTCTTCTGGTGGAAGAGAGTGTACCCCACCTCCCCTTCATCCTCTTACTCACCCTTTGAACCAAACTCTGACCTTTAGCCTTCTCTTCCCTTCCACTGAGCTCCTTCCCCACAAACTCCTTTATTTTTCAGATAAATATCACCCCCTCCCCCCAGGGCTTCTCACACCAGCTACCCTGCCATCCGCGCTCTACATGATCAGGCAAGGCTGAACCCTAAGATAAACACAATTCAAAATTTCAACCAGACTGAGAAACCTGCTGAAGCTCTCAAAGGCTTCAAGACAAAAGGAATGTGCTGCCAGCAGAGTAGAGTATCTGGGAGAGGAGACGAGTGGAAAGTTGGAGGGCAGTGGGATAGAACCGGGGGCCCCAAGTCACACCAGGTACGCCCTGGCCCGCCTCTCGGCTGAATGGTTTCCCTGAGAACAATCCATTTTACCTACCCTGCCACCCAGAGAACCTGTCCGCGGGCAGACTTTCTGATTTTGAGCTGCCCTGAAACATGAAGATCCTCCAGCCAGGACTCCCCTCCCTCCCCCTTGGTGGAGGGCAAACAGCTGAGTAAAAGAGTGGCTCTCCTCTGCCTGACTTATCAGCCCGCCCAGATGATCCTGGCAGACACAGGCTTGCCAGGACCGTAGGAAAGAGCATACATATTTCATGGAAACCTAATCTAGTTAAGGGCGTGGAGGTTGGAAAAGGTAAAAAAGCCCAAGGGAGTGTCTCCCTCCTGGCTGGGCAGGTGGGACCAGCGCAGTGCAGCTGGTGCTCTGAAAGCTGAGAGCTCAAAGGTCACAGGAGTGAAGCTGATCTTAGGCCTGGCCTGCAGAAGTAGGGGTGGGGCAGCAGAGCCAATGACCAGGCTTCAGGTCTGGGAAGCACAAGCTGCTCAGGGGGCCTTGGCAGAAACCTTTCAGCCGGGTCAGGGAAAGGGCTAACTTTCAGCCCTGCCCCAAACAGGCTGCTGTACAGCTTGTTTCCCAAAGGCTGGCCACAAGCACCCTTGGCTCACAGCAGAACAAGGTAGCAGCTAAGAGCACAGGTTTAAAATCAGATGGTTCTGAGTCTCAAGTCCTGTTTGGCCCTTCTTAGGAAGATGTGAAGCCAGTCACTTTATCCCTCAGAGTTATGCTTCTTTGTCTATAAAGACCTGTCTCATATGGGATTTCATTACAGCATCACTAACAGCTCCACACTGTCATTAGAGACCCAGATTTCTCTTTCTACTGTGTCTCCCTGGTACAAGGCTTCCATTCTCAGGGTTACCTAATGGTCCAAGATGCCCTTGGAGCTTCCTAATTACAGTACAGGCTGGAAGGAAGAGAAAAGTCAAAATGGCAAAAGAAAAGGAAAAAAAAAAAGCCTCTTCTGGTTTAGTCAGCTCCTCTTAAGCAGCCTGTCCTGCCCACATGACATGCATTAACACTTCTCTTTCAAGGAGGAGAGCTTGTTCTCATGACCAAGCTGTAAGGTACAAGGCCACCAGGGAAATCTTCTTTTTTGTGCTTTTATTAAACTAGGCTCATTGCTCATCACCCTAAATAAAATGGGGCTCCTGTCCCTAAGGAGGAAGGAAAGTGAACATCGAGGGAGGTAACCAACAGTTGCCACAAAAGCCCCCATCCCCCTGAGCCCCCTTGGAGGTCAGTCCCATCACAGGCATCCTGCTCACTTTCTTCTCTGAGTAAGAACCAGGGTCAGGCATCCAGAGAGCAGGACTGGGACCAGGGCACAAAATCTAAGGAGGCCCTCTCTCTCAGGTTTGTGCAAGTGCCGAAGCTCCACTTGTGTGAACCTGGGATTGAGAGCCTCCTTAAATTTCGCATCCTAGGCACCTTGCAGGCCTCATCCTAGTCCCAGCTCTACCTTTGCGTTTCCAGTTGCAAATGTCCAGCCCTTTTTTCTCCTCACCATGTTGTGTGGGACAATGTCTTCCCATTAGATCTGGTTTTCTAAAATGGGCAAACCTTTGTGAGCCTCAGAATTTCGATCAGTTGGGGCTTCAGAGACCTCAGACCTCTTCAGACCCTCTAGAACACACAGGCCTCACCATCACAGCCACGTCCCCATCACCCCTAGAGAGCAGGCAGACACATCAGGATGGTCAGGCTGGATGCGACCTCACCAGGAAGGGCAAAGCCACTCAGCCCCATGGCACAGCTTCCCCTTGCTCTGGGTTTTAGAACTGCTGCAGAAGACTTGGAAGAAGCAAGGGCTGCAGCTGGCGCCATTCCCCCACCTCCACCTCTGCTTTGAGTTCTAAGAAAACACCAACCACGCTAACGCTGGCATTTTGCAAACCAGCTGGCCTGAAACAAGTTTGGATATTTGTGGGTTCCATACACAATGGGTTAATTTCCAGTCCAATTATAATAACGGTAATAATTGGCCACACTCAGGGAGCTGGCCATTACCACAATTTTTAACTTGCATCACTAAGGCAAATGGTTTTATGTACAGCTGGTTCCAAGAAGGCTGAGTTTTCTCCAGCTGGGAAAATTATGTACCGGAGTCACTGCCCATCCCTCTTTTCCCCAATGGTCTTCTTCCAATATGGCATCACCTGCAAATCCCAGGCTCATGAGACCGTCAACCTGTCTCTTCCTTCTTGCCCAGCTGGCTCTCCAAACCAGCAGAGATCTGATTTATCCTCTTCTCATCCATCAGTGGATGCCCAGTGGCTCTTGAACCCTGAGCCCCACTCAGGCCCCTATCCTTACCCCATCATTCCCAAAAGAAATATTTATTCCTAGTTTTATTTTGACAACGCTCCGAACCCTGGCGTGGGCTTCCTGGCTCTGAGTATTTTTCTGACGTCATCATGGACTTGAACTCCTCACTCACAACCTTGGCAAGAGAGAGGAGGTGTTAGCAGAACACCAGGAGGATCACACCTACCGGGAAGCAGGAGGGAGGGAACAGGGCAAAGGAAACTCTCCCACAGCTCTCATCTCTTGTCCCATGGATGAGAAGGACGAGGTCTAGAGAGTGTCTTGTGAAAGGCTTGGAAGGATCCCAGGGCAGACGAAAACCTCTGGGGGACCATGACCCCTGCTCTGCGCCGTCTCTTTCTGTGGTGCTTGCCTCTATCTCTTATCTGCCTTTCTTCACCGCAGAGACTGTGTATTTTGCCGTTATCACCCAGGACAGTTTCTAACACTGTCTGTACCTAGTATTTGTTAAATGAACGAATGTCATTGGGCACTCTATAGCCTGGATATGTTCAGACCTCACCAACCAGGGATTCAAATAAAGTCACATTAATATCAATCATGTGCCACTTATATGTGGAATCTAAAAAATGATACAAATGAACTTGTCTACAGAACAGAAACAGACTCACCTAGAAATCAAGCTTATGGTTACCAAAGGGAAAAGGGGGTGGGGGAGGGATAAATTAGGGGTAGGGATTAACAGATACACACTACTGTATATTAAATAGATAAATAACAAGGACCTACTGTATAGCACAGGGAGCTATATTCAATATCTTATAATAACCTATAATGGAAAAGAATCTGAAAAAGAATATAGATATAGATGTAGGTATAGATATAGATATAGATGACTGAATCACTTTTCTGTACACCAGAAACTAACACAACGTTGTAAACCAACTATACTTCAATTTCAAAACTCAGTCATATATTTGATATATGATATCAAGGAGCCTATGGTCAAATTTTCCCCTGAACAGTTTCCTCATTGGGTTATTGCAAATGGTTAAATGGAAGGACAGAGCCAGCCCTAGGGTGAGAAAAGGAAGGCACCCAACTTGGGTACAAAATTTAAGGGGACACCCAAAATCTCAGTAGTCAGATAAGTAATATTTTAATGCAATTGTGTTAGTTTCCTAGGGCTGCCGTAACAAAGTACTACAAACCGAGTGGCTCAAAACAACAGAAATTTATTCTGTCACAGTTCTGGGAGCTAGAAGTCAGAAATCAAGGCGTCAGCAGGGCTGTGCTTCCCCCAAAGGCTCTAGAGACGAACCTTTCCTTGCCTCTTCCTAGCTTCTGCTGGTTGCCAGCAATCTTCGGCCTCCCTTGCTTGTAGCTGCATCCTTCCAGTCTCTGCCTCCACATGGCTGTCTTCCCTTTGTGTCTCTGTGTATCACATAGACACGGTGACCTTCTCATAAGGACACCAGTCGTTGGCCTCAGAGTCCACTCTAATCCAGTATGACCTTATCGTAACTAATTACATCTGCACAGACTCCACGTATTTCCAAATAAGGTCACATTCTGAGGCTCTGAATTTGAAGGGGACACTATTCAACCCAAGCAGTATTTTTTAGATCAAAATTCATGCAGAAAATCCAAGAAGAACGAAATTTCAAAATTCTAAATACAGGATCCTCCCCTGCACTCGCACAGGGCACTTCATTCACCTCTCCTAGGCCCAGCCCTTATGAGATCATCTCTGTAAAAAGCCTCCAGAACAAGGTCAGGGAGCTAAAAAGAT
This sequence comes from Pseudorca crassidens, assembly GCF_039906515.1. Classification (NCBI taxonomy): domain Eukaryota; kingdom Metazoa; phylum Chordata; class Mammalia; order Artiodactyla; family Delphinidae; genus Pseudorca; species Pseudorca crassidens. The sequence continues at coordinate 94,985,164 of NC_090301.1, read as the reverse complement.
ACGTTCGACACTGATTTCTTCTACCACTTCGCTCTGTACTTGCTTCTCATGAGGAAATATCATCGGTTGCTGGGATTTGACCTCTCAGGTGTCAAGGTGCACAAGCATGGTTGAAAATATTTCTATTCCCACTTGCACCCACTGTCCATACTCACATGACTCCATTCTTTTTTTTTTTCTTTTCCATTATGGTTTATTAGAAGATAATATAGTTCCCTGTGCTATACAGTAGGACCTTGTTTATCTCCTTTATGTATGGTAGTGTATATCTGCTTATCCCAAACTCCTAATTTATCCCTCTCCCTGCCCTTTCCCTTTGGTAACCATAAGTTTGTTTTCTGTCTGTGGGTCTATTCTATCTTGTAGATAAGTTCATTTGCATCATTTTTTTAGATTCCACGTATAAGTGATAGCATATATTTGTCTTTCTCCGTATGACTGACTTCACTTAGTATGATAATCTCTAGGTCCATCTATGTTGCTGCAAATGGCATTATTTCATTCTTTTTCATGGCCGGCCATCCTCAGTGCAAGAAAGGCATTCAGGAGAGAGGCAGAAACCATCCTTCATGCCAGATGGGATCTAATTATTGCCAGTGATTGTCAGAGAGAATGAGCACCTCCGGAGGCAAGAAGAACTTCCCCAAGGCTCAGGCCTGCAAGGACTCCTAGGGAAGCAGACCCAAGTTTGCATAGCAGCCTATCTCTATCATTCTGGTAGCTTGTACAGCACACTTGGAAAGGTTTCCAGAATTTCCATAGAAGCCTTCCCACCCCTTTACAGAAAACCACACAACCTCTGCTTGGACATTGGGTTCTCAGCAAGGGAACATGAGAAATAGCACAGCCTGGGCTGCAGTGATTCAAAAAGTAGGTCATAAATATCCTTGAATTGAATTACTGGGGCTAATGTCTGGCAGCGGCCGCCAGAGCAAGCAGGTTCTATGTGGTTTATTTTTCTTTCTTTTCTGGAATTGCTGAGACGAAAGTGCTGAAATCTTCATTACTTTCACTCCAAAAAAAAGAAAAAGAAAAAAAATAAATGGCAGAGAATTCCGTGTTTTTAATATCTATGGATTTTTTTCGTATTGATACATACAAAATTCCATGTGCTTTCTGTATGTAATTTCCGTGAAATCAAAGTGATGAGGTTGATATGGAATCATCCCTGTTTTCAAACTGAGAAAAGTCTCAGGCATCTGACTCACCCCATGTGCCCAAGTGTGGTGCCAGGGTTTGCACCTAGGATGTGGACATTCCTTCAAACACTGGAATCCTCCGCCTGGTTGACAGACTACATGCAAAGTAACAGTTCTGATAGATGCATGACCCTACAGATGGCTGTTCTTCTGCAGAGTTCAAAGACAGAAACAAAATTGCTCTACATGACAAGCATCTGAAATGGGCATACCGTCACCCACGTGATTCCACTTCTAGGGATCTGCAATCAATAATATGCCCAAAACTTTATCTACAAGGCTGCGTATCGCAGTGTTATGAATTATAGTAGAAAATGGGGAGGAAAATACCCCAAGTGAGGGGGGTGGTTAAATAAGTTATGATACACTAATAGTTAAAGTGTTCCAGGCCTTCCAACCCTGAGTAGTCAGTCACCTGCTATTTAATCCTCATGACACTGGGATTCCTGACTGTTTCTAACCACTCCTGGGGAGTAACCATAGCAGTCGGTCGTGGCTCTCACACCTTGGTTCATGCCCTCTTGACTTCTAATATCTTCTGGCCTTACCCTCTCTCCGCTTTACCGCAAACGTGGAAATAGCCCCCTTCTTTCATTTCTCAAGGCATCACTTGGATGTGTAACTGTGAGTCTTTACCAGGCAGATCATAAAGAGAGTTCAAGACCAAAAACATAAAAACTTAAATCTCAAAGTCAGACACCAATATTCCTAAACCCATCTTTGTTGCTTCAACGCAAGGAGCGCCTTCTTGACCTCTCACCTCTTTGCCCTGGTCCACTTCCCCCTGCGAGAGTCAACTCTTACTTATAGCCACATTCTTCTCACTGTCCTGGGTCCTAGGCCTGCAACCCAGACTCCAGACCCCCAAAGGAAGCCAGAAATCTGTAACCATCCGAACAACGCAAAGAGGCACTTTTCACTGCCATTTATTTCCTCCTTGTCTCAAACTTCGGCTCCACTGAAGGAATTCGTTCTTGCCTTTGTATCATCAAAAGGCCCATTGAAATGTTTCTTTTATCTCAATTAAAAAAAAAAATTTCTCCCTCAAATGAATTTTGCTACCTCACCCCAGAGAAACCAAGACAAACTGCCAATAGCTTTTAAAACAGCAATTTTTTTTCCTTCCCACTACACATTTAATTGAATTCCTCAGAGCCATTAAGAATCATGTGGTAGAAAAGTGTTTAATGACATGGGAACAGTGTTCATGATATATGGTTAAGTGGCAAAAAAAAAAAAAAAAAGACCTATCCAAAAGTTCGTGCAGTAGAATCCAGATTACATGAAAGTGATGTTTATATTTGATTAGGAGAAGAGCGGAAGATTTGGAAACATATTGTGTTTTTCCATCTTGCTTTGCTACATCCATATGCCTCAGGGCAAGGCATGATAACAGATACCAAGGGAAAGAATGACTGTTAAGCTTTTGACATTCAAAATAGGATTTTACCCCTGAGATGGGCTTGAGGGCTGGGAACTAGTTAAAAAGGACCATCGTACATATCAATGGCTTTGCATAAGGGATTAGAGGGAAGGGAAATGGAGACAGAGCGGGGTGGGGGTGGGGAGTGAGAAGCTGTTTCCCCTGAGCTCAGGGGACCGGACTGAGGGCAGACAGAATCTTACCCTGGTCTCTCCTTGGAGAGGGCAAGTCCATGGTACAAGACAAGTCCATGGTGCAGGACTAATAAGGCAGAGAGACACAGCTGAGCAGAGCAAGCATCCCTGTGGGGCATGAGTCAAGACGTAGACAGTTGACAGCATGGGTGGATCAAGCCAGTCAAGAGTAAATAAGAAGAAATGGCAGAAACTCAGGGTTATGCAGCAGCTACAGGAGCCGTGGAAGGACCTAGATTGCAGAGAGAGGCCCCTGGTCCCCGAACAAGTTGAGACAGAATAGGACGCATGTCAGCAGTCACATGGCAGGGGCAAATGCCAGTAGGACGTCCAGTGATGAGACTAGGCCAGGTGTGTCTCAGCACTAGCAGTCAGCTCACAGGAACGCAAGCACAGGGTCAGGGGTCCCTCTGGCCATGGGGACAGGGAGGCTTAAGCCCCGTGTTCCCAAATGTCACTTAGAGAAGAGCTTGGTGAGGCGGGCAGGGAAAGAATCTAAAAGACTCAATTGTCCCAAGGAGATGAAATTAAGCTTAAAGAGACGATACCAGTTACCGATTTGGACTAAGTTTAAACTCCAATGAGCTCAATGGAGAATATTTTCTAGCAATTCCATGTGGTGATAGTGTGGGGTAGGGGGCAGAATGGGGCAGAGGATCAAACTAGTTATAGATATAGTAGTTCTGAGGCTTTAGTGTACATTAGAATCACCTGGACGGCTGGTTAGATCACACATCACTGGGCCCTCCCCCAGAGCTTCTGACTCCCATGAAGTCTGAGATGGGGCCTCAGAATTTGCATTTCTAAGAACTTCCCAAATAATGTCCATGTTACTAGTCCTGGAATGCCATCTTGAGAACCACTCTTCTAGAGAGTTAAGGAACACCATGGTCTGAGCACAGCTAAAGGGGGTGATGTTGAGGCTTCTCTCCGTCTGTCAGTCTGTCTGTCTGTCTGTCTATCTAGCCATCTATGACCGGAAGTACATATACCAAATGGCAGTTGTGATTATAACTAGGTTGTAAGATTATAGACGGTTTATATTTTTTACTTCACGCATTCTGAACTTTTCTAGTTACCTAAAACGAGCATGTATTTCTCTTGAAATTTAAAAAACATATATGTCAAAAGTGTTATTCAAAAGATAAAGAGACTTGCTGGTTGGGTCTGTCTAATATAATCCTAGAAAATGAGACTGACCAAGGGGCAGAGTACTCACTCTTCCTTCCAGGCCTGGGCTGGCCCTTCCCTTCCCAGAACCTTGTGCTATAGACACTTTACAGCAAAAAGCAATCTATTTATAAGACAAAGGAAGCAGCCACCAAATAGGTGTGATTCATTCGAGGCGTAAAGCAAATCCCCCAGGCCCTTAAATAGCCCCCTCACCCACCTGCTATGGTCCTGGAGATTGCTGAGGAGACTGTTCCCTAAAGGACTTTGGAAGATGTGCATCATCACCGTTACCTGGTAGGGATCAGCGTTCACTTTCCAACCAGGAAAGCTGTGATCTAATGCAACGCCTAGATTGACCTCAGGTCACTAGGAGTGTAAGAGGACAGGTGATAGATCAGTTTTGCTGGCAGGTTCAGTATCCAAAGTTCCAGGGCACACCACCCGGCCTGGAGGAAACAGTGGGCAGCTGTGGGCATCCAGGGGTCATCCAGAGAAGGAGCTAAAGGCCAACTTGCACAAATAACATTAAGACTGAGAAGCTCCCACCTCTGCCTGGCAACAGGGCTGCCTGCTGGGGATGCACTGGAGAGCCAAGCTGGAGCTGCCCTGCCTCGGGACAGCTAACATGCACAGAGCCTTGGCCGGGAAGCTGCTGCAAGGGCCAAATGGCCTGTACAGGTGGAGATAATACATTTCACACACGGTTAAGTTTTAAAAGCAGTTGGACTGTTTGTGGAAAATTTTCCTTTGAATGTCTCGGGACATCTTATTTTCCAAAGGCAAATTTTTTTGGACAAGAAGAGGTGCCAGAGGCCCGAATCTGGCTCATGATGAAAATGGCAGAATGTATGGCGGTTCTTTTTTAAAAGAAATCTCAGTTCTCATGGGACCCAGTTTGCTTCCTGCAAGCACTGCTGCCCCATCTTGTTTCCAGCCCACGGCCTTCTTTATAAAGATGGCTCAAATACAGACTTCTTAAACTCTGCTTCAGGGCTGTCCCAGCTTAGACACTAAGCAGGCTGACTTAGAGTTCTGAGCAGACCAAAAAGATCAATTTACTTAAGGCGTTAGACTCCATCTTCTTTGGCCGTAACACCCTGCTGGTGTTATTCCCCTCTCTGCTCAGGGAACCAGTCCTTCACCAGCAACAGTAACAAGCTGTGGAGCGGTTCTCTCGGATTTTGCCGCAGAGCTGACGATCCCCGGCCTCTGTACAGAAGGTGACAGGGACGCACATGGCCAGCTAACCACACGGTATTTGTCCTTTCCTGTGTTATTCTCCCTGCTTGGCTGTGAGCTCCTTGAGGGCAGAAATGTCTGAATCCTCACTGTGACCGTGAATGCCTAGCACTGTGCCTGGTGTATGGTAGGTTCATTCACGTTTGTTGAATGAATGAAGGATTCAGTAACCAGATAACAATTAAAGTGGCACCCATATAGAACAAGCGTTTACTATGTATTCAGCACTAAACAACTTACATTTTATCATCCCATTTAATCCTTCTAACAAATCATTTTACAGATAAGAAATGGGGAGGGGGAGACTAACGGAAAAGAAAGAGGAAAGAGGGCAAAAGGATGAGGGGAGGGAAGGGAGGGAGGCTGAGGGAAGAGGGGAAAAGGGGGAGGCAGATGGATGGAGAGTGGAAAGAAAAGGGAGCGGGATAGGATCACGAGGGGAAGGGGGGTGGGGAGGGGACTCGAGAAGAGGTGAGGTGGAGAAAGAGTGAAGGAGGGAGAGATTTAGAGAGAGAGCAACTGGCACCTGCAAGTAACTTTGCCCCAAGGGAAGCCCAGGTACAGCAGAAGGTACCAAGGGGATTTGGGTTGAGCCAGCAGCGCACACCATCCTGAGGACTTGACCACAGATGCCTGACGGGATGCCAGAACAGCAGGCGCACCAAGATCTGACAAGAGGGACCTGCCAGATGCCAGGCCCTGGCAGGAAGACTCTCCCCGCAGACCAGATTTGAGAACCAAGTGGGCAGGCTCAGTTAAAGTCTGCCAGCAAGTAGTGAAGCCGGACATGCTGGATTAGAAACCAGAGACTGTAGAGACTGCACTCTAATCCAAGGTTACAAAAGAGATTTAAGCCCAGAGCACAAGGCAGGAATCCAGATACAGAACAGAAGCACAAGGAGAGGCCAGGCAAAATGCCTCAGGTCAGATAGGAAAGTGTTTGCATATTTGTTTGTTTTTAAAGTAAAATTACTTCATTGTTTTAGGAAATAAATATGTGGTCATTATAACATAAAATTAAGCAATACGAAAAGAAACAGAGGTCAAAGAATAAAACATTAAATTTTATTAGCGAGGAATAAGCTTTATTCCCATTAGATGGATGCCATTTCAGACAACTCTAAGCACATATACAGACAGAAACATAGATAAATAGGTGCATGGACACTTGAACACACAGGTAGATATTTACTAAATGTTACTTTTAAAGTATGAAAGTTAATTTTACTTGACTTTACTTAGATTTTCTTACATTTTACTTAAACTTGCACCCCGAATTCATACTTCGTCATGTTTTGAAAAACTTCAAGGCAAAAATAGTGTTTCAAATCATCCCAGACTGTGATATTGCCTTAGGACACAGAGTAGAAATAAACACAGTTCCTCTCTGGAGGACCCCCTCATCCCAGAATCCTGAGAATTCCTACAGATCAAGTTCCAAGGACAATGAGCAGCTAAGACTCTAATGTCACAAGACACACAAGAATACAAGTCACCAGGTCTGAGAATAAGCCAAAACAAGAGAGAGGGCTGAAGCAACATTAAATAATTCAGACATTAGAATTATCAGACACATAATTTAAAATCGCATTTAACATCCTTAAAGAAACAGAAGGGACACCTGAAAAATGATCAAGGAACTAGAAATATAAAATGTACCGAAACAGATTTCAAGAAGAAGAAAACAGAACTTCTAGAAACGTAGGACTTCCCTGGTGGTCCAGTGGTTAAGACTCCATGCTTCCCACTGCAAGGTTCGATCCCTGCTTGGGGAACTAAGATCCGCATGCCGTGGGGTGCAGCCAAAAAATAAAATAAATAAATAAAATATTGTGATCATTAAAAAAAATAACTTCTAGAAATGAAAAATATCTAATAAATAGAATTAAAACTTTGATGACTGGCTACAAAACAGATTAGTCACAGCTGAAGAGAGACATAGCGAACTGGAAGTGAGAATTTGGAGGGATTATCCAAGATTAAACAGACACAAAGAGATGGAAAAACACCAAAAAAAAAAAAAAAAATTAAAGATAAAGTAGAAAGGTACAACATATGTATTGTTAGAATTCCAGAAAGAGCAGAAGAAAAAGGAGGCAGAAGCAATCTTTGAGGAAATAAAGAGCTCAACATTTTTTAAAAGTGATAAATTACTCTTATGCACAGATTTAAAAAGAAGAAAGAGGACAGATAAAGAGAAATATATCCTGAGATGCATCATAATCAAACTGGGAAATACCAAAACCGAAAAGTGATCATACAAGTAGCCAGGAAGAAAACACAGGTGAATTTCTTTTTCTCTCCCGTTGTGGAGCACAGGCTCCAGACGCGCAGGCTCAGCGGCCATGGCTCACGGGCCCAGCCGCTCCTCGGCATGTGGGATCCTCCCAGACCGGGGCACGAACCCGTGTACCCTGCATCGGCAGGCGGACTCCCAACCACTGCGCCACCAGGGAAGCCCCCACAGGTGAATTTCAAAGGAACAAAGATTAAGTCTCCTCTCAACATAAAGCACAGTGTATAGAAGGATGATATCTTGGATAATAGAAATCAGCACTTACATGGTATCTATAATGCACCTAAGAATGTCCTAAAGGCTTCTCTTGCTTTAACAACCCATTCACTCCTCAAAATTACAAGGAGGTAGGTACTGATATTATTCTCATTTTACACACAAGAAAACTGAAGTAGAAATCTTTTTTTTTTTTTTTTTTTTTTTTTTGGCTGCGTTGGGTTTCTGTTGCCACACGCGGGCTTCCTATAGTTGTGGCGAGCGGGGCTACTCTTCGTTGCAGTGTGCAGGCTTCTCATTTCGGTGGCTTCTCTTGTTGCGGAGCATGGGCTCTAGGCTCGCAGGCTTCAGTAGTTGCGGCACACGGGCTCAGTAGTTGTGGCTTTCGGGCTCTAGAGCGCAGGCTCAGTAGTTGTGGTGCACAGGCTTAGTTGTTCCTTGGCATGTGGGATCCTCCTGCACCAGGGCTCGAACCTGTGTCCCCTGCATTGGCAGGCGGATTCTTAACCACTGCACCACCAGGGAAGCCCTGAAGTAGAAATCTTAACATGTTCACACAGCTAGTAAATGTCAGAGTTAGAGCTCAAGTCAAGTTAGCCTTGTTTCTGAGACCATGTCCTTGACCACTATATTCAATTAATTCTCTGTGCTGAGAGAAATAACTGTCAGCCTGAATTTTTTACCTGTGAAAGTATCCTTCTATAATAAGGTCATAGGGAGTTTCCTCTTCTGGTAATGGCAGACTATACAATTGAATTAAAATTTTGAGGCTATGATTTAAAACCTTCCCACAAGGAAAACTCCAGGCCCACATGGCTTCCCTAACAAATTCTACAAAATATTTAATAAAAAATAAAGCCAATCTTACACAAACTCTACTAAAGTAAAGAAAACAAGGGGATATCCCAAATTTATTTTTTGAGACAAACATAATCCTGATACCTAAATCTGGCAAGAACATTACAAGAAAGCAAAATTATAAGTCAATCTCACTCATGAACATTGATGTAAAAACTCTTAACCAAAATATTAGCAAACCAAATCCACCAGGGCAATTTGGAAAAATCTGTTCAATTAAAAATGCATTTATCCTATGACCTGGCAATCACAATTCTGGGAATTTGCTTCACAGATTTAACTGCCCTCCTATAAAATGATAGTGTTCACATGTAGAGTATTTATTGCATCATTGCTTGTATTAGGAAAAGACTGGAGACAACCGAAGTTGTCAACAGTAAAGGCCTCATTAAATAAATTACTATACATACAGACAGTGGAATATTATGCAGCTATATATAAATGAATAATGACAATCTCTATGTATTGATATGAATCATTTCTAAGGTATATTGTTAAATTCAAAAAACCAAAATACAGGAGAGTTTTACAGTATGCTGGTGGTTGTATGAGAAGGTACAAAAATGAGAATTTATATTGATAGCTGTTTGTATGAATACTAAGAAATACTAGAAGATTACAAAAATCTTCTGTTTAGAGAGGTGTGTAAGGAGGTGGGTTGTAGTCAGTGACAGGAGAAGAATTTTTATTGAACTTCCCCTTTTATATTGTGTTTGACTTTTTGAACCATGGGCTATATTATAAAAACCAAGTAAATATCAAAGAACAATAGTATCTTATGGGGAGAAAATAAAACAAAATTACAATGAAAATACATGACAAAAACTGCATATTAAGAAAGAAAGACATGATTGGAATTGATGTTTACTGTTTGAGATGTTGAGCAAACATCTTGGGTAACTTTAGAAATATAATAAGTTAAGCACTAATGTTACAATTCTAGGCTAATGACTAAAAGAATAGAAGTAGTAGTGTATAACTTCTGAATCCATAGACCAAAAAAATGGATAAAAAAAAATTTAATCTCTCCAGAGAAGAGACAAGAGAAAAATCACAATGAAAAAGTCACAACAAATAGAACACACAACATAAGATGGTGGAAATAAATCTAAATACACAAGTGATAACAATATACATATAAATATATTGCTCATTAAAGAGTATCAGAATTTTTAAAAATCCAATTATATGCTGTTTATAAGAGCATGTAAATAAAATGAATAAGGATATTAAAAGGTTGAAAAAAAAAGAAAAGAATAGAATGGAAAAGCTATCCCAGGTAAATATTAACCAAAATAAAGCTACTGAAGTTATATTAAATCAGAAAAATCAATTTTAAAGCATAAAGCCTTCCTGGAAACAAAGTTTAAATTATATAATATTCGATATGATTGATTTAATTGATATAATATTTCTCTAATAACATAGTCTCAAAAAATATAAAGCAAAATTTGACAGAACTGCTAAGAGATACAGATGTATGTCTCACAATCATAGTGGGAAATTTTAACATACCTATCTCAGAAATTCATTGTTTCAAGCAGATTAAAAAATAAATAAGTAAGGATATAAACAGTTTGAACAACATAATAAACAATTTTGACCTAATAGCATATATGTAACTCTGGACCAATAATAAAAGAGAACATATGAAGCAAACATTAAGCATTTGTAAGAATGTCATTTGTAAGAATGACATTGATATTTCTACTGGGCCATAAAATAAATCTCAGTAAATTTCAAACAACTGGTAGCATTAGACTATCCTTTTTTACTACTAGGTTACTAATCGAGAAATTCGCAACTAAAAACACATATTACATTATAACATCTAAAGAAAATTAATTCTAATCTTACCCAAACTATTAAAAGATTATAAAATAAAAATAATACATGCCAACTCATACTATGAGGCAAACATAACCTTGATTCGAAACCATAGCAAGGACATGATGAGAAAGTAATATTTCAGTTCAACCTCACTCATGAACATAAATTCAGAACCGCTACACTAAATATCATGCTCTTTCTATTGGCAAAGCAAGGGGATAGCAGTCAAAGTGGTGGAGCTACTGAGGTCAGAATAGGCACAGAGGCAGCAATCGTCCAAGGAAGAAGTTCCCTGCACCTGCTCATCACTAGAGGGCTTCAGCTCTGTTTTGAAAGAGTTCTGAGTCTAGGCACAAAATCCAACTCTCACATGTGTGTTGGGGGCTGTGGAGGGGAGTCCTCACCTTTCTAATGTAAAATCAATGGGGCTATAATATCTTTGAGTCACACTTTCTTTACCTCAGAAATTTGTAGGTATAATTTCACCATGTTCTTGCATGTATTGTTCCACTAGTCTTTCGTGGGTTTTTTCCCCCCATGGCCTCTCCATTCATCTTTTAATCAACTGGATTTTATCATAAAGTAGTTATTGTTTTATTTGCTTCCAGAATGGCTCATATGTACTTATTCCCTGATTCTTTAATGTTTGTTAGTTGCTAAGTGTTTTTTTTTCATACTTTCCGTCATGTGATTGTAGGTATTGCTCCATTGAATGTTGGTATGGGAAGTGTAAAGATAACCTGATTCTTTTTCAAAAGATTTTTTTATTCATAGTGACCTAAAGAAGGGTATCTTTTTCCTTCCCCAATAAGCTTAAAAGGATATAACCAGAGTCTACCATCTGGAACAATGGTTTTGTACAACACAGATTATTTTTTTATATCAAACTCAAGTATTCTTTTCTGGTAAATTTTTCTTCTATTAAATCTTTTAATAAATGTTCTATTCTACTTTCTGGGTTATCTACTTCAAGTTTATCAACATTTGATTATTATTATCTCTCTTCCATAGCTGTTATCTTCTCTTTCTCTAATTCCTTTAGTCTCTTTCTAAATCATTTATATTTGTTGAAATTATCTCTAGCTTTTCCTGGATTTCCATGATTACATTTCCAACCACAATTATTCTATTCCTTCCTGTTTCTAAATTATTTATTACTTCTGTAGTGATAGTGCTTTATTCTTAATTTTCATTCCTTAGCTTTGCAACTGCATATCCATCTCATTTAGATATTTTATCATCTAATTTCAGAACTCTTCTAAATATTGCATTCAAATTCTCATTAAATTGTTGTATAGAATGTAATATTTGCAGAGAATTTTCTTCTGTTCCTTAGGTTATTTTTTTTTCCAGAATGGCATCTTCAGCTGTCAGCTGCATTCTATATTCCTTTCACTTATTGTTATAATTTCTATTAATATTATTATTTTGGTTGCTAAGTGCCACACAGTTTGTTTAGATGCTTAAGAGGGAAGTTCTGTTCTCTATTGGAAGGTAGATGAATTCTCCTTGACTCCTTCCCACTTGAAATCGGTTTCCTACTGCTCCATATGAACTGAGTATAAAATTTGATTCACTTGAAGATAGAAGAAGATTTCAGCTTGGGCTGTATGCAATCTTTGTTGGAAAACTTGGCTCTGACCTGTCTCCTATGAGTTTAATGTCCTGTAAAAGGGTTCCACTTAATATAGTGGGAAGTATTAGTGCTGCACTTCAACTTTGTATTATTTGCTTAATTCAGTGTGAATCCCTGGAGACTATATGTCATATAAGACTGTCAGTTCCAGTTGTGTGTACCTCTTCTTTTTACCCACCTCTTCCCAGCAGATATTCTTACTTCCCTAGGTAGAAAAGATCCCAAGCTTCCTTTTCAACTTTTATTCTTTTCCCTTACTTATTAGAAGATATTTGCAAAAATTCTCAGGACTTTGTTAATATTCTTTTTTTCATAACCTACTTCTAAGGGTTGGAAAAAGAAGCATTTGTCTTCTTGATCAGATTAGAAGGTTATGATGAGGTTGTATTTATCTGTTTGTTTGGTTGCTATTTGTTTTAGTTTGGGTTTTGTTTTTGTTGCTTTTATTTTATTAGACATAGAGGGAAATAAACTCTATGTTCCAACTTCATTCCACATTTATCTGGAAACTAGATGGATACAGACTGACGTGGAGAGATAAGCTTTTGAATAAAAAAGGAGGTTATGAAACAATTGTTTTATTGTTATTAAAATACAGATTTGATCAATGTGTGTGTATGTATCTATATCTATACTGAAGCCTAAAGATATAAATATAGATGAAAGATAGATATAGATAAATAAAACTATAACATATAAATTTTATATAAAAATGTGTAAGGGTATGTCAACTGAAAAAAATGCCCAACCAAATACTGTGCATTGTGTTTTATTCGGGAACCTAACTGAGGACTATAGCCTTGGAGGCAGCCTCTCAGATGCTCTTGAAGAACGTTCCAAAGAGGTAAGGGAGGAACTAGGATATATAGGAGTTTTTGCTGAAGAGGGAAATGTAGTCGAACATCAAAAGATTACACTAATCATAAAACAGACACCTCAAGTTAATGATTTTAGTGCTTTTCTATGTATGGGAAGATACAGGAATCTGGGCTCATTGAAATTATTCCTTTGATGTGCATTTTATCTATCTAGGATCAGTATCCTGTTTTCTCCATCCTCAGTCCCCCTCAGGAAACACTGGGTGATGTGGGGGGGGGGGTTGCAGTGGCTGATGGCTTGATGTTGTGCAGCATTCTTTGTCCACAGGTATATCCCAAAATGTTAATACTCATCTTCTCTAAATAGTTTTCATTTTCTTCTTATACCTGTCTACATGTCATAAAATTTCTATAATACAAGTGTATTGCTTTTTTTTTTCAAAAGCATTCTATTGTTTCATTTTTTCCTTGGTTTTATTTATAGCCTGTCTTTTTCCAAAATGTATTTGGCATGGTTTTCAGCAGAAGAAATATACAATGAAGTTAATGAAATAGAAAATAGGGACGAAGGGAAAAACAAAGAAAGCAAATAAGGAAAAGGAGGGATGAACAAAGGAGCTGCAAAAATGATCTGATTCTGTCCTGAAATAAAATGTTACATGTCCACCCTGGAAGGGCCCTAGGCCCTCTTATTTGAGTCAGTGGGATCCAGTTAGGAAAGGAGAGTCAAACAAAGGAGTGAAGCAGAGACCTATACCTGCCCTTGAGCTGAGTGCTTCTCTCCCCACATAGCCCAGCAGAAAGCAGAATATGCAGCCATGGTCATAAAGGAAGAAGCTGCTCCTTACACCTAGCACCAGCCCAGCCAAGGCCATCAAGAAATATATATGGGGCTTCCCTGGTGGCGCAGTGGTTAAGAATCCGCCTGCCAATGCAGGGGACACGGGTTCGAGCTCTGGTCCAGGAAGATCCCACATGTCTTGGAGCAACTAAGCCCGTGTGCCACAACTACTGAGCCCGTGCTCTAGAGCCTGCGAGCCACAACTACTGAGCCCGAGTGCCACAACTACTGAAGCCCACGCGCCTAGAGCCCGTGCTCTGCAGCGAGAGAAGCCATCCAAAGAGAAGCCCATGCACCGCAACGAAGAGTAGCCCCGCTCGCCGCAACTAGAGAAAAGCCCGCACAGAGCAACAAACACCCAACACACCCAAACATAAAAATAAATAAATTAAAAAAAATTTTTTTAAAGAAAGAAATATATATGAATGTGCTTACAGGGTTATTTCAACAAATCAACATTTGGACTATTAAATGGGACATTCAAATTGAAAGCTAACATGGGGACAATTCAGAAATTGGCTAATTGTTCTCTTCTGCAGGAATCACGCCTTCACATGACTGTTCATAATGTTTCAGGAGATTATTATCTAGGCATGTGGGTTGGGCAGGCAACGCAGCTGCCCTTCCCACCTCCACACACACATGGACTGTTCTTTTGTTTGGTGCTGCCTCGTTTTTGTTAAGTGTGCTAGGGTCCATTTTATTACCTACCACGCACCCAGCCGCCCCAGTCCTAATGCCTCTCCATTGTCTACAGGATGAAATACAACTTCCACAAACTGATATTCAAAGCTCCTCAACAATCAGACACACCCATCCATCTAAATGATTTCCAACTCAAACGAGCAAAGATTTACTCAGCCTAGTACATGGAGGTATATAACCGCATAAGCTTCCCCTAAAATCTGATTGCCTAGTAAGAGAGAGAGATATAAAAACAAATATTAATAATACAATGCAATAATGGAATAATTCATTCCTCTCTGTAGGATGAAGGGGCTTTTAGGAAAACCTAAGATGGCTGAGAGTCATCTGAGCTGGCTCTTGGAGTAGGAAGAGGAATTTTGCCAGCTAAGGGAGTGGTTTCCAGGGAGCATGAGAAAGAATACAAAGGTGTAAATGTACTTTTTTTTAGAGAACAAAGAACAATCCAGAGATGCTAAAGTATAACCAAGCTATTTCATTGCAAAAACTCCAGTGACATTGCATTTTATAGGACGCCACTTATATAGAATTCCATATGATTGGCACCCAGAAGCTGCATAGCATTAGTTGGTCCCCAAGCATCTAAGTGGGAGGAATGGTTATGTGACTGGAATGGTAGGTTTGGGCTAGGTTATAAAGGACTTTGTAGTCTAAAGAATTATTTCTTTATTCTGTGGGAATTCCTGATAGCTCTCTTAATTCCCACAGAAGAAAGTGTAAGTTCTTTAGAATTCAAAGTTCCTCATAACCGAGCCCAAAGTCTTGGAGTTTTTCAGTCTTGCTTAATGCTTCAAAATGATATTTATTTTAAAAGATCACTGTTAAAGTAGTAAGGAAAATATTGTGTGTGTGTGTGTGTGTGTGTGTGTGTGTGTGTGTCTGTGTGTGTTTCTACACAGAAAGAGAGAGAGAGAGACACCAGAGTTCAGTCAGGAGGCTGTTACAATAGTTTTGGCCAGTGGTTCTTAAGGCCTTGATTAGAGCAGTGGCAGGGGAATCAAGGGAATGGATTTGTGAGAATTTCAGAGACAGATTCCAGTGAAATTAGTAACCCATTGCTGGGATAGTGAGAGAGAAGGAGAAATCAACAAGTCCAGGTGTTAGGTGGCTGGGTGGGTGGGAATGGTGTTCACCAAGACAGGAAATTCCAGGTAGGAGCTGGTATATGGGGAAAGGTGATGAGTCCTCTGCAAATGTGAGAGGATAATGGAACATTAGGATAACTAGAGATAAAGGTCTTGGATTCATTAGCATAGTCCTGGCTCAAAATAAAGAATTGAGAATTAACAACAGGACGATACTAGTTGAAAGTCATGGAGCTAGGTTTCTAGCTTTCAATTCTGATGGAGACAATTGTAGTGGATCATCACACTCCCTGTAATAACTAAAAAATAGTGGATACATTTAAAAAATGTACAATTTTAAAGGACATCAGAAATTTGGGGAAGCAAAGATGTCTAAGGGAACAAAGTGCCTGCAAAGGATGGGACCTCCACAGATGAGAAGAGACTAGGGATTGCTTTCTTCCCTTGAGGTGTCCGCTGAGTCTTGATACAAGTGTATGAAGAATCCAGCTTGTTGTAGGCAGAGACTTTACAGGGATAAGGAGAAACCAGTGGAGTTTAGAACAACCTGCGGGTTGGCACGAGAGACAGGGATCTGTTAGATTTAATGCAGAGCTAGCTCTCCATGTCTACCAATTCTCCCCATGTCACATTTTCTGGGTGTGCAGTAACAGCAGGGAGGGAAGCTGGAGCCAGGCTGAAGGGCAGAGAGAGACAGCCACAGTCACCAGGGCTCAGGGTCCAGAGTCCTGCTAGAGGCAAGGACCTATAACACATATAGGATAACACTTTGACCCTGTGTCTCACCAAATGCAAAAACTAATTCATAGATATATGAAATGTGAAAGCTGAAATTATTTTTTTTAATTGATAAATTGGACTTGGTCAAAATAAAAAAACTTTTACTCATGACAAACATCATTTAGAGAATTAAAAGAGAAGCTGAGAGAAAATATTCACCATCTATATATCTGACATAACTTGTATACGATAATATGTAAAGAACTCTTAGAAATCAAGAAGAAAAGCCAAACTATCCAATTAAAAAATAAACAAGCAAAAGACCCAAGAAGCATTTCACAAATGAAGATATCCAAATGACCATGCAAAGATGCTTAAAATAATTAATCATCAGGGAAATGCAAAGGAAAACCACAAAGAGATACTACTGTTTAATCACCAGAATAAGCTAAAATGAAAAATTGACAATGGCAGGCCTAGGTGAGGATGTGGCACAACTGGAATTTTCATAAATAGCTGCTATGTGTTTAAAATGATAGAACTTTTTTTGGAAAACTATTTAGTACTTTCAAAAAAAAATGTAAGCGTAAGCTTTCTTTAGCAATTCTACTCCAAGCTAATTACCCAAGACATATAAAACTGTATATCCACAAAAGGCTTGTAAAAGGTTTTTCATAACAGTTTTATTCACAGTAGCCAAAAGCTTAAAACATTCTCCATCAACAGGAAAATGGATAAAAATAATTGTGGTGTCTTCATACAATGGAGTACTAAACAACAGTGAAAAAAAAGAGTGAACTACTGATGTACACAACATAAAAGCATCTCAACGAATTATGTGAAATGAGAGAAGTACAAGAGTACCGTCTGCATGATTCCATTTATATGTGACCCAAGAACACAAAAAACTAATATATTGTGATGGAAGAATAGTGGCTCCCCTGAGGTGAGGGGGTGGGAGTGGGCATTGACTGGGAAGGGGCACAAGAGAACTTCCTGAGTGGATGGAAATATTCTAGATTTTGACCTTGTCATATGGGTATATGAATATGCAGAAAAAATTATCAAGCAAACTTATGTTTACCAAAGGGGAAAGGGAAGAGAGGAGGGATAAATTTGGAGTATGGGATTAACAGATACAAGCTACTGCACATAAAATAGATAAGCAACGAGGATTTACTGTATAGCACTGGGAAGTAAACTCAGTATCGTGTAATAACCTATGATGGAAAAGAAAATGAGTCAGAATATATATATACATATATATATAACTGAATCACTTTGCTGTACGCTGACACTAACACAATGTTGTAAATCAACTATACTTCAGTTTAAAAAATTCATCAAGCTGTACACTTAGGATTCATGCATTTTTCTGCATATAAATTATACCTGTAGGTGAAATACTCTTAAAAGACTATAATATCACCTACGCAATATTCTGGCAGAGAATAAATAACCTCAATCTAATCATAAGGAAACAGCAGATGAATACAAAATGATGCACTTTCTATTTTAAAAATGTTAATGTCATAAAGGACAAAGAAAGGCTGTGGAAACATTCCAGATTAAAGAAAGCTATGGAAATGTGACAACTAAATGCAATCCCTGGCCCTAGATTGAATCCTGTACTGAGAGGGAAGAAGGCTGTACAGAACATCATTAGGACAACTGGAATACTGAACTGTAGACAGTAAGTTAGGTAAGAGTGTCATATCAGTATAAATTTATGAAGTTGACAACTATACTGTAGTGATATCAGAGAATATCCCTATTCTTAGACACACACACTAAAGAATTTAGAGGTAAAGAGCCATGATGTATATGACCTGCCTTCAAACATTTCAAAGAGAGAGAGCAAAAGAAAAGCAAATGAGATAAGATGAATCTATGTGGGTTTTCTTTTCATGGTACTATTTTGATTTTTCAAATGTTTTTGAAATTGTTTCCAAATAAAAAGCTTTTTTAAATAAAAACATTTTTAAAGAAGCCCATAGGGGGAAAAAGTAGACTATAGAATACTGTGTATTCATCCCACATTGTTAACAAAAGTTATTTCTGGAGGGTGGGATTATATGGCAATAGGGGATAAACATTAACTTTTTCTGTATTATTCGAAATTTTCATACTTTTAATATTATCGGGGAAAAGTTATTTCAATTTTTTTTGAAGTACAGAATGACAATTGAAATGTGATTTGACTCATTTTATCTGGTAGCTCAGGCTTGGAGCAAAAGCCAAAACTTAAAACACCTAAGTCCTATTTATCCTTTAAGACAGCTCAATTTCACCTCTTCTAGAAAGCCTTTAGTTTTAGGAAGGATTCTTTTAGTTGCAAGTGACACAAACCCAACCCTAACCAATAAATACCAGTCGTAAATATGTCAGCTGTGAAATACAAGGAAGGCTTGAACAAACAATACAAGGGAGAAACTGCAGCTGGGCAGCAGGAACAGCAGGAACCATCGCATGAAAAGCACCAGACTCTCCATCTCTTTCATTTAGGCTCCATTCTATCTCGTTACAGCCCATTTTTTTCCACATGTCAAGAAACATGCTGCCTACAGCTCCTTGAAACTATTCCTCTTAAAATGCACACTCTTAGAAAGAAATAGAAACTTTTGATTTTAGTGTGAAATATTCCAGGGAAGGAAGCAGATTGGCCAGGGTTGGTCAGATTCCTTCTCTAGACCAATCAGCTGTGACCAGAGGATACTGACCAACTTGAATGATGTCCCACCACTGGACCAAGAGTTAAAATTTTATATGAATATGGGAACTCCATCATGAAGGATGTAATGCTGTACTCTCCATAATTCTTAGTTTCTAGCTGTCCTGTCTTCTAGTGTTATGGCTATTTGTGTCATCAGTAGACGTAAGTTCCTTAGGGATAAGAACCATGTCCCTTCCTCTGTAGATATTTTCTAAATTGATGGCACAGTGTTTCCCATATAACAGATGAATTATAAATTCCAAGAGGAAAGAGATGTTATCCATCATTTTCACTGAAAATTGAACCATGCCTGGCACATGGTGGACAATAAATATTTGTTGTGCGAAGGAATAATATATGTTCACTCTAAATAGGATAGATGGATGGATGGATGGATCAGTGGATGGATGGATGGATGGATGGATGGATGGATGGATGGGCTGACAGATGGGAGTTGGATAGAGAGATATGTAGTTTTCCTCTAGCAAAGATAAATGTGTCCTCTGGGGAAACCAAGGTATGCTTTTTGGGCCCGAATTGGAGGAGCTGAGTGTGGCCATCAGCAAGTACAGTTAATTAACACTTGAAATGATCAGGCTTCTGGTCTTGGCTTCATTACCTGCAACCTGGGCAATGCAGCCTTAGGACTATGGGTGAAATGGAGGCTCACTCAGTCTTCAAAAACTTTTCTCTGAAAAATGAAAAGATATCTGAAAACCCAGCTGAGAAGCATTGATGCCCATGTAAATTCAATTAGAAAATGCTTAGATACCTGCTGTAGACCAGGCACTATTCAAATTCTGGGGGCCTGGGAGAGAGCAAGGCAGAAATAAAAGTCCTATTGCTGTGAAAGCAAAGGACAATTGTTACCAAGGTATATAATAGTAGATCTAACCCAGCTTTGGGGTCAGGAAGGCTCCCTAGAGGAACTGATATTTCAGGCTCGCACCGGAAATAAGTAGAAGTTAACTAAGTAAAGAGCCAAGAGAGACGGAAGTGTTCCAGGCAGAGGGTATAAAAGCCCACAGCTTGAACTTAAGAGGAACTGAAAAATAATTACACGTGTCAAGACTTATCTGTAAGGATGATCATTAGAGTAACATTTATGAGAATGAAAAATGAAAAATAACCCATGTGTCCAATAACCGGGGAATAATTAAATAAGCTATGATACGGAGGATTTTTAGGCCAGCAAAGAAAGTCTATATGATATTATAATGGTGAATACATGTCTGTATTCTGACATGTATTTGTCTAAATCCATAGAAAGTGCACCACTAAGAGTCAGCCCTGATGTAATCTATGGACTTTGAGTGATTACCATGTATCAGTGTAGGCTCATCAGTTGTAATAAATGTACCACCCAGGTGGGTGATTTGATAATGGTAGAGGCTATGCATGTGTAGGG
The DNA here is from genome assembly GCF_039906515.1 of Pseudorca crassidens. Lineage (NCBI taxonomy): Eukaryota > Metazoa > Chordata > Mammalia > Artiodactyla > Delphinidae > Pseudorca > Pseudorca crassidens. The sequence continues at coordinate 94,964,810 of NC_090301.1, read as the reverse complement.
ACAGGAAGTATGTAGGAAATCTCTCAATTTTGCTGTGAACCTAAAACTGCTCTTAAAAAAAAGTCTAAAATAAATAAGCTATCCTATCCATGCACTAGAATCCAACAAACCATTCAAAATAACTCTACAAATGACAATGCTCAAGATATATCATTCAGTTTAAAAAACTGTACAAGAGCATGCAATCAATGTGATATGAATTTTGCTCTATCTATATTTCATTTTATGTATGCATTGCTTGTCCAGGCCTATTACCCTGTAATTCTACCTGTAATCATATCTGGGTAGTAGAATACAGGTGATAATTTTCTACCTTGTGCTTTTCAGTATCTTTCAAATTTAAAAAAATGAACACGCACTTCTTTTGTTGTGGAAAAAAACGTTACAGAAGGATCAGGCTTGCTTTTTAAGGCCCCAGGCTGTGTTGCTAAGCAAAGCTGCCTTCCTTGGGTCCCTCTGGTGCCACCTTCCACAGGAGGCCCCAGCTCAGAGCTACCTGGGGTGGTGAGGTTCCTGCCCCTGCCTCTTCCTGTGTGGGTGTTTTCCTCCCTCACGAGGGTTTGTTTTATCTTCAATACACAAGTGCTACTGCTCTGAAAATGACCTCGCTCAATGAAAGCTTCATTAAGGGGCTTGACTGCAATAGGAACACAGGGGATAGAGCCAAGCTGCTCTAAGCCAGGAGTCTGAGAAAAGCTGCTCACCCCTGTGGCTGCAGCACCAAGGTGTACATGGGTCTCTGTTTGCTGAGGAATAGGGGCTGCTGCTTCTCTGCTGCCCCCTGCCACCTCCCCACGCAGTGCAGAAGTGGCCCCCTCCACCCCGAAACAGTGGGCTCCTTCCAAGGTGGAAGATTCCACGAGTGAAGCAGGAAGAGGGTAAGGGGATGCTTCTGAAAGTGAGTGCATCCATGTCTCATTTCAAGCACTTGGTCTCAGCCTTGACCCCTACATTGGAATCACTTGCAGAGCTTTCAAAACCACTGATGCCTGTGGACCATGACCAGAGGTCCTGATTTAATCCATCTGAGCTGTGACCTGGGCTTGGGGATCTGGTGCTCTTTTCATCTTTTCCACGCTTAATGCCTGCATTGCATTTTCCCCCTTGAGCTATTCCCTAATAAGAAGGCCCTTCCCACATCACCATCCTGCCAGGCTCTCTCTCCTTTCCAACATTTTTAAGCCAATTCTGAAATTCCATTTCCTGGAGGAACTTCCAGTTCTGTTGCGAAGGCTGTGTGGTCTAAAGGCAAGTCTCTTAACCACTGTGAGCCTCATTTCTTCACTCAGACAGACCTGGTTTACAGTTCTGCCAACACTTAGGGAACCATCCTCATGGCGCCCCGTCCCTGAAACACCAGCATCTGCCAAACTTCAACCCCCTCCTCGGTGGTCTGATTTTCGGCTCCTCCAAGCTTCTAAGAGTTAATAATTCCAACCCCTTCTCTTTGTTCCCCCAGTTCTAGAGGTCAAAGCTGCTTCCTGCAATTGCTGCATCCTTGATATCTTGATACTGAGCAGGCATCTGCAAACCTTTTTGTCCAAGGGCTGGATAGTAAATATTTTAAGCTTTGCAGGCCATATGGTCTCTGTTGAGCCTACTTCATTCTGCCATTATAGCACAAAGCAGCCATAAACAATACGTAAGTGAGCATGGCTGTGTTCCAATAAAACTTTATTTACAAAAACAGGCACCTGGTCAGATTTGGCCCACAGGTTACAGTTTACAGACCTCTGCCTTACTCTCTTTTTACCCTTTCAGTTACCAAGTTGACAACTTTATACCTAGTTAGCAATTCTTTGTATAAAATTGACTTCATTCGAATAACTTGTTATTTCTGTCTCCTAACTGGAATAGGCCTCACACAAGTTCTCTGATTTTTTTTTTATTATTATTAAGTTGGTGGAAAATTTTAAGTATTCTCTACAACACTACCACATTGTCTGAACTTTTTATAAGCATTTTCTCTCTTGGAAAAATTTGACCTAAAAATGTGTTCTCCTTTAATAAGCACTTAGTACTATGCTTTAGCAGAAAGGGATTATTTATATGTTAAATATCTCATTTCATTTAAATTTTCACTCTGAGGAGGGAACAGCTGTATTCTTCTCAGAAATATCACTGTTTATTCCATCTTGAATTTTTGCTCTGATTCTGGTAAATTTGTGTTTTAAATATATCTGTGTAGAAGAAGAAGCAAAAGAATAAGAACTGCACTGCCAAACCCAGGGTAGTTGTGAATAACAAATTAAATAATGGATAGAAAAAATGCTTTGAGAAGTTAAAAGTGCTCCACAGATATGAGGAGGTGGAAGAAATCACAAAACCCTTTCAGCATTCTTAATAAATGCTCTCAGTGTACCTCAGGGAAATATTTAATCTACTCATTTCCTGGTTTTTAAGCGCATTTCTCTTACAAGTGGATGTTCATTGTATAGTCTTCCTTGTCACCTGCATTGTGTGTGTACAAGGTGACAGGCAGAGGCCATGTCTTCACCCTCAGCAGGACAGAGCCATGGGTGGCTGAGCTCTTGGCAAATGTCTTAGGATTAAGAGTTGGCTGGACATGGGGGGTCCTCGTCCTGCTTCCTCATCCTTGAGGTCCCCCAAGAGAATGCACTGACATGGAAGCAAGGCATAACAGGGTAATCTTTGCTAGAAACTACCTGGGGAAAAAGAAAATTTACATTACACTCTACAGTAGAGTTCTTAGTCTAGGACCTGTGACCTTGGTTAGACAAAATTACTGAAGTTAAGCTTTTCCTTCCCTTAAGAATATCTGCAACACTGTTAGCAATCCCTGTGACTTTCTCACTAACAGAAATCACAGGCATTTTCATATCACATATAGTTGTTGTATCTGGAAATATGTCCTACACTCACCACTACTTCAAAATCTATGGTGGTTATTAGACCCGTTGCTAGATCTTTTTACGTACAGTGTTAACAACAAGCTCATAGGTTACCATATTGGAAATTTGTTTCTTTGTCTATATTTTGATATAATTGGTTTCCTTTGTAATCCTATATATTTTATTTTGTGCATTTAAAGAGATCTGTAGGCTTAACCAGACTGCCCAAGGGGTGCATGGCACATGGAAGGTTAAGAACCCTCACTCTAGGATAATAGATACGTTCTCCTAAGATGTTTTGTTCTTATTTTTGCTTCTGCATCTATGTCTTGAGCCTCACTGGTTCTTCTCTCTTCACTCCCAGACTCTTATACACACTCACCCCAACTTCAGAGTCCTCACCCCACTCAACTATACAGGACAACTCACCTCAGCAACCTTGTCAAGGTACTCAGCAAATTGAGGGTCTCTCCAGGTATAAAACCCACCTTCCTATGAAGGCAATTCACAGGTTATGTTTTTTCCCTTGAAGAAGACCTTGGGGTCTTAGCCACTACTTCATAGGCTTATCAAATTGCTCTCCTCAAGAGTAATTTTGATTATTGTAGAAAATAAGTCCTCAGACTCCAGGCTTTGAGGAAGACCTTATTGTTTACCAAGAGTCCTCATACAGGAAGAAATGAGGGAAACACACACGTGACACAAAGTTTCTACAACACTCAACCCAGTTCCTTGACTGACCTTTCTAGGCTTACAAATTAAATCTACAAAAGAAATAATGGATTATTTCAGGTACATTAAATAAGAAGCAAACTGGTCATGGCAAAATATTGCAACATGGTGAGGTATTCTATTGCAGTTCTCTTAAACTAGAGCCTGGGTTAGCAATTTCTAGAGCCATTTGTAAAGCATACTTATAACTGACTTTTGAAATGGGTCACACTGTTTATTCAGGAGAACTAAAACATAAGGTTATTATTTGTTTTCCAAGGTCTAAACTAGCAGTCTCTGTGACATGCAGCTTTATTATTGGTGGATGAAGAGGAAGGGAAGATTTCTTCTGCAAAATGATGTCTTTCCATTTTACTGTACCAAGGTTACTATGCTCTGTATGAATAACATGGGAAATGTCACTTGGTAACTATCAGGTCAAGGAATTGCAGGGCAGGGAGAGAACAGTCTTTCCTGGCAAGTAGCAACAACCTACAAAAGCAAGCATAGACTGCTGAGAATAATACAGACCATATTAAAACCCATATGGGCTTCTCAACCCATAATATGAGACCTGAGATATTTAGGTACACTCCTAAATATCTTTGTACACTCCACTGAGACTTATAATTTTCACTACATTTATAGTGCATGCCAGAAAACAATACCTCTTGCTATTGCCCTTATCCTTGAAAGATGTTTTCACTGGATACAGAATTTTAAGTTGGCAGTTGTTTTCTTTAATCACATTGAGGATATAGTTTTCTGGCTTCATGTTCTGTTGAGAAGTCAAGTATCAAACATTAACTCCTTTGGTGGTCATCTGTCATTTCTCTTGACCTGCTTTTGAGATATTCTCTTTGCCATTAGTTTTCTATAGATGTGGATTTCTTTTCTTTTTCCTTTCTTTTCTTTGTAATCTTCCTCGGAATTTCTTATACTTCTTGAATCTGTGGATTGGTATCTTTCATCAGTTGGACAATGTCAAAAAAAGATCTCTTATAACATTGCCTCTACCCAATTCCCCATCTCCTCTCTTTCTGAAATTCCAGTTATATGTATGTTAGACCTTATCACTCTATACTCCATGTCTCCTAATTGCTTTTTTATATTATCTACCTCTTGGTTTCTTTATGCTGCCTTTTGTATTTTTCTCTCACTTAGATTTTGGCCTGAAAATTACTTACATTCTTGTAAGCCCTTCAATGGTTTTGAGAAGATTTTAAAATCTTCTCAAATGCTGTATTTTGTACAGCATTTCTGGTAGTTTTCATTAGTATGGTTATTTTCTTTACTTAGTCCACCATATTCCCAGAAACTGATGTCTGTGGTTAGAATTTGATGATTAAGGCTGTTCTTACATGTTGGAAAATTTGTCCCATTAAATGGGAAACTTGTCCTAGGTGATTTGGGGGGATCATAAAATATGTAAATTTTTTGATTGTGTGCATGGACTTATTTCTGAGCTTTCTCTTCTATTCCATTGGTCTTTGTGTCTGTTTTTATGACAGTACCATACAGTTTTGATTATTATTCTTTTTGTGTTTGAAATTAGGAAATGAGATGCCTCCAGCTTTGTTCTTTCTCAGGATTTTTAAAAATATTTGGGTTCTTTTGTGGTTCCATACAAATTTTACGATTGCTTTTTCTATTTCTATGGAAAATGCTATGGGAATTTTGAGAAGGATTGCATTGAAACTATAGGTAGCATTGAGTTGAATCCATATTTTAAAACATTAATACTTCTGATCCATGAACATGGGATATCTTTCCATTTATTTGTGTCTTCTTCAATTTCTTTCATCAGTGTCTTATAGTTTTCAGTATACAAATCTCTCATCCCTTTGGTTAAATTTATTCCTAATAATTTCATTGTTTTGAATATATTGTAAATAGAATTGTCTTCTTTATTTCTCTATCAGATATTTCATTTTTAGTGTATAGAAATGCAACTTATTTTTGTATGTTGGTTTTCTATCCTGCAACTTTACTGAATATATTAGTTCTAACAGTTTTTTTGTGGAGTCTTTAGGATTACCTATATGTAAGATCATGTCATCTGCAAACACAGATAATTTTACTTCTTCCCTTCCAATCTGGATGCTTTTATTTCTTCTTCTTGACTAATTGCTCTAGCTAGGACTTCCAAAGTTGAATATGATGTTAGCAATGGACTTGTCATATAGGTCTTTATTATGTTGAGGTACATTTCTTCTATACCCAATTTGTTGGATATAGAAGAGCCTTCTTTCATGAAAGAGTGTTGGATTTTGTCAGACACTTTTACTGCATCTACTGAGAGGATAATATATTTGTATCCTTTATTCTATTGAAATGGTATATCATATTTATCGATTTGTGTATGTTGAGCCATCCTTGCATCCCAAGGATAAATCCCAATTGACGTGTGGTGTATAATCTTTTTAATGTGATGTTAAATTGGTTTGCTAGGTTTTAATGATAATTTTTGCACCAGTATTCGACAGGGATATTGGCCTGTAGTTTTCTTTTCTTATAGTGTCCTTAATCTGAATTTGGTATCCAGGTAATGCTGGCCTCATAAAATGAATTTGGGAATCTTCCCTCCTCTTCAGTTTTTTGGAAGAGTTTGAGAAGAATTCATATTAATTCTTCTTTAAAATTCTGGTAGAATTCACCACTGAAACCATCTGGTCCTGGGCTTTTCTCTGTTTGGAGGTTTTTGATTACTGATTCAATTTCCTTACTTGTTTTTGGTCTATTTAGATCTTCTATTTCTTCATGATTCAGTCTCTGTAGGTTGTATGTTTCTAGGAATTTATCCATTTCTTCTAAGTTTTTCAATTTGGTAGAGTATAATAGTTCATAGTAGCTTCTTACAATCCTTTGTATTACTGTGGTGTCAGTTGTAATGTCTCTTCTTTCATTTATAATGTTTATTTGAGTCCCCCCCTCCTTTTTTCTTGGTTGTTCTACTAAAGGTGTGTCAATTTTGTTTACTTTTTCAAAAGTCAACTCTTAGTTTCATTGATTTTTTTCTATTCTCTTTCTAGTTTCCTTTTTATTTATTTCTGCTATAATCTTTATTATTACCTTCTTTCTACCCACTTTGACTTATTTCAGTCTTCTTTTTCCAGTTCCTTGAAGTGTAAAGTTAGATCATTTGTTTAAGATTTTTCTTTTCTCTTAAGGTAGGCATTTATCACTATAAATTTCCCTATTAGACCTGCTTTTGGCTGCATCCCATAAGTTTTGGTATATTGTGTTTTCATTTTCAGTTGTCTCAAGATACTTTCTGATTTTCCTTTTGATATCATTTCTTTGACCAATTGGTTGTTAAGGAGTGTGCTGTTTAATTTCCATGTATTTGTGAATTTTTCAGTTTTCCTTCTGCTATTGATTTCTAGTTTCATAATATTGTGGTTGGGGAAAATACTAGATACGATTTCAATCTTCTTAGATTTGTTAAGATTTCTTCATGACCCAGCATATAATCAGTCCTGGAGAATGTTCTGTGTGTGCTTGAGAAGAATGTGCATTCTGGTGCTGTTGGATGTGATTTTCTGTGTGTCTGTTAAGTCTGTTTGGTCTATACTATTATTCAGGTCTACTGTTTCCTTATTAATTTTCTGTCTAAATGATCTATTCAGTGTTGACAGTGGGATATTGAATCCATACTATTATTGTATTGCTGTCTATTTCTCCCTTCACTTCCGTTAATATTTACTTTAAATAGATCCTCCAGTGTTAGGTGCATATATATTTACAATTGCTGTATCTTTTTAGTGAATTGATCCCTTTATCACTCTATAATGACCTTCTTTGTCTCTTATGACAAATTTTGACTAAAAGTTTATTTTATTTGATATACAGTTGTTATACTCCTGCTCTCTTTTCGTTACCACTGCATGGAATATCTTTTTCCATCTTTTCACTTTTAGCCTATTAGTGTCCCTAAACCTAAACCTAAATTGACTAAGTTATAAGCAGCATATTTTTGGATCTTGTTTTATTATCCATTCAACCACTTTGTGTCTTTTTATCAGAGAATATAGTTCACTTATGTTTAAAGTAATTATTGAAAGGTGAGAGCTTACCATTTCCATTTCATTAATCATTTTCTGTCATTTTTTTTTAGTTTCTTTGTTCCTTCAGTCCTCTTTTACTGTCTTCCTGTGTGATATATTTTTGTAGTGGTATGCTTTAATCCCTTTCTCTTTATCTTTTTGTATCAACTATAATTTCTGTCTCTGTGGTTAACATAAGGTTTATATAAAATATTTTATAGATATAACAGTCTGTTTTTAAACTGATAACAATTTGCCTTTGATCACATAAAAAACTCTACACTTTTCTTTCCCCTACATTTTATGCTACTGATGTCACACTTCACATCTTATTATATTGTGTATCCAATAATGAATTATTGTAGCTATAGTTATTTTTAATGCTTTTTAACTTTTATACTAAAGGCAAAAGTAATTTACAACATTGTGAAAATGACTCTACTACCCAAAGCAATCTACAGATTCAATGCAATCCCTATCAAACTACCACTGGCATTTTTCACAGAACTAGAAAAAAAATTTTCACAATTTGTATGGAAACACAAAAGACCCCGAATAGCCAAAGCAATCTTGAGAATGAAAAACGGAGCTGGAGGAATCAGGCTCCCTGACTTCAGACTATACCAGAAAGCTACAGTAATCAAGACAGTATGGTACTGGCACAAAAACAGAAATGTAGATCAATGGAATAGGATAGAAAGCCCAGAGTTAAACCCACGCACATATGGTCACCTTATCTTTGATAAAGGAGGCAGGAATGTACAGTGGAGAAAGGACAGCCTCTTCAATAAGTGGTGCTGGGAAAACTGGACAGGTACATGTAAAAGTATGAGATTAGAACACTCCCTAACACCATACACAAAAATAAGCTCAAAGTGGATTAAAGACCTAAATGTAAGGCCAGAAACTATCAAACTCTTAGAGGAAAACACAGGCAGAACACTCTATGACATAAATCACAGCAAGATCCTTTTTGACCCACCTCCTAGAGAAATAGAAATAAAAACAAAAATAAACAAATGGAACCTAATGAAACTTCAAAGCTTTTGCACAGCAAAGGAAACCATAAACAAGACCAAAAGACAATCCTCAGAATGGGAGAAGATATTTGCAAATGAAGCAACTGACAAAGGATTAATCTCCAAAATTTACAAGCAGCTCATGCAGCTCAATAACAAAAAAACAAACAACCCAATCCAGAAATGGGCAGAAGACCTAAATAGACATTTCTCCAAAGAAGATATACAGACGGCCAACAAACACATGAAAGAATGCTCAACATCATTAATCATTAGAGAAATGCAAATCAAACTACAATGAGATATCATCTCACACCAGTCAGAATGGCCATCATCAAAAAATCTAGAAACAGTAAATGCTGGAGAGGGTGTGGAGAATAGGGAACACTCTTGCACTGCTGGTGAGAATGTGAATTGGTACAGCCACTATGGAGAACAGTATGGAGGATCCTTAAGAAACTACAAATAGAACTACCATATGACCCAGCAATCCCACTTCTGGGCATATACCCTGAGAAAAACATAATTCAAAAAGAGTCATGTACCAAAATGTTCATTGCAGTTCTATTTACAATAGCTAGGAGATGGAAACAACCTAAGTGTCCATCATCGGATGAGTGGATAGAGAAGATGTGGCACACATATATAATGGAATATTACTCAGCCATAAAACGAAACGAAATTGAGCTATTTGTAATGAGGTGGATGGACCTAGAGTCTGTCATACAGAGTGAAGTAAGTCAGAAAGAGAAATACAAATACCATATGCTAACACCTATATATGGAACTTAAGAAGGAAAAAAAATGTCATGAAGAACCTAGGGGTAAGACAGGAATAAAGACACAGACCTACTAGAGTTTGGACTTGAGGATATGGGGAGGGGGAAGGGTAAGCTGGGACAAAGTGAGAGAGTGGCATGGACATATATACACTACCAAACGTAAATAAGTAGCTAGTGGGAAGCAGCCGCATAGCACAGGGAGATCAGCTCGGTGCTTTGTGATCATCTAGAGGGGTGGGGTAGAGAGGGTGGGAGGGAGGGAGACGCAAGAGGGAAGAGTTATGGGAACATATGTATATGTATAACTGATTCACTTTGTTATAAAGCAGAAACTAACACACCATTGTAAAGCAATTATACTCCAATAAAGATGTAAAAAAAAAGTAATTTATACACCACTATTACAGTATTAGGGCATTCTGATTTTCACTATATATCTACCATTACCTTTTATATGTTTTCATGTAGTTGCTTATCATCCTTTCACTTCAACTTGAAGAACTCCCTTTAGTATTACTTGTAAAGAAGATCTAATGGTGATGAACTCCTTTAGCTTTTGTTTGTCTGGAAATGTCTTTATCTCCCCTTCATCTCTAAGGGACCATTTTGCTGGGTATAGTATCCTAGGTTGACAGCTTTTTATTTTCTTTCAGCACTTTCAGTATATTGCCCCCCTCCTTCCTGGCCTGCAGAGTTTCTGCAGAGAAATCTGCTGCTGCTCTTATGGTGGGGGAGTGGAGGGTTCCCTTGTATGTGATAAGTCATTTTTTTCTTGCTGCTTTCAGAATCCTCTCCTGTCTTTGGCTTTTAACATTTTGATTATAATGTGTCTCATAGTAATCTTTGTGATCTTAGTTGGGGTCCTTTGAACTTCCTCTACTTGGAGGTCCATATCTCTCCCAAGATTTGGAAAGTTTTCAGCTATTAGTTTTTTAAATGAGGTTTCTGCTGCCTTTTCTCTCTCCACTCCTTCCAGGACTGCCATTATGTGAACGTTCCTTCACTTGATGGTGTTGAATAATTCACATAGGCTTTCTTCACTCTTTTTTATTCTTTTAGTTCCTTTAACTGGTTGTTTTCAAGTGATCTCTCTTCAAGTTCACTGATTCTGTCTTCTCTATGATCATGTCTGTTGTTGAAGCTCTCCACTGAATTTTTCAGTTCTGTTATTGTATTCTTAATGCTACGATATTTGTTTGGGTCTTTTGTATGGTTTCTGTTTCTTTCTTAAACTTCTCGTTTTCATGATGCATTGCTTTCCTAATTTCCTCTAGTTGTCTGTGTTCTCTTGCATTTCATTCAGTTTCTTTAAGATGATTGCTTTGAATTCTCTGTCAGGCAAATCATAGATATCCATTTCTTTGGGGTCAGTTACCAGAACTTTATTAATTTTCTTTGGTGGAGTCATATGTGCCTGATTCTTCATGATCTGTGTTGACTTGCATGGATGTCTGTGCATTTAGGGAGCAAACACCTCTTCCATTCTTTATAGGCTGGTTTCACCAGATAAAGACCTTCTCCTGTCTGTTCCCTGAGCTGATGGGATTACCTTTGGAATTGCAGTCATGCTGTGTTGGAACCAGTTATGAGGTTGTTACTGGGTCTGCAGTAGGCTCCACAGTTGGTCAGCTTGTTACCAGTAGCTCAGGTGGTCATAGATCCTATCTGGTCCCTGTTTCCAGTACACTGTTCAGTAGGGTGACACTGGGCCAAGGGTCCACTTTAGGGTTCTCAGTCAGTAAGCCTATTACCATGTACATGGTGAGTATGGCTCTGACCAAGCTCTTGAGAGGGCTACAGCCTGGTCACTGGATGAGTCCCTGAGTGGGCAAGACTGGCCTTTTACCATGGCTGGGAAGGAATGCAACCAACCCCCTGGGCTGTTTCAGGTTCCACATCCATGACTGAGGTCTGCAGACCTGGCTCTGGAGGTACAGATATGGATGGATATGCCTCCATCATGTTCCTGGGTAGGCCAGACTGGTCCTTGACCATGGCTGGAGGAGCTGGAGCTCATTGTTGGGCCCCTTTCCAGATCTCCTGGTACAGATGTGAGTACGTCCTTCCTGGTCTCTTTGCCAGTAGGACAGCACATGGACTGCAGCTAGAATGGGCTGGAACAGAATATACGGCCCTTCAAGGATCTCCAGGGACACAGATGGAAGTGTCTCCTACTGGTCCCCTGGGCCAGCAGTACTGCTCATGGACTGTAGCTAAGAGGGACTGGATTGAGGATAGGGCCCTTTGAGGATCTCCATGAGCATAGACAGGATTGTCTCCTCCTGAGTCCCTGGGCTGGCAAGTCTGGGGAAGAGTGTGGTTGTGATGGAGTTGGAGCTAAGCATGGGGCCCTACAGGATCTCTGGGGATGCAAACAGTAGAGTCTTTTTCTGAGTCCCTGTGCCAGCAGGATTATTCACAGACTATGGTTGGAAGTGGCTGGAATTGAGTATAGGGCCCTTTTAGAATCTCCAGGGTTGCAGATGACAGTCTCTTTTGCTGAGACCCTGGACCCTCCAGACTACTGGCAGACTGTGGTTGTAAGGAAGCTGGAGCTGTATAGAGGGCCCTTTCATGGTCCCCAAGGGTACAGATCAGAGTGTCTCCTTTTGGTTCCTGTGCCAGCAAGACTGTTTGTGGACTGCAGCGGGGATGGGGTGGAGCCCAGTTATAGTGCCCTTTCTAGATCCACAATCTGACTGAGTTTGGCAGGCTTACCTCCAGGGACTCCCAGACCACAGCTGAGTGGGGCCGCAGCTGGATCATGGGCCACTTTGGTGTCCACAGCTGGGACTGAGGTGTGTATGCCTATTACCCAGTGCACAGGTGGGTGTGTCATATCCCAGAAGCTTGACAGGACCAAGCCAAACAGAGCTGTAGCCAAGTCCTCAGGGATACAGAGTTACTTTGTAACACAGTTAATGAGTCAGCCACCTGGTTACAGGCCTGTCTTCTTAAAATGGTTTTCCTTGATCTTGGACTACACTAAATTTCCATAATCTCCCACCTGGATCCCAGAGCTCCCAGGAAGGCACTTTTGGGATGGATGCCAAATTATTGTTGTTGAGGGGGGGATACATGTGAGAGATGCCTTATTTAGTCATCTTGCTGATGTCGCTCCCCTTAATTTGTATTCTGATATATCCCAGCACTCTTCGTATTAGAGTCCTCACTTAATAACTATAGTTGAATTTTAAAGTCACCTATCATTCTGTATTCTGTGCATTTTTAAAGTACTTATCTAATGTTTCATTTAGTCTCATTGTTGTCATTTATTTTTCAATTAGAAAGTGTTGACATTCTAATAGATGGTAGTTCTAAGTTCTTATAAGAGAATAGCTTTGCATTCAGTGCATTAGAATGTTATTTTTCTTTATTTTAGTCTTTTACCTTAAATAATATACTCTTCTAAAAAGGAAGCACATTTTCTGATTTCTATTAAATATAATGAAAAGCTTTTCCCAATATAGATACTTTTTTCCTTGTAAAAAAAATAAAAATAAACAGAGTGGCTTTGACCACTAGTATTTTCTTGGTGGCAATATTCAGCTAGGAGAGTAGGGTAGAAATCATTCTTGTCACACCACTTTAAGATATATGTAGAAAGTCATGTATAAGAGTTTTATTTTCACCTCTGGGCCATGTGCAATGATAAAGTGCATGGTTATAGCTGAAGATTCATAAACACAAGATCTAGATTAAGGATACCAATTGTGCTTTCTGTTATTCAGTTTCTAGTAATATTAGAACTTACATGTTTTTACATATTCAGCTATTTACTTTATTGAATCCTAATCTGATATTGGAACTTTTTATGTTGTCTTTATATATTTTCTGAACTAGAAGATTTTCTTCCTCTTACAATGATCAATAAATGTTCCCTTAATTACATAAAAATTATATCATGGGGGCTTCCCTGGTGGCACAGTGGTTGAGAGTCCGCCTGCTGATGCAGGGGACGCAGGTTTGTGCCCCGGTCCGGGAAGATCCCACGTGCTGCAGAGTAGCTGGGCCCATGAGCCATGGCCGCTGAGCCTGCGCGTCCAGAGTCTGTGCCCTGCAAGGGGAGAGGCCACAACAGTGAAGGACCCGTGTACCGCAAAAAAAAAAAAAAAAAAAATTATATCATGTACTGTTATACCAAAGTTTATAGCATATAAATCTAAATCATTCTCCCAATTACTGTTATTTTGGACCAATACCAGTTAAAATATTTACTTTTTTCCCAGGAAGTTTTATATATAATCCCTAACATCTTGAAAATCTATGTGATTACCAAAAAATGATATATGCAAACATAAGTTCATATGGTTATTATGACAGCAATATTTCTTATAATATGTGTTATTATGAATCTTACTTTTAATTAAAAACAAGCCCAGTATGAAATGCCAGTTTCTGAGAGGCCTTTATATAAACACAAATGTTCATTACTCTAATATCACACATAAATTCAAATTTTTCAAAGCAAATTAAGAATATTAGAAAATAGAACAAACAATCCTAAAATTTTTATGGAACCACAAAAGACGGTGAATAGTCAAAGCAATCTTGAGAAAGATGTACAGAGCTGGAGGCATCACACTTCCTGATTACAGAGCTATAGTAATCAAAACAGTATGGTATTGGCATGAAAAAAAACACCTAGATTAATGGAACAAAATAGAGAGCTGAGAAATAAAGTCACTCATTTATGGTCAATTAATGTATAACACAGGAGCCAAGAATACACAATGGGGAAAGAACAGTTTCTTCAATAAATGGTGTTGGGAAAATTGGACCATTATCTTACATTGTACACAAAAACTAAAAATGAGTTAAAGACTTGAACATAAGACCTGAAACCATAAACCTCCTAGAAAAACATAGGTGGTAAGCTACTTGACATCAGTCTTGGCAATGATTTTTTAGATCTGACTCCAAAAGCAAAGGCAACAAAACCAAAAATAAACAAGTAGGATTACATCAAACTAAAAAGTTTCCACACAGCAAAGGAAACCATTAACAAAGGCAACCTACCAAGTGGGAGAAAATACTTGCAAATCATATATTTCATATGGGATTAATATTCAAAATACATAAAAGCTCATGCAACTCAATAGAAAAAAACAAACAAGCAATCCAGTTTAAAAGTATGTAGAGGATCTTTTTAAAATAAATTTATTTATTTTATTTTTGGCTGCTCTGATTCTTCTTTGCTATGCATGGCTTTCTCTAGTTGCGGTGAGTGGGGGCTACTTCGGTGCGGTGCGCAGGCTTGTCATTGCAGTGGCTTATATTGTTGCAGAGCACAGGCTCTAGTCATGTGGGCTTCAGTAGTTGTGGCATGCAGGCTCAGTAGTTGTGGCTCACGGGCTCTAGAGCACAGGCTCAGTAGTTGTGGCGCATGGGCTTAGTTGCTCCACAGCATGTGGGATCTTCCCGGGCCAGGGCTCGAACCCATGTCCCCTGCATTGGCAGGCAGATTCTTAACCACTGCGCCACCAGGGAAGCCCTATGTAGAGGATTTGAATAGACATTTTTCCAAAGAAGACATGCAGGTGGCCAACAGGTACATGAAAAGGTGCGCAACATCACTAGTTATCAGGAAATGCAAATCAATACCACAATGAGATATCACCTCACACCTGTTGGAATAGGTATTACCAAAAAAACAAGAAATAACAAGTGTTGGTGAGGATATGGAGAAAAGGGAACTCTTGTGCTCTGTTTGCGGGAATGTAAATTGTTGCAGCCACTATGGAAAACAGGATGGAGTTTCTTCGAAAGATTAAAAATAAACTACCATTTGATCCAGCAATTCCACTCCTGGGTATTTTTCTGAAGACAATGAAAACACTAACTCGAAATGATACGTGCACACACATGTTTATTTTAGCATTATTTACAATAGCCGAAATGTGGAAGCAACCAAAGTCTTGATTGATAGATGAGTGGAAAAAGAAAATTTTATATCTATATAATATAAATATATAATTCATATATTATATATATATAATTCAGCCATAAAAGAAGAAGGAAGTCTTGCCATTTCTGACAACATGGATGGACCTTGAGGGCGTTATGCTAAGTGAACTAGGACAGGCAGAGAAAGACAAATACTAATCTCTCTTATATGCGGAAGCAAAAAAAAAAAAAAAATTCCAAGAAAATAAATACAGAAAACAGATTGGTGGTTGCCAGAGGTGAGGGCAGGGTGAGAGAAATGGGTGAAAGGGGTCAAAAGTTACCAACTTCCAGCTGTTAAATAAAAATAAGTCATGGTGATACAATGTACAGCGAGGTGGCCATAGTTAATACTGTATAGAGTTCATCTTAGAAGTTCTCATCACAAGAAAAACAATTGTAACTGTGTGGTAACAGATGTTAACTAGACTTATTGTGGTGGTCATTTCACAATACATACCAATATCAAATCGTTATGTCGTATACCTGAAGCTAAGATGATGTTAAATGTCAATTATATCTCAACTTTTAAAAAAGAATCTTAAAAAATATAACCACGTTTAACCAGGTAAAATACATTTTATAATAAACAGATGTTAGAAAAATGTGACAGGTATTATACTTTAAAATTTTACTCAGAGCAAGAGAAAGAACTACATATACACAAAGACCAGTTGTTTAACAGGAAATACACAAAACCAATAGAGGAAAACTTTAAAACATTCCTGAAGGGCACAATAGCAAAAGATTGGAAACAAGCAGGGTCCAGCAATAAGAGATCAGTTGAAGAGACCATGGTAGAGCCACACAGTGGAGTACCATACAGCTGAAAAAAAAGAATGCAGAGGCTCTCTATGTAGGACAAAGAAAGATCTACAAGTTATGTAGAAATGATGAAAGCAAAGTGCCTCACACTGCCTTTATTATGCTACTTTTTATATGAGAAAAAGCTCAGAAATAACAATAAATATCCATACTTATATTTTTCAAAAACAAACACTTGGAATGTAAGCAGGAAATTAATATAAATGGTTACCTCTGGGGAACAGGCTAGATGGCATGAATGGAAAAAGGGTGAATGTAAACACTTTAGTGCATACCTTTTTGTACTGTTCTGATTTTATTGAATCATGAAACTATATTGCCTATTGAAATAAAATAAAATTTTTCCTCTATGGAGAAAAGCAACAAATCACATTCTTAATATTGAAATGTTAAATTTCCCATTTTCATTATATAAATATGTTTAAGCACCTTTTGAAGCTTAAAGGGATATCATACAAAGGTATCTATATTTGAAAAATATGCTTAAGAAAGACAAGAACTACAAAAGACTTTGTAAACCAAAAAATCAGCCCCACGTATTCCCTTTTTCTAGAACTGGGACTTTTTATTCCTTGACTTGTGTTCTCTTGTTAGCAGATCAAACGTTTTGAGCTTAAGACTATGGTAGAAAAATAGAAGTCTTATTTTTAAAGCAGTTTAATTCATAATTTTTAGTTGTATACAAAGAAATTCACATATTTTTCCTGGTTATAAAAATACACAGATTTTAGGAAACCTCCAAACAGAGTACTTACGGCTTTATCAATGAAAGCTTTACGCTTTCAATCAAGTATTTTTTAACTGTTTGCTTGGAAAGAATGTTCTAAGTTGTCAGTCATTCTTGAGACTTTGCAATCACAAAACACCATATTTATTCAAAAATATCTGTTTGTTTTGCTGAATGCTTTTGTCTTTGGGTAATATGCTCTCATGCAGTATGTTCCATTAGTGGTCAGTCACAGGAGATTATGAGGCTGAACTTGTGCCACTGACCTAGTGATTGGTTATACGTCACTCTTATGAAGTTTGTGGGGCTTGTATGTGACCACACTGATGGGTATGCAGCCTCTTGCTTAGCATTGTTCCAACTCTATTTTGATCTGGGGGCCTTCACCCAGCCCATGGAATTGTTCCAAAATGGAATATTTACAGTAAGACAGTGAAAAGAAAGCTCACCATCATCAAGGGGGCCATACACACAAGCCCAGCACTGACTTATTTTCCAACACAACTGCTGGATTTAGGGAACTGGTTTCTAAACCTTCTGCTGGGGTTTTGAGCACAGAAAATGCAGATGGCAGGAGGAAAGGTCTTTCTAGCAGACATAGCAACTGCCGTGGTGAGCACAATAAAGATGGTTAATAATCCAATGGGAATATAGAAATTCAGCATTTTCCAGTGCATGTCTCAAGTCCTGAACTCACATGACCTGTGGCTCCAAAGAGTTCTTCACCACTTCTTTGCAGGCTTCACATGGTCTTCACTCAGTAGATGCCACAAGGTAACCCCTTTCCCTCTAGACTAGGGATCAGCAAAAGTTTTCTATAAAGGACCAGATACTAAATTTTAGGCTTTGTGGATCATACTGTCTCTGTTGTAACTTCTCAACTCTGCCACAGACAACACACCATAAAATGGGCATGGCATGTTCCAGTAAAACTTTATGGACAATGAAATTTGAATTGTATAATTTTCACACTTAATGAAACAGTTGTCCTTATTTTTTTCTTTCAACCATTTAAAAATATAAAAACCATTCTTAGCTTGTAGGCCATACAAAAACAGATGGCAGGCCTGATTTGGCCTGTGGGTCATAGTTTGCCAACCACTGTTCTAGAGGAAAACAGCTTGAATGTAAGTTGGAACCAGCCTGGGCCATCCCCTTACAATTTCACATGGGCTGAGCTCTCTGGACATGAACATACATGTTCATATGAACATACAATGAACATAACATGTTCATTATGATAATTGGGGAGGTCTCAGGCCATTTAAGGTCTTCACTGAAAAGTCAACTTAATTCTTGCTTAATGTCATAATCTACCTTGTCAAAGCTTTTCAAGCTTATGGATTCTGTGGTTAGAATTTAATGTTTGGGGCTTTACATAAAAGTTGGAAAATTTATCCCATAAAACTGGAAACAATCTGAGTCTATATTGAGGAATGTGTTTTTGGAGCAAGGTTTTGGCAGAGTCACATGTCTGTTTTCCTTTAGGACAGTGGTTCTCAAACTGTGGTCACAAGATTGATAACACCAGTATCACCTGGGAACTCGTTGGAAATGCAGGTTCTTAGGTGCCACCACAGAACTATTGAATGAGGAACTGGAAGTGTGGCCCAGAAACCTGCATTTTTTAAATTGAAGTATAGTGCTGTACAATATTATATGTTACAGGTGTACAATATAGTGAGTCACAATTTTTAAAGGTTATACTCCATTTATAGTTATAAAATACTGGCTATATTCTCTGTGTTGTACAATATATCCTTGCAGCTTTTTTTATACCTAATAGTTTGTACCTCTTACCGCCCTACCCCTATACTGTCCCTCCCGCCTTTCCCTCTCCCCACTAGTAGCACTAATTTGTTCTCTATATCTGTGAGTCTGCTTCTTTTTTGTATATTCACCAGTTTGTTGCATTTTTTAGATCCCACATATAAGTGACATTCTATAGTATTTGTCTTTCTCTGTCTGATTTATTTCACTTAGCATTATGCCCTCCAAGACTATTGATGTTGCTGCAAATGGCAAAATTTCATTCTTTTTTATGGCTGAGTAATATTTCATTGTATATATATACCACACCTTCTTTATCCATTCATCTGTTGATGGGCACTTAGGTTGCTTCTGTGTCTTGGCAATTGTAAATAATGCTGCTATGAACATTAGGGTGCATGTATCTTTCTGAATAAGTGTTTCGGGATTTTTTTAGATATATACCCAGGAGTGGAATTGCTGGGTCATATGGCAGTTCTATTTTTAGTTTTTTGAGAAACCTCCATACTGTTTTCCTCAGTGGCTGTGATACTGCCCAGGGTTCTTGGCCTTCCCTTAATCAATAAAAATTGATAAGAGGTCAAACAAGGATTTATTGGGGCTCCTGCAGCCACAGGAGGGAGTGAAAACAAGTAACAGGTTCCCTTGCTCACTCCCTGAGGGCGGGTGAACTGGTTCCTTATGTGGGGTGGGGTAGGGGCAGGACCACGAGTCAGGCCAGAGGGGTGGCTTAGGGGGGTTGTCCACCCTTTTGGTGGTGTTGAGTGCAGGGGGCATGCACAGTACCCTGTTTTTGCTCCTGACACCCTGTTTTTGCTCCCAGATCTTCAGAAGTGGCAGTTGGGCTTTTTTTTTGGTCTTTTTGTATATTGTTGTCCAGAACTTACCCCAACTGCCCATGCACACAGTTATTTTTAGTTGCTTGTAGTTTCTTTGTATTCTGTTGCTTGGGGAGATGTTTGTCCAGGTGCAAGCACTGCAGCAAAGGGTCCCAGGTCCCAAGTCCCAGCCTGTCTCAGCTGCACAAATTTACACTCCCACCAACACTGTACAAGGGTTCCCTTTTCTCCACATCCTCACCAACGTTTGTTATTTGTGTTCTTTTTTGTAATATCCATTCCTCACAGGTGTGAGGTGATGTCTCATTGTGGTTTTGATTTGCATTTCCCTGATGATTAGCAATGTTGAGCATATTTTGGCCATCTGCATTTCCTCTTTGGAAAAAATGTCTACTCAGTTCTTCTGCCCATTTTTTTATCAGGTTGTTTGTTTTTTTGATGTTGAGTTGTATGAGCTGTTTATATATGGTGGATATTAATCCCTTAACAGTCATATCATTTGCAAATATCTTCTCCCAATCAGTAGGCTGTCTTTTTGTTTTTGTCTATGGTTTCCTTTGCTGTGCAAAAGCTTTTACATTTAATTAAGTCCCATTTGTTTATTTTTGCTTTTATTTCCTTTAGGAGACAGATTCAAAAAAATATTGCTGTGATTTATGTCAAAGAGTATTCTGCCTATGTTTTCCCCTAGGAGTTTTAATAGGATCTGGTCTTACATTTTAGGTCTTTAATCTATTTTGAGTTTTGAGTTGTTAGAGAATGTTCCAATTTCATTCTTTTATGTGTAGCTGTCCAGTTTTCCCAGCGCCACTGATTGAAGGGACTGTCTTTTCTCCATTGTATGTTCTTGCCTCCTTTGTTGTAGATTAATTGACCATAAGTGTGTGGGTTTATTTCTAGGTTCTCTATCCTGGTCCATTGATCTATATTTTTTTGTTTTTGGGCAAGTACCACCCTGTTTTGATTATTATAGTTTTACAGTATAGTCTGAAGTTAGGGAGCCTGATTCCTCCAGCTCTGTTCTTCTTTCTCAAGACTCTTTTGGCTATTCAGGGTCTTTTGTGTTTCCATACAAATTTTGAAATTATTTCTTCTAGTTCTGTGAAAATTGCCATTGGTATTTTGATAGGAATTGCATTGAATCTGTAGATTGCCTTCGGTAGTATGGTCATTTTAACAATGTTGATTCTTCCAGTCCAAGAACACTGTATATCTTTCCATCTGTTTGTGTCATCTTCAGCTTCTTTCATCAGTATCTTTTAGTTTTCTGAGTACAAATCTTTTGCCTCCTTAAGTAGGTTTATTCCTAGGTATTTAATTCTTTTTGATGTGGTGATAATTGGGATTATTTCCTTAATTTCTCTTTCTGATAGTTCATTGTTAGTGTAATGAAACCATTGTTGTTAGTGTTCTAACAAGCCCTTCAAGTGGTCCTCATGCATACCGAAGTCTGGAAACTACTCTACAAGGGAAAATCCTTGGACCCTCCAGAAAATAAGCATATTGTTACTAGGACTTGGGGTTACCACTTGATGGGAGACTGTTGATACATTTAATTTGCTAGTGGATAGAAGGCATCCAGTTCCCAGTCAAGTCCTGGATGTTTCCTGGATCAACTACCCTGCACTATAAGCAGAGAGCACACACAATGACAAGCTGCTCTGGTGAATAATCCAGGTGCACAAGACAGTTCTGATTTGTTCTGTTCCCTCGACTTTCCTGGGTGTCCCCTCCAACTGATATATTGACTGGTAGAGGGGACTTAGGAGTTATGGGATGACTGTATGGACGTAAACAGGTTGTAAAAGGGGTGAAGGAGGCAAGCTGCTGTTTTCCTGATGGCATTTTTCTAATCAGGGGCCTCATTCTTTAAGTCACAGAGTTGTTTTATGGTTGGTAAGTGGCAAGAGGAAATAGATGGTCTTTGAGAGAAGCAGCTTCAGTGGCTGCAACAGCTCAAGCAATTCCCTGACTAATCTCATCGATGTAATTGATGTGAGCTATTAGTCATGGTAGAAAAGGTAAGAGGTTAGGAATAGCAATATACTGGAGAGGAAAAATAATGCATTGGCCAGGTAAAACAGTAGAGACCTGAGTTGGGATCCTAGAGAGGATGGTATTAGAATTGGGAACTATGGGATGAACAGGGCTGACTTACACATTAAGGTGGCAAAGGTTCTCAACAAAGCAATAGACTTGTCTGTCAACAGAGTTAAAATTCCCTGACCTCTTTCTTCACTAGGTGTCTAGTGGACTCTAGATTAGAAGTAAGACATCCTGTTTAAGGAGGTTATTAATGAAGGCCTCAAAACTTCTGCTTATTTTAAACACAGATTTTAGGGCATCTAAGTGGCCACATAGGCAATTTGACCTTGGTTTTAGCAGAAGGTACTGTAAACTGATTCCCCATCTCATTAGGGACGCTGCCCACAGACAGATGGGACTTCTGCAAGGGTCAGTCCCAAATGATACAGTGTTTGTGACTTAGTCATTGTGTTTTCCACTCAAAATTGTCCAGATAGGAAGATCTGGTGTAAGGTACAGTATATTGCTGTACTTAATTTACAAAGTAAATCTCAATTCAGTACACACACAGGTCAAGGAGGAAGGTATGTTCCTTCATGAAGGGTTATGGGGTGATTTGAAGTCATTTACTAAGATGATGGCTGATTGCTCTTATTCAACCAGACAGTGGACAGAACAAACAAATGACAACATTGAATAAGTAACCCATGTGAAGAAAACTGAATATGTCTGTGATGGGATGTGGGATTTGTAGGTGAAAGAGGGGAAAGTGTTGTTAGGAGTGATTGAGGCAGGCTGACAGGACACCCTAAGTCCTGTTTAAATATAAGGGGAATGTGAGAATCTCAGAGGTTTTCTAAGACATTGGTTTTTCCAACGTCCTGGAGTTTTATATAGTAGCAATTTGTTAGGTAGGATTTAGGGAGGGGCTATCTTTAAGGAATGAGTTTATGATCCATTGCTTTTGTAAACTTTTAACTTGGAGGAACTTAAAATTAGCTTCCTCCCTTTCTTTAGGTTTTGAATCTTACTGTGCCCTTGGATGGCTGCTCAGATGAGTTCATTAGTCAGTCTTAGCTTCTCACTGAGAGCTGCTTTTTTGATTTCTTCAGATACCTAACTGTCTGTCCATAGACGAAAATTTGGAGAACACCCCCCAAGGACCTTCAAAATTCTCTACCACATAAGATTGCCTGCAGAATTTCTGTTCAAGCATAGGACTAAGATAAGCAAATGCCATCCATAATGCTTGCCAGGGCCTGGGGTAAAAGTACAAATGGACATTCACATAACCATTTCTACCCATGTTTAAAAGGTATAAATCAAGCTAGCAAATTATTAAAGAAAAGATGTTCTATCATCCTACCTAGAAAAAGATACTTTCCTAATAACTTGGAAGCCCATATTCAAGTTAAAATTCTCAGACTACTTAGAGTTCCATATCAAAGATGGAGACATGGAGAGAGTCAGTCTCAGGTCGAGCCTTACTCTTCTCAGCCCTGCTCTGTTGCATATTTCCAGGGACTGCTCCACCATGCATGTTGACACCCCAGCCTACTGGCTAAGCTCTATCCTTATACTTGCAAAGAGAATACCCCTTCTCCCTACACATTCACTGTGGGCCTAGGCAAATGAATACCAATGGCACAGTCAAGAGCAAACCCAGGAGAGAGGCTGTGCAGGTTCCGGAAACAGTCTTGGGACCATCTGTGCAAGGAATTCTGGGGTTCCAGCACCCAGAACACAATCTAGAAGATAGTGGTGGTAAAGGTGGTGTACAGTCTTGGAGGGCAGTTAGGGTGACCGAACTGGTTTACCTAGACCTGTCCTGCTGTTAGCGCTGAAAGTCCCATGTCCTGGGCAACCCTTCTCCGGGATGTTAAAAAGTCCCACTTTTCCATTTTGCATCAGTAGGTTAAAGGAAAAGTGCAAAATCCATATGACAGCCCCCAAAATACAGGCTGAAAGAATTACGGTTTTTAGTGTCATACAGATTAGATTATCCAACTTCCATAGTCATTCTCACTGGCTTTTTTTTTTTTTTTTTTTTTTTTTGCGGTACGCGGGCCTCTCACTGTTGTGGCCTCTCCCGTTGAGGAGCACAGGCTACGGTCACCCAGGCTCAGCGGCCATGGCTCACGGGCCCAGCCGCTCCGCGGCATGTGGGATCTTCCCGGACTGGGGCATGAACCCGTGTCCCCTGCATCGGCAGGCGGACTCTCAACCACTGCGCCACCAGGGAAGCCCCCCTCACTGGCTTTTTTTCCCCTGGTTGAAAAAAAGACTTTCCAGACGTGATTATAAGAACCTTGAGGGCATTTATCTGACTTCTGTTTTTTATTCCGTTAATTTTTAGATAATTATCTCTAATATAAAACTAATGGGCATACTTTTCTTGTGTCATACATTAATTCTTTTCATTCCAAGTTAACCTGTCACAGAGCTAAGGAATTTTAAAGGAGTCTCAAAGTTCTTCAGATTGGGAGACAAACATGTGGCTGGTCAGCCCCAGGAGGAATCAACATTCACCCTTGTGGAGGCTCAGAGCTATTGCCAGAAACGTTTTGACTTCCTCCTAAGTAAGATCTGCTACATCAAAAAGCTTTCGAGCTTTGTGTGGGCCTTCCCAGTTCCTCTCTGATGTTTTGACCATGGCTACAATTTCAGACCCAGTCTGGGAGACACAGGGTTTTGTGGGACAAGACAATAGATGGATTTTGACAAAGGGATTCTTGGGGTATAAGTTGATCTACAGATTTATCAATGTCAGAATAACGTGTATTCAGTGGAAGCCTCTACATCTGTGTAATATACACCCAGGAAAGACGCTTACTCATTCACTGTGAAAAATAAGGCTTCCTAGGGTGAAAAGCCCAGTAGTTTAGATTCCTTTTGTCTAGATATTATCCCCTGAGGGTCTTGGGGAATAATGGCCAGAAGGTCTTCAGCTCTAATCAAGTTGCAGAAGCCAGGAAGGAATCCCATACTCCGGTGGGTTTTTGGGAATAAACACACGGGAAGGCTTTATCAGGTACCTGAGAAGCCTTCTCTTTGCCTGTCGATTCATGTTTTGCACACTGTCCAGACTATTTGTGTGGGAGACACTCAAGAATTTTGCTTCTCATACAGGATTCTCTTTCTGCTTCCATCTTACCTGTATCTGCTCAAGATAAATATTCCTCAGGTTTTTCCTACACTATGGCCTTCAGAAGGAAAGCATAATTTCTAATTCTCCCTCTTATATATGTTTCATATTCTAACAAACTTCCTAGACCAGGCAGTCTAATGGTTTAGCATGAACTGAACAGTAATAGGAATCTCTTTTTCAACCTTGGACCAAGCAGTGTCTCATGATCAATTGATTTAGACCAGGGATGAAAACAGGGCGGTCAAATGTTTTACGGGGTCTTCTAGAAAAGATACCGTAGGTAGAAGTAGGTGACACAGAGAATAGAAAGACAAGGGCAGCCCAGGTTTATGACCAGAAGTTGAAATGACTAAGCGTTCCAAACTGAAGCCATCTGAGTCAGAGACAGCTGCATTGGCCCCAGATGGCAAAGGGAAGTCAAGAGCAGGAACTGAAAATCAGACAGCAGGAGGCCTGCCCTTGGTCCTCATGGTACCAACCTCTTCGCTGGCCTCTGGGGCCACAAGGTGAAAGATGCTGCCTACTATGACAAATTGATGGGGAAAAATGCCAGCGCCTCCTATTTCAGAGTATGCTGTGTCATTCACTGAAATCAGCAAGCAGAGCAAAAAAGAAGGAAGCACATATTTCCCAAAAGCTAGTGCTTTAACTCTCCCACCTTAGTAATACCTTAAAGCAGAGGTCAGCAAGCTTTTTCTATGAAGGGCCAGATAGGAAATATGTTAGGCTTTCTGGGCCATACCATTCTCCATCACAACTACTTAACCCTGCTGTTGCAGTGAGAGAGCAGCCATAGCATGAGCGGGGCTGGGTTCCAAAAAACCTATTTGTGGAAACTGAAATTTGCATTTCATATACTTTTCACGAGTCAGGGAAATGTATTCTTCTTTTGATTTTTTTCAACATTAAAAAGCCTAAAAGCCATTGTCACTGAATAGTACACTTTAAAATGGTTAATGGTTCATTTTATGGTACGTGAATTTCAACTCAATAAAAAAAAAAATTAAGCCATTTTGGTTTGTGCGCTACACAAAAACCAACAGCAGGCCAGATTTGGCCGAAGGGCTATTGTTTGTCAACCTTTGCCTTAAAGATACAAACATTATTTAAGATACCCTTATGTGGAGCTAAATTGATATTTAATATATTATTTTATTTAAGGTCCACTAAAAGTGTACCACAAAGTGATTCAGTTCTATATATATGTGTGTGTATATATATATTTATTCATATATATATTCTTTTGTAGATTCTTTTCCATTTTAGGTTATTATAAGACTGACTGTTGTTCCCTGTGCTACACAGTAGGTCCTTGTTAGTTATCTATTTTATATACAGTATGTGTATATTTTATTTAAGATCAACTAAGTAAGCTATGTGTAATAATCAACATTTTTCTGAGATGGAGAAACCAAGGTATGCATATATCATTAAACTTCCCCAAATTAGATCCCATGACAGTGACAGTATCAGGATTTGAATCCTAGGTCTTTCCGTGTACCCTTCCTTCATGAGAATGATAAAAGCCAGCATACACGGAGTATTCAACACGTGCCAGGTACTGCTCTAAGTGCTCTAGATCAGCACTTCTGAATCTGGCCACGTCTGGCAGTGTCTGGAGACATGGCTGGTTGTCACTGTGGGGGAAGGGTGCTTGTGGCATGTGTCAGGTAGAGGCCAGGGATGCAAACTCCTGAAATGTACAGAACAGTGCCCCACAACAGAGAATTATCCAGCCCAAAATGTCTATGATGCCAAGGTTCGGAAACCCTACTCTAGGTGTATTATCTCATTTAATCACCACAGCAACCCTAAGAGGTGCCCTTATTATACCCCATTTAACAGTTGAGGAAACTGAAGTCTGGAGGAGTTACGTAACACACCCAATGTCACCCAGCCAGAAATCTGGGCTCTAAACCAGGCAAACTGACACCACCAGATCCTACTTCAGAGGAACTACTGCAGTTTGTAACAGTACATCCATTCATGGGATTATTTTATTAATCCTCCCACTAGACTAAAAGGAACATGACCATATAGGTCTCTTCTTACCATTGTGTCCCCTGCACCCAGTCTAGGGCCTGCTCCATGGTAGATACTCAGTGAATCAATGAATGAATGAACATATACCTTATACCTAAGAGACTCCAGAACCCCTGCTTTTACCATCAGTGAAACTTTCCATTCCTCTCTCTATAGAGGGATAGATAGATAGATAGATAGAGATATATAGATCACACACACACATACATTTACTTAAGTGAAATCTTCAAAACACTGAAAGTCATCCCTTTCCATTCCAGAACTCTTTTCAAATCTTACCACACACAGTTCTTCTTAAACATGGAGCTGAATAATTAAACTCAAACATTTACTTTGTGCTTTTAAACTCACAGAGGACTTTCTATCTGTATCATCTTGTCTTCACAAGAACCCTGGGCTCCGCTACACGAATGTGAAACTGGGATTCTGAGAGGGACAGTGACTTGCTAAAGGTCACATGGCTGTTAAGTGGTGGGATTGGGCCTGACTCCTGGTCTTCGGAGTCATTTTCTCCTTTTCTTTCCACTTAGGCCTGCCACTGCCTTCCAGCAGTTAAGCTCGCCTGGAGAACTCAGGGTCTCCTTCTGCCCATGGGTTGCCCTGCAGGGGGTCCAGTGGGCTTCAAAGCGGTGTCGAGTGGTTATACCCCACACTGGCCCCAGGTGTGGAGTTCTCTGTGCATATTCATTTATTATGTATAACGTCTCAGTTTCTTCTTCCTTTGCTGTCTTTATTTTTTTTTAACTTTTTATTTTACATTGGAGTATAATTGATTAACAATGTTGTGATAGTTTCAGGTGTACAGCGAAGTGATTCAGTTATACATGTACATGTACCTATTCTTTTTCAAATTATTTTCCCATTTAGGTTGTTACATAATATTGAGCAGAGTTCCCTGTGCTGTACAGTAGGTCCTTGTTGGTTACCCATTTTAAATATGGCAGTGTGTACATGTCAGTCCCCAACTCCCCAGTTATCCCTCCCCCGCATCCCACCCTTCCACCCTGGTAACCATAAGTTCATTCTCTATGTCTTTGAGTCTGTAAGTTCATTTCCATCATTTCTTTTTAGGCTTTGCTGTCTTTAGCAATCTCCCCTCATGCACACACCTTGTATTAGCCAAGCTTCTCCAGAGAAATAGAACCAATGGGATATATATATATATATATATATATATATATATATATATAAAGAGATTGATTAGGAGGGATTGGCTCACATGTGTATGGAGGCTGAGAATTCCCACGATCTGCTGCTTGTAACCTAGAGAGCCAGGAAAGCCAGGGTGTAATTCCAATCTGAGTCCAAAGGTCTGAGAAACAGAGGAGCCAATGGTGTAATTCCCAGTCCAAGGGCAGGAGATGGATAGCCTTGCTCAGTCAAGCAGGCAGGAAGCAAAAGGGGGCCAATCCCTCCTTCCTCCACCTTTTGCTCCAGGCAGGCCCTCACATTGGGGAGGGCAATCTATTTCCCTGAGTCCACGGATTCAAATATTAATCTCCTGCGGAAACACCTTCACAGACACACCCAGAAGTAATGTTCAATCTGACCATCCCTTGGCCTAGTCAAGTCAACACATCAAATTAAACATCACACATCCTACTCCCTTCTGCTTTGCTGCTTCAAATCTGCTTGCAGACAGAAAGTCGGCTATTTGGACTGGTCAGGATATATCTATACTAATACAAGAATTAGCAGGCTCTGAGTGAGGGCCTGAGAGGTGGTCTTTCAAGTCAGGAGTAAGAGCTTTCCTGCCTGGTCTTCAGCTGGCTGTCATGTAGCTGAACGTACGGGATGAAGATGGCCAGCTCAGTGATCTACACGCTGGGTCAGGAGGTCGATGCCACCCTTGGTGGAGCTTGGCAGGGCTTCCTAGGTTTGCCACTGGAAAATGCAGCTAAACAGTTTGTAGCCTGGAGTTTCTACAAATGATAGACTAAGGCTTAGAGACAGGGAGTCGTCAGGTCAGCTCTTGAGTCAAGGTCAAATGTTTATCCAGGCCGTGCTCTCTGCAGCCTTGGGCAGCCAGGGGAGCAGAGCGCCATCTCCACTGTTGCTCCAAAAGAACCCAGGACTTCTGCTGCCTTCTACAGGGTGGTTCTCCCAGCCCGGCTAGATTTAAAAAGCCTTCCCTGTACCTGAAGAACTGGATTTAACAGACTATCGTCGATGGGCTAGTAAATAGTAAAAGCAGCAGTAACAATCACTGGCATTAATTGAAGGATGCAATTAAGCCCTTTCTGTGCATATTTTCATCTGATCTGGAGTTACAGTTAGTAGCCCAGTCATTCAAGCCTAAGCCCTGGACTATGTGGATTCTATATCGATTCTTCTTAGGGAGACCTCTGCCTCCACTTGGTGATCTTCCTGACTAAATAGACTCCCTCCCTCTTGTGAATCTGCCAGAACTTTCTTCCTGCTTCTGCCTTCTGCCCTAAACCTGGCTCTGCCTTGTAACGGGGCTACTTGTGATCTTGAGCGTTTCAAAGCACAGGTATAAAACCAACTAAAGTGTACTGAAATAGTTGTTGGATCTCGATCAGCATTTAAAAAAATAAGAATACTGGGCTTCCCTGGTGGCGCAGTGGTTGAGAGTCCGCCTGCCGATGCAGGGGACAGGGGTTCGTGCCCCGATCCGGGAGGATCCCACATGCCGCAGAGCGGCTGGGTCCGTGAGCCATGGCCGCTGAGCCTGCGCGTCTGGAGCCTGTGCTCCGCAACGGGAGAGGCCACAACAGTGAGAGGCCCGTGTATCGCAAAAAAATAAAAATAAAAAAAAAATAAGAATACTAAATAGAATGGAATGGAATAGAATAGAATAGGAGTATCATAGAATATCAGTCTCATGTAGAAAGAGCAAGCATTGTCCCATGACATTTTGTATCAGTGGTGGGTGCATGTATGTACACACATGAACATGTTGGGTTCAACATAAAAGATACTTCTTATGGGGAGTTGTTGTTTAATGGGTAGAGAGTGTCAGCTTTGCCAGACAAAAAGAGTTCTGAAGATCTGTTGCACAGCAATGTGAATGTGCTTAACGTAACTGAGCTCCACACTTAAAAATCGTGAAGACGGTTAATTTTATGTTATGTGTCTTTTACCACAATTAAATATAAAAATTTTAAAGATATTTCTAACTGTGACTCAGGGCCCCAAAAGTTTGAGAAACACCGTTCTACTGGACGGAAATTATTTTAGGGCTCAGAACATGTGTCATTCCCCTTTTTACTCTAAGCAACACACACCTAGCCCAGCAGTCCCAGCTCAGAGTAAATGCATTGTGTCCCTTGAATTGAATACGTTACTCAGAATGAACAAGTGTCAGTGGTCCATCGTATGCAACCCATGCTTCCTCCCTCCCCATGGTGACAACTGCCGCAGAGTCTCCCGCAGGAAATACTGGGGAAGGAAAATGAAGAGACCCAAGGTGGCACATGTAAATGGAAAATGATGCTCTGGCCCTCTGATAATGTCCCCCACATTGCCTTACGGAAGGTAAGCTGTTGCCTCTGAGTGAGGATCCCTGGCCCACAGCCCTCAGCGTCCCCAGGTGTGTGCTGGGCAGTGTTAGCTGCTCTGGGCTTCGTAGGGTTTTGTGCTCCTCTCTGGAGCGAGGCTTGGCCTTCCCAGTCCTGGGGGAGCTCCCGGCAGGCAGCACCTTCATTCCTCCCAGGACGGGCTTCCAGTGACTGCCTTCCTGCCTGCAAAGCCAAGAAGGGGCAGTGAGGCTGTGCCTCCATGGTGCTTGGGGGCTCTCATGGGAACTAGAACCACACGTGAAACCAGAGAGTGAATGTACCTGCCCCCAGTGAAGTAGTGTTTTCTTTATCTTGCCACTAACAGGAAAGTGTTCCTTCACACAGGCCCAGGCAAGCCTTGAAAGATTGGAGATGGGGACGGTGTTCTGACATCATCATGCATGATTCTAGAAAATAATATTCCCCGCTGGTGCACGAATTGGTGCACCCTGGTTGGTGCACGGATAATTGTTCTATTTAGGGAGACATTTTACTTTATTAATGTGGACTAGAGAGACTGTACTATCCGAGAGATTTAGTATAGGCATACCTCATTTTAATTGCACTTTGCTGTATTGCATTTTTTACAGGTTGAAGGTTTATGGAAACCTGCTTTGTCCAGATGAGGGTTAGCATTTTTTAGCAATAAAGGTTTTTAAATTAAGGGTGTATATATATATATATATATATATATATTTAGACATAACGCTATTGCACACTTAACAGACTACGGTATGGTCTAAACATAACTTTTACCATGAACAGGGAAACCAAAAACTTTGCGTGACTCACTTCATTGCGATATTTACTTTATTGCAGTGGTCTGGGACTGAACCTGTAATATCTCTGAGGTGTGTCTATATATGACTTTGGGAATTGTGTCAGTCATTATCCCCAGGACAACAAAAAAAATGTGTGGTGTGAATAAATCTCATATGAGCAGGAAGAGCTCAAAAGAGACCAATGCACCTGCCAAGGCCCACTGAGGACTGTCCTGCCATGTCTAGTGCTGGGGATGGCTGTCTCCAGAGGAGAGGAGGGGTTGGATGGGGAGGATGGAGGGAAGTGAAATTAGACAAGACCAGCCCTCTGGGGTCTCTTTCCTGAGGATGTGAAGGTTTGAAAGGGCTTCTCCCCAGGGCTGCTGCATTGCACAACTCCAGGGGACGCTGTTTCTACCACGCTGTAAATAAATGTACATGGTAGCCCCTGATTCTCTTTCAAGGAGGCCGACCCGAGGGGAGGGAAGAAGGCTAGGGACTGGGGTACGGCGTGTCTATGAAGGGCTAACTGTGCTTCTCTCTTGGTCACCATAGGTGGTAATATAAAGTTCCGTTTTTTTAATGGTTCCCTCCTGTGTCTGCATCCCCTTTCCCTACCTCTCCCCACCCTTCAGTGAAATCAGACCCTCCCACACAGCCTTTGGAGAGGTGGTTATTAGAAGCACAGGATGGGGTAACAGGAAGGAAGGATGCTCTGCCCATGCTTGTGCCCTCACTCCCAGGGCAGTAGTACTGATGGGGGTAGGGCTGCAGGGGTCCAGGGGCTACTGAAGGCGGCATGTGGTCAGGGAAGAGGTCGGTGGCTGTGCTGGGGTGGGAAGGAGGGTCTCCGACTTCACAGAGGAACAGCTCAGGGGAGCACATTCGAGACAAGCTTCCTCCTCCCAAATATTCCAGATGAAGGGCTTACAGGGAGAGGTGAATGCTTGCGCTACACGAGTCTGTGTCTTTTGGGCCCAAGGGGAGTGAATTTGCTGTTCTCACGTTTCAGAACTGTGAAAATTCTTTCTGGCTTCTGACCTGAGGAATCTTTTACCTGTTTTGTTTTGTTTTGCTTTTTAAACTTTTTCCTCTATTAAAGAGAAGGGTACTTTAAAAAAAAAAAAAGCTGTAATCTTGCAAATCAGAAGAAAAATAATTTTTGCAGCTGTTTTCTCTTGGAAACATATTTACTTCCTGTTCCTACTTGACGCCTTCCCTCTTTCATTCGTGTATTCATTGAGAAAGACTCCTACTACCTGCCCCCTTGCTGGACCCGCTGAGTGCTGGAAACCAACAACGGCAGCCCAGGTTCCTACACAGGCATTGCTGACAATCTATCCAGGAGGGGCCCAATAAAAGCAAACACTCTGAAAGCAGCCCCCAAGGAGCGAGAGACGGTCTCCCTTGCAGGAAGTCTCTCCATGGAGAGAGCGTCACAATGAATGCGAATCGAAGCTCCCCAGGGATTTCTGATAATCCCACCTGCAGGAGTGTATTCCCCATCCCCAGCCACTGATGACACCTTCAGCATGGAAGGACCCCAACTCCAATCCTTTGGAGGAAGTGACATTTTAATGGTCTTAAAAGGTGAAGATGTTTCTCCTGTAAAGAAGGCAAGGAACAGTGGCCCGGACAAAGGGACCAGCGTATACTAAGGGACAGAGACTTGGGAAAGTATTTAGGAATCTTCTAGAAAGATACCCAAGGGGGACACAGGTAGGAGTGATGGGAAAACAGACTGAGCAGGGAAAGCCACCTTGGATCCAGGCTTGAAAAGCTAAGGAATCCGTTCAGCTCTAAACTAGTTTCTCTGTATTTGTAGCAAGCTAATTTCCTCCTGTTTGGATAATATTAAGTATTCAGCTGTGAGAGAGGGGGGCGGGGAAAGCTTTCCACAAAGCCGAAAGAAACCCACACCTTGACGATTCACTCTGCTAATCTGATAAGCACAAAATTAATTTCCATATTAATGCATTATGTGGAGATAAGGCACAGCAACACGAATTACAAAAGACACGTAGGGCTCTTATTAAATTTCCGAGGAATGCAGCGTGTGAATTAGTCTGAAGCCCAAGCAACCTAATGCAAGAGAGCTTTGCAGGGAGCAGCTGTACAGAGATGCGTTACCTGGAGACGTAGGTTTGGCATTGGAACTGCTGTTTTCTTTTCCTCTGTGAATGGAACAAGATAAGACACGTCTCTTACGAAGTGTAATCATTTCTGACACTCTTCCCTCCCTGATTCCCCCCACCCCACCAAGTGCCGCCAGGCACCCAGCAAGCTCTCAGCACGGGCCCAAGAGTTCATTATCTAGCCACGTGGGCCTCTCCAAGCTGGGCCCCAGCGACCCTTGGGGATGAATTGCGCAAATCAAGAGAAAAATGCCAGTTCCCGATCCTCTCAGGCTTGGCTCTGTGGTCTGTCCATCCAGCTTTGGACGATGAATTGATGAATTTCCCATGTGGCTGAAGGCACCGAGGCGCCGTGGCCACTGGGCCGAATCCTAATGCATTTTTAAAAAATAGATCTTTATTAGAGTATAGTTGCTTTACAATACTGTGCTAGTTTCTGTTGTACACCACAGTGAATCAGCCATATGCATACACATGTCCCCATCTCCCCTCCCTCTTTTGTCTCCCTCCCACCCTCCCTATCCCACCCCTCTAGGTGGTCACAAAGCACCGAGCTGATTGCCCTGTGCTCTGCAGCTGCTTCCCACCAGCTATCTATTTTACATTCGGTAGTGAATATATGTCCATGCTACTCTCACTTCGCCTCAGTTTCGCCCTCCCACCATATGTCATCAAGTGCATTCTCTATGTCTTCCTCTTTATTCCTGCCCTGCAACTACGTTCATCAGTACCTTTTTTTTTTTTTTTTTAGATTCCATATATATGCGTTAGCATATGGTATTTGTTTTTCTCTTTCTGACTTACTTCACTCTGTATGACAGACTCTAGGTCCATCCACCTCACTACAGATAACTCAATTTCATTTCTTTTTATGGCTGAGTAATATTCCATTGTGTATATGTGCCACATCTTCTTTATCCGTTCATGTGTCGATGGACAGTTAGGTTGGTTCCATGTCCTGGCTATTGTAAATAGTGCTATACAAACAGCTCATGGAGCTCAATATCAACAAAACAAACAGTCCAATTAAAAACTGGGCAGAAGACCTAAGTAGACATTTCACCAAGGAAGATATACAGATGACCAAGAGGCCCATGAAAAGATGCTCAACATCACTAATTATTAGAGAAATGCAAATCAAAACTACAATGAGGTATCACCTCACGTCGGTCAGAATGGCCATCATCAAGATATCTAGAAACCAAAAATGCTGGAAAGGGTGTAGTGAAAAGGGAACCCTCCTGCACTGTTGGTGGGCATGTAAATTGATACAGCCACTATGGAGAACAGTATGAAGGTTCCTTAAAAAACTAAAAATAGAACTACCATACGACCCAGCAATCCCACTACTGGGCATATACCCTGAGAAAACCTAATGTATTTTTAACTTTCCCCCTTTTAACCCAGCGCCAAAGAAAAGATCGCCTTGAAAAACTTCCCTGGGTAGGCTCACAGGAAGCCAGAAGGATGAGTGCCACATTTTTGGAAAGGCCAAGGGCACTGGGAGAAAAAGAGTTGTTAAAAAAAAAAAAGCATCAACGTGGGCTCCAGGCCCCACTGGCTGTGGCTGAGGCCAACTTGTGGCCTGCCTGGTCCTCTCCTTGCTGATGTGGAGAGTAGGGCAGATGCCTAGCACGTGAGCTGCCCTGTCCTGGAAAGAACAAAGGCAAGGACAAGGCTTTGGTCGACCATGACCTAACCGTGTAACCTTGTGATAGGGACAGAGTAAAGGGACAAAGTAGGTAATTAAATAGTTAATCCCACTAGGGGATTGTAAGTAAAGAAAGCAAGCATGGGAGACCCCTGTAAGTTAATGATCACTCAAGAAAGCAGGTTTGCTTAACCACAAAACCCAGCAGACTTGCTTAGCAGCAAAGCCATGCAACAGAAGCATGAGACATGCCCCCAAACAGTAAAACAATGGTGGAATGAGACCCACATCCTGCCCAGTGAGCTCAGTAAGTTAATGATTCCTAGGACATGCTCCTCTGGGCACACTAAAAACAAAAATATAAAGAAAGGGTGATATTATACTGAAACCTGAGTTGATTTACCATTTTTAGTATATGTTATGGAATTTTTGGTCATTTCCATTTGCCATGGCAGTCTCGGCTTGACCAAGTAGGGACGACAAAACTCCCCCACCTGACATGGAGGAGAAGCTGATGATGGAAGTCTGATGTCTACTCAAGAATGAGGAAGAAGGTGGTCTCCCCCTCCCCACTTTGCCTTTGATTACAAAACTATAGCCCACTAAGTTCTCGGGGTGTGGCACTCTCTCCCCTGCCTGCTTGTAAGCCTCACAAGCGTCCCATTATAATAAACCACTTCTTATCTATCACTTTGCCTCTCACTGAATTATTTCTACGCTGAGATATAGAGAACTGGAGCTCCCCGGAGCTTCCCCTCCCTGAGATGCATTTCTGTAATTCACTTGGGCAAGTCACAACCCTTCATTTTCCTTCCCTATTCAATGAAAAGATTGAGCTGCTTGATTTCTAATATCCCTGTGTATGTTAATATCCTACTCTTCCTAGTATTCTATTAATTAACAGCAATGTATGCTTTCACATTGAGATGGACAGGGTGCTGCCCCTCCTTATGGAGGAAGCTTCTCTTCAGTGAAGACCTTATCACCCAGCTGTTAGGAGTGTCACTGGGAAGAGGTGCCTCAAGCTGCAGAGTGCCAGCCTGTCCTGGGACAGCCCACCCTGGTGGATGGAGAGTGTTAACACCCAGCCCTTTCACCCCGACTGACACTGTGCCAAAGGGCACTCCAGTTCTGGAGGTCTCCATGCAGTTGACCAAGGCTTTCACTTGGCTTCACCTTCTCCCTCTGCACCTTCCTCCCGTGGCATGGCTCCCACAGCTCCTCCTTAAGCAGCATGCTGCACGCTAACCCGCTTCTTCAGGTCAGATGCTTAGGGAACCCAACATGCCATGCCCATTCCCACAGACATACAATTTGAGCCTCCTTCCTCACTTTACAAACGAGGATACGAAGGCTCAGAGAACGACTTACCAAGTTCACCCCATTGGCAGAACTAGGGCTAAATCTTCTGCTTCCCAAGTCTCATGTCGTCTTTCTATCACAGCTCACTGCCTTCCCCAACTTACCTCATTTTCCTTACGTGGTGGAGAGAGGTGTGTAGGCAGAGAGATAAATTGATTTACCCATCCATCTCCACTGCGAGGGAGACTAATAAGCAAATGCATGCATTCCTGAGTTATTCACTGCATCTACTTTAAATAAATAAACCATCAGTTTTTGTTTGGGGATTTTTTTATAACCTCCTTGTAAAGCCAGATCACATAAAGACACACAAGCTCTGGATTAGGGACCAGGAAACAAGTTTTTGTCTCAGATGCTCACTCTTTCATTGCAAACATGCTGCTGTTTGATATTAGGCTCTTTCAGATTCCAAGACCGATTGGGGTTAAGGGGTGAGAATGAGGTTAATCATGATGTGAAATAATGACCAGTGAGGACGGGTGTGTCAGATGCTGTCTTTGGGGGGAAGCTGGGTAAAGGATACACAGGAACTTTCTGTATTATTTTTGCAATTTCTTGTAGTTAAAATTATTTCAAAAGGCAAAGGTTAAAAATAATAACCAAACAATAGTTTCATTTATCCTAACAAGAAATGGATGACTTGAGGTGGGGTGAAGGGAGAGGAACGGGCAGGTTATGGAACATACTCAAAATACCTAATTGCGAGGCTAATGTATTCTGAATGTCACTCAATGAGATGGAGGGTGAAGATTGTTTCACTAGGCATTTTTTGTTGTTGTTTTATTGAAGTATAGTTGTTTTACAATGTTGTGTTAGTTTCTGGTGTACAGAAAAGTGATTTGGTTTTATACATATATATATGCATATATACATATATACATATGTATATATATATATATACATATACATATATATATTCTTTTTCAGAGTCTTTTCCATTATAGGTTATTACAAGATATTGAATATAGTTCCCTGTCCTATACAGAAGGTTCTTGTCTATCTATTTTATATATAGTAGTGTGACTCTTTTAATCCCAAACCCCTAATTTTTTATTTATTTATTTATTTTTTTTTGCGGTACACGGGCCTCTCACTGCTGTGGCCTCTCCCGTTGCGAAGCACAGGCTCCGGACGCGCAGGCTCAGTGGCCATGGCTCACGGGCCCAGCCGCTCCGCCGCATGTGGGATCTTCCTGGACCGGGGCACGAACCCGCGTCCCCTGCATCAGCAGGCAGACTCTCAACCACTGCGCCACCAGGGAAGCCCCCAAACCCCTAATTTATCCGTCCCCCCTCTTTCCCCTTTGGTAACCATAAGTTTGTTTTCTTTGTCTGTGAATCTGTTTCTGTTTTGGAAATAAGTTCACTTGTATCATTTTGTTAGATTCCACATATAAGTGATAACATATGATATTTGTCTTTCTCTGTCTGACTTACTTCACTTAGTATGATAATCACTAGGTCCATCCATGTTGCTGCAAATGGCATTATTTCATTCTTTTTTATGGCTGAGTAGTATTCCACTGTATATATGTATTGCATCTTCTTTATCCATTCATCTGTTGATGGACATTTAGGTTGCTTCCATGGCTTGGCTATTGTAAATAGTGCTGCTATGAACATTGAGGTACATGTATCTTCTCAAATTAGAGTTTTCTCCAGATATACAGGCACGTTTTTAAAATTTATTTTATTGAAGTATAGTTGGTTTATAATGCTGTGCGAATTTCTGCTGTATAGCAAAGTGATTCAGTTATACATATATATATACATTCTTTTTCATATTCTTTTCCATTATGGTTTATCACAGGCTATTGAATATAGTTCCCTGTGCTATACAGTAAGACCTTGTTGTTTATCCATTCTCTATATAATAGTTTGCATCTGCTAATCCCAAACTCCCAAACCATCCCTCCCCAACACCCCCTCCCCCTTGGCAACCATAGGTCTGTTCTCTATATCCGTAAGTACAGACATGTGTTTTTAAAAGCATGTCCTCCATGACTAATAAACCTAAAGACTTTCTACCAAATGCAAATTCATCATGTGCCTGACACACAGTGAGGCCAAACAATATTGCAATGTGGGACCTTGGAGCAGAGAAAGGTTTACTGCAGAGCCATGAATGGAGAAAGGTGGCTCATGTCCCCAAACACCCCGAAATTCCCGAAGGTTTTCAGCAAAGCATTTTGAAAGGCAAAGTGAGGAAAGGGAGGGAGGGTCTCAGGGTATGTGATCAACTCGTGCACAGTTCTCTGATTGGCTGACGGTGAGGTAACAGGGCAGTTAACATGATTAATCTTTAGGCACCAGTACGTCTGGGGGCTTCGTGCTCATGATCATCAAGTAGTTAATTTCTTCCATTTGGTGGTGGTTTTTAGCCTCTGAAAAACTCAGGAAATTTGCATGAGATACACTAGAGGAGAGGATATGGGGGCGGGGGGTGTCTGTTCCCGGGGAAAGCCCCATAGGGTCCTGCTCGGTTATAGGCTGATCAGCATTCTTTAAGCCAAAGCCTTGAAAAACGTCTGCTACAGCACCTGTTTTCTGTTCTGGTTAAATCTCCCAGTGAGTCTCAGCTGCCTCAGGGGCTATCATCCACTGCATCTGACCAGCTCCTTCATTTTACAGATGAAAAACCCCGAAACCTTGAGAAGTATGGATAAAAAGCTTGTGCAGGTTCCCCAGAGACTGGCTGATTTAATATAATATCAATAAAAGCAGACAACGCCAAGTTATAAACAGACACCTGGCCTGTGGTTTGCAGAGCGTCTTGTCCTGTTCCTAGCCTAGAGTCCTGGGAGCAGAAGCCACATGCAGTGCCTGGGACCCCTGCCCAGTGGAACAATATCAGGGATGGTCCCTTTCCAGCCCACAGGCTCCAGCCAAGAGCCATCAGCGACACAGTCCTGCAGGCTGTCCAAGGTGGTCTCCTGGGAAAGGATCCTGAAAGCAGGAGCTGTCCGCAGCTCACTCAAGAATTGAGCATTTTCAGTTTTGAAACTAACTGGCATTCCAGGGTACTGTCACCTATAAATCAAATGTCACCTTAAAAAGAAAAAGAAACCAATCAGCTAAGTGGAGACAGCTGCCTCCCATCACAATGTCATGCCATAAAAG
The DNA here is from genome assembly GCF_039906515.1 of Pseudorca crassidens. NCBI lineage: Eukaryota > Metazoa > Chordata > Mammalia > Artiodactyla > Delphinidae > Pseudorca > Pseudorca crassidens. Next base: position 94,925,528 of record NC_090301.1, on the reverse strand, counting down.
GTCCATTTCTTCTGAGTTCTGATTTTCTCCCAGAAAAAGGAATGTTTTTACAGCTACAAGATGCAAGTACAAACCAAAACTGCTGCTGATTCAAAATGTATGTTATCGGGCTTCCCTGGGGGCGCAGTGGTTGAGAGTCTGCCTGCTGATGCAGGGGACACGGGTTCGTGCCCCGGTCCGGGAAGATCCCACATGCCTCGGAGCGGCTGGGCCCGTGAGCCATGGCCGCTGAGCCTGCGCGTCCGGAGCCTGTGCTCCGCAACGGGAGAGGCCAGAACAGTGAGAGGCCCGCATACCGCAAAAAAAATTTTTTAAATAAAATGTATATTATCTTAGTGGTGTTTAGTGTCCTATAAAATAGCAATGGCTTCTATTGCATATTTCAAATTCCAAAGCCATAAGGAGGACAGTGTGAGGTTTTATCTATGCACATTTTGAAGGCATATATAGTTTTAAGTTTTTAATTGCAGTATACCTTATATACAACGAAGTGTACAAAGCTGATTACTTTTTATATATTATAAACCTGGTAACCACCACACTAACCAAGGTAGAGAACATTTCCAGTGCCCCCAAAAGGTTCCTAGGGTGCACAAATATGTAAATAACATTTAAAGATTATGCAAATTGAAGCCTCCAGACTCCCCCGCTGAGGTGACCAAATTATCCCAAATGTGGGATGGACCCCCGTGGGTAGCCAGCGGAGATGGCAGGAAAGATTTCTCCTAAAGGCAGGTGCAAGACGTTCAGGCACGTAATTTCAGAACTCCCCATCAATCGCCTTCTCCAAGCAGCCCCATGCCCTTGAGAACATTTTCCTGACAAAGTAAAAGAAGCCTTAAGGCAAGGAAAAAGGGTATGGGGGCTGGGTGAGGATAGCAATGAATGTGAGGTTTAAGGAAAATCCAGATATGGGGGACAAGAGAAAGATAACAGTGAAACCAAAGAGGTCTGACTCATAAATTACAGCTTTCAATAAAGCATATGCAAGCTTGTTTAATAGCCCCTGAGTGGTGGAAGCATTGAGGCTGAAAAAAGATGCTGCTACTGCTTTTAAATCCCTAAACTGATATTTGCAGGGAGCTGCCTTTTCTCTCTCCTTGATTGTGGAATCAAGCACCAAGTATCAGCTTTCACTCTGTTTTTTTCCAGTGGGAAATTTTCTTCCACCCTAAAGTCAGGATTTAATAACACACAAGGCTGCTGTCAACCTGGGATTTGGGATCTGATTTCACCAACCTTCTTCTTTCTAGGTCACATTTAAAAATCTTTTGTACTTAGAATCTTCTACCCAGAAGGTTTCCTCTGTCAGGGGCATGACAGCCCACTCTTCAAATTAGAAACTTTCCTCTATCTTCCAAAATCCAATTTCCAGTCCTAAAAAAGAGTTCCATGGCTTCCCCCACCTCCCAAAAGCACAGCCTTGTGTCCTGACCATGTGTTACCCAGGGCCTGGTTCCCTGATGAACTGAGGACAATTTTAAATAAGACACTTGAAACTGTGGGCCGGATTGAGGGCTTTAGAATCAGATGGGCTTAGGACCCCCATGTGGTGACCTTTGACCGGAGGAAGGAAGAAGATAATAAATAGAAGACATCATTTTTTAGAGCATCCAACTCGTCCTCTGTAATCTATAGGCCTTTTAGCTGCCTTTGCCATCTAGCATAAGTGAGAATTTTGAGGAAATACCAAATCCCAATGAGCTCAGGACATTATTTTTCTTTCCCTACAAGTTGGGGTTTGATTCATCTGGTTTCAACAAGGCTGGAAGACTGTGTGTATGTGTAGCAGGAATCCCAGTTGAGCTCAAATCAAAGTTCAGCCCCTGCTATAGAACTAGCGGGGTCTTATCATACCTTGGAATTTCTATTTATCTTGAGCTGGTATGTAGAGAGGGATTTGCTTCCTGGCTTCAGGAAGGAGGGAGAGTTTTGTGCACAGATATTTAGCCGCAGGAATCCTACCTTGGCTTGAAGGTCTACTTTTTTCCCCACCATTTATACCCCCCTCCTTACAATGTCATCTGATTACAATATGTAAATATCACAAGTTCATTGTAAGTAATTCCAACAACTTATAAAAATATAATACTTTTAAAATATAAAAATGTAATAAAATATATGGCACAATCCTAAATAACCAGCACGAATATTTTGGTGACCATTTTTGTAAGCGTCTCTTTATGCATACATGCACATATCTATGTAATTTTATAAAAATAGGATCTTATATAAATGATCATTTTTCCTGTGGACACCTTTCCCCACCTCTCTCTGTCCTCACCCATATCAGCAGCCCATATCCATCTCCATTTTCCCAATTAACCCATGTGTCTTAGCCAGAAAGCAGAGCCTGAGACAAGGATTTACAGGCAAGTAGTTTATTTGAGGCAGTGAGCCAGGGAACAGGAGCGAGGGACTGGAAAGAGCAAAGCAGGGAAGGAAGAAAAGCCAGTACAAGGGTGCTTTACTGGACTGATCACGGCCATGGGCAACTGGGGCTCAATCTCCCAGGGACCCTCTAAGGGGCTGTGTGGAATATACCTCAGAATTGTCCACCTGTGGGAGGGAAGATGCAAGCACTTATTTATTCACTAGCTTCTGTCACCCACTGGTTAAGGATTGCCCCATGGAGTATTAATTCCCTCTTACTTCTAGATTATGCATGAGTGAGCAGCTGCCAGACTGGTTTAGCAGGCATCTCATCAAGTGGCTTCAGAGAGGCCTCCAGACAGAAAGTGAGAAGTGACGTTCAGCTGAGGGAAGGTGCTGGAAGGTTATACCGGTGTGAAGCTGGACACTGCAGCAATGGACACGGTGAAAGGTAGGTTGAAGGGATACAAGGCATGAGGCGTGAGTCGTGACCAATACAGTTCATTCCTTACACCACTTGAATCCACTCATGCCCTTCCTGGAGTCTACTTAGTCACAGAGTCTTTCTTTTTTCATTTTTATACTTGACATACAATATTATATTAGTTTCAGGTGTACAGCATAGTGATTCAATATTTTTGTACATTATAAAATAGTCACTACAGTAAGTCCAGTTCCCATCCATCCATCACCATACAAAGTGGTTACAATATTATTGATTATATTCCCTATGTGTACATAACTTATGTACTTATTTATTTTATAGCTGGAAGTTTGTACCTCTTAATCCCTTTCACCCATTTCATCTGTCCGCCTACCCTCTCCCCTCTGCTAGCACCAGGTTGTTCTCTGTATTTATGAGTCTGTTTCTGTTTTGCTTTAATGTGGTGGCCAGTGGCAACCTCTACAAAAAATACAGGAGAGTTTGTAGACCAAGCTACGGTCCTCCCAGCTGCAACCAGTCCCAGTACCATCGTTGATGTACATTGATTCTCTCCCCCACACTCGTTCCAGACTTCCCTCACCTTGGCCAGGCCTTTATCCCTCATCCCTGTAGAGCTGGAGCCTTAGTTCTCTTATTCCTATTTAGTCATGGTTGCTCCGATGGCCCTTTTCTACTTACCACTTGGCATGAAACACCAGTGTTCCATGGGTTCCAGACAAGCTCCTTTCTTACTCCATTGGTGAGCAGTAATCCTAGCTTCTTATAGTAATCAGGGTCAATTATCCCCACCAATATAGTTATTTACAGTCCACTGGCTCAAGAAATCTAAAATGAAGTAGGCAGTATTTGCAACTTCAAGTCCAGCAGAGCAAGCATGCCTCCCAACCCCCTCTTCCACTCCATCCCCTTGTAGGCCTCTAATCCAACAGAGCATAAGGTCTCAGTGTGGGAAGTATAAATTCCTCAAGTGGGTCCCTGGGAATAATGGTGAGAGTGGCTAATCTTCTTTCACCCCTTGGTTCCAGAGCAAAAGCTATTAAGGGCACAAACCATATTCTGGCCATTGATTCAGTGCATGTAACACTCCTGAAAGCTACATTCTGACACCACCGAGTGTTGTGCCCGAGACAACATCTTACAGGAATCTTTACTAAATCCTTCATCCTTCTTCTTTGCTGTCAACTTCCAGGTGCTGTGCCGTATGGTAGAACCAGTTGATTCCTGTAGCCATACATCCAAACGGCACTTGTCTTTCACTATAAAATGAGTCTCTTATCTGAGACAATGTACTATAGGCTCTATGCTGGTAAATCAGGCATTCTGTAGACCCTTGGATGGTGATGTTGACAGCCTGGGGGCAGAATCTCATATCCAGAGTAGGTGTCAATTCCTATAAGAACAACTTGCTGCCCCACCAGGGTGAAGAAATTCACCTGCCACCAGGCGGCTGGTTGGTCTCCTTGAGTGATGTTATCCCATTGAGAGCTTGGCTGTGGTTTCCTTGGCTGGAAATCTAGGCATTCATCAGTGGCAATGGCTAGATGGACCCTGATGAGAAGAAGCTCATGCTGTTGGGCCCAGTTATATAGCCTTAATCTCGGTTCCTATGGCATTCAGGGGACTATTGAATAAAACCTGGGTGTCCAAGGAGAGAGGCTGTTATCCACACAAAAGGATGTCCTCTATGGTAGATGCTCTCTGGTGAGAATTAACATGAGACACAAAGATCTTATACACTGTGCCCACTTCCATGGACACAAATGCCTCACCTCCTAACTTGTTCAACTCTCATCTGCTAATCTTGCTCCCTTGGGCCCCTAGCCGCTCAGCCAAGCCCCTTCCCCCTGCCAGCAGTCTATGTATAAGCCATACTTCAGGCCATCTCTGCCTCCATGCAAATTGTCATCAGTGTACTGCTGCAGCTCCTCCCACAAAGAGTACTTCTTTTCTCACTGTCCCACAGGGCCCCCTTAGGTGGGACTGCAGAGGGGTCCATCAACATTCTGAGCTTATCGATCTATGAACAATCTCCAAGTTCTTTCCTCCTATGTCAGCTGGTCATAACCCTCGCCCCTACCTGCGACCTCAAGGCTGCAGCTATTAAGCGGAGGCAATGGTACAACAGAGGCAGGTGGCATGAGAATCAGGGCTACCTATTCCTGTCACTTATTTGTGCCCTTGGTGCCTCTTCACGTGCAGTCCAAACATCTACCGTTCCTTTTAGCCATATCTCTGTTGTTGTGTCTGTCCAATCTTAGGATTTGGTGTAGGCCATAATGCCCAACTTTTGATTGGCAGCTCAGGTCGCATAGTCCCTTGACGGTTCATGACAGGTGGTCAGTGTCATATAAAGTAGCATACATCTGCTTTTCAAATGGTGAGCTAATCTCTGCTGCAGAAGGCATGACCTTGCTTTGCATCCCTAGGGTTCTATGCTGTGATTTTCCCATTCAGGTTTTCCAAGGACTCCACACAGCATCCTTATCTACCGTAGATACTTCTCACACTGGTGGATTTGCCAAGTCTTATGATTCAAGAGGCAGGACAGCCCACCCCAAAGCCTAGACATGCTGCAGAGCCTTCTCAGGACAGACAGGATTCTGAGTCACCCAATCAAAGGACAAGAGCCATTTTCCCAGATGTTTTCAGGGCAGCCTCCAAAATTGAAAGAGGTACAAGTATAATGTCTCTTACCTGGTAGTAGGAGGTAGAAGTAAAAAAAATAAGTTGTCCTTTGCAACTTATTGGGACTGTCCTTGCCTACCCCTTGTCATCGGGGCCACCAAACACATCATCAGTTGTTACAAGCCTGCTTCCCACCAGCAACACGGTCCTTTTCACTGTCTGACTAGTGAATGAACAAATTCCACAATCCCAGCTGAGGTTCTGCTTTCTAGGGTCACTTCTGCAACCAAGTGTCTTAGCCTAGACTTTCCCCAGAAAGCAGAGCCTGAGACTATGGTTTACGTGCAGGAAACTTATTTGGGGAAATGGTCCTAGGGAACAGGAATGGGGGCCTGGGAAGAGTGAGACAGTGCAGGAAGGAAAGCCAGTCCTTCAGTTACTGAGCTTGCCCCAGCTGTGGGCAACTGGGGCTAGATCCCCCCAGGAAACTGTTGGTTTCGGTGGCTGCGGTAACAGAACACCACAAACTGCTTGGCTTAAAACGACGGAAATGTATTCTTTCACAGTTCTATGGGGTAAAAATCTGAAATCAAGGTGTCAGCAGGACCATTCCCACCGAAGTTTGTAGAGAAGGATCTTTCTTTGCCTGTCCCAGCCTCTGGGGGTTGTTGGCATTTTTTGGCTGTGGCTGTGCCTCCCTCTGCTGTGTCTTCACATCACCTTCTCCTCTGTGTCTGTCTTTTCTTCTGTCTGGCTCAAATTTTCCTCTGCCTTGCTCTTAAAAAGACACTTGTCATTGGAATTAGAGCCCACTTAGATAAACCAGGATATTCTTCTCATCTTAAAATCCATAATTTAATCACATCTGCAATGACCCTTTTTCCAAACAAAATAACATTTACAGAGTCTAGATATTTGACATGGATCTCTGGGCAGGTCATTATTCGGCCAAGCACAGACATCTGAGGAGTTCCATAGAATGCACCTCAGAATTGCCCACCTCAGGGAAGGAAGAGAAGATTAATCCACCACCTCCAAGCCCCATTGGTTGTCACGTAGGTGTTAACCACTTGGAACTTCCAGGTTGCGTAGGCGTGTGTGAGGGTCGGGTGGATCTAGCAGGCATCCCACACAGTGGCCCCAGAAATCCCAAGTGGAGGAAGCAGAGGTGAAGGGAGGTGTTGTCAAGTTACACCTGCTGAAGCTGGTAGCTCCAGCAAAGTTTGGCGTAAAAGGTGGACCAGCACACAGGCAACAAAAGAAGGAAATAAGCAAATGGGACAACATCAAAAGTAAAAACTTCGGTGCATCAAAAAGGTAAGCTATGGAGTGAAAATGCAGCCCACAAAATGGAAGAAAACATTTACAAATCATATATCTGATAAGGAGTTAATATCCAGAATATATAAAGAACTCCTACAACTCAACAACAACAAAAAAGAAACAAACAAACAGATGAAAAACATGGGCAAAGGGCTTGAATAGACATTTCCCCAAGAAGATACATAAACGGCCAATAAGCTCATGAAAATGTACTCAACATCACTAATTATTAGGGAAACGCAAGTCAAGATCACAATGAGATAACATCTCCCACCGATTAGGATGGTTACTATCAAAAACAACACCAAAAAAACAAATAAGTGTTGGCAACGATGTGGAGAAATTGGAACTCTTGTGCCCTGTAGGTGGAAACATAAAACAATTCAGTCACTATGGAAAACAGTGTGGCAGTTTCTCAGAAAACTAAAAATAGAATTACCATATGATCTAGCAATACTACATCTGGGTATACACCCAAGGGAACTGAAAGCTGGGTCTCAAAGAGATGTTTGTATACCCATGTTCAGAACAGCATTATTCTCTACAGCCAAAAGATAGAAGTAGCCCATGCGACAATTAACAGACAAATGGATAAACAAAATGTGCTCTATACAGATAACAGAATATTATTTGGCCTGAAAAAGGAAAGAAATTCTGACATATGCTACAACATGGATGAACCTTGAGGACATTATGCTAAGTGAAATAAGCCAATCACAAAAGAACAAATACTGTATGGTTCCACTTGTATATGGTACCTAGAGTAGTCAAATTCATAGGCAGAAAGTAGAAGAGTGGTTACCAGGGCTGGGGAGGAGGAACAGGGAGTTACTGTTTAATGGGTTTGGAGTTTCAGTTGGAGAGATGTGAGCTTTCTGGAGATGGGTCGTGGTGCTGGTTGCACAACACGGTGAATATACATGGTGCCACTGAACTGTACACTTGAAACTATACACTGAACTGTACACTTGGTTAAGATGGTAAATTGTATGTTGTGTGTATTTTGCAACAATTTAAAAAAAATTTTAATACATCTTTTTTAAGGTGGACTGAAAAGGTAGGAGTTGGGGCACAAGAGGGGTCTGATACCTTTATAACAACCTAGGTTATGTCCTGTTTCTTAATATTAATAAAATCTTATAAACAACCATATTAAATAACTCCTTTACATATGCACATACACTAAAACATACAGAGTTACAGCATACCTTATTGTACAAATAACGTACAATACACTGTACGTTATTTCTACAGGTTCCATTGTCATACAGGTTTTCGTTGTTGTACAAAAACGTTTCTACCTCTTTTATTTGTAACTCAAATCCTTCCAAGTCATCTGAAATAGTTCTAATTCTTTCTAATGTCTGCCTGTAATTTCACAGTATGGGTATATCACGATTTATTCAGGCAATTTCTTTTCTCGATGGGAAATCCGTTTATTTCCCGTTCTTCGGTACTAAAACACATCTGCAATGCACATTCTTCTGCCTATTTCTGATGGCCTGTTATTGAGCTCTGTGAACAGAGGCGTTCAAAGCTGAAAGTCATAAGGACTTTGTGAGACTGGATACAAGCATTGACGCTTCAGGGCCTCCTTGATAAGATGTAGGGGCTCACCCTGCAGCCTCATTCATCATCTGAAGACGCAGGTGGCTAAGAGTTCAAGGACTGGCTTGCCAAGCAGAGCGCATTCTTGCACACATTTACCAGCAGCAGAAGGAGGACGTGAGCACAAGGGAGGCACCTCCAGAGACTCCCCCAAGTCACTGTGGGAGACTCAGCCCAAGCTTTGAGTTTCCACAATCCCCCCACGATTATTTGTACCATCAGGTTGTTTACAGCTTGGGGACCTCTCGGTTGAACAAAGAAAAACTCCCATATTCTTTTTCAAGGTAAAGTTGATGGACATCTTTGCTCTGAGAAATTCCAGAGATGATGGACCCTTGAAATGATCATGGGGTGCTGCTCTTTGCAGAGCAAACTGGAAAATTGCATAAACAGCTTTATTTCTCCTCAACAGTAAAAGTAAAGTAAATCTGGCAGATGACACTGGGGCTATAAATGGCAAGTGTCAAAATGATAAAAGATTCCATAAAGCATGTGGTAAGCATAAGAGAGAGAGAAGAACTCAGAGTCTTTATTCATTTTCCTTCCCTCTCACTGAACCTTAATTCTCCACTTTATTATCATCCATTTAATATTAAATTCTCCATGCGGGACTTCCAGTGGAAGAACTATGTTCGGATGACCCTGCCCAGGGACGTACTTCACCCAGGCACACCAATCTCCCGGATTTATTCTTAAGCTCACAATATATTTAAGTAGCCAGTAGAAGAATGGCTAAGTGTTCACTCGGGGGACACAGTCTAGATTATTTCTAAGTCACTTACATAAGAATTTCCATGGATCTGTATGCTGTTTCCACCTGGTTCTACTCTTCTTATGCGTTCAGACATAATTACAACATTTTAGATATCTTTAAAACTCAGAGGGTGGGGCTTCCCTGGTGGCGCAGTGGTTGAGAGTCCACCTGCAGATGCAGGGGACGCGGGTTCGTGCCCCGGTCCGGGAAGATCCTACATGCCGCGGAGCGGCTGGGCCCGTGAGCCATGGCCGCTGAGCCTGCGCGTCCGGAGCCTGTGCTCCGCAACGGGAGAGGCCACAGCAGTGAGAGGCCCGCGTACCGCAAAAACAAAAACCAAAAAACACCTCAGAGGGTGGAGAAAACAACAAGACAGAGCAAGAGAAAGAAAAATAATTGATTTCTGAAATGGCCCCTGATTTCCTGCCCCACCCTCTCCTATCTTTGCTGCCTCCACCTTTTGACCTGAAGCTCGCATTCGATCCCAGGGCTCTGTGATATTTACAGGATAAAGTCCAGTCTCCCCTGCCAGGTTTTCAAGCCCAGCCTCATCCTCATTCTCCACTTTGATTTCCTGCTGTCCCCACCCCCAAGTACAAAGTCACCTTAGCCACTCCCCAAGTCTCCTCCTGTTATTTCCCACTGTAAGCATTTCCTGTGTCTGAGTTTCATACTTGCTATTCCCCGCTCTGATGTTGTCTGCTCTCTGCCAATCAAGGCTCCCCTTCCTGCCAAATCCAGCTCAAGTCCCACCTCCTCTAAGAATGTTTCCAAGAACGTAAGCTCCCCATGAGGAGGGATGTTTTCATCTCTTTTGTTCACTGATGTGTTCCCAAAGAGCCTGACATGTAGTTGCTGCTCAATAAATATTTGCTAAATGGATGAAAAGCTAAGTTTACTCCTGACCAGTCCATCTTACCACCGGCCAACTATGAGGACATTTTTCTCTCTTAACGACCCACGCTTAGATCCTTTGTCATACCTGGCCTCACCTGAGTAGGCAACGGCTGCACGTTTTATCATTTCGTCTTCCTTCTATTTGGAATGATCCCAAAGGGTAAGCATCTCTTCCAACTCACCTTGCCTGTCATTTACTCTCCCATCACTCAGTCCTGCTGTTGGCTGCATACTCTTCAATTCTGTGGCATCCACAGTGTAATAAATATATATGTTAACTTTCATCCTCTACCACCTCCAGGGACAGATTAGTTAGTTCGAAATCTCTAATCAGGCATCCGCACACCATGAGCCTTCAACTAACTACCGTTATAGTCAATCAACACTGGAGGGTTTCCTGAGAGCTTAAATGACACTAGAGAGTATTTTCATCACTGAAATGCAGAGCATTCAAGGCGTGGGGACTGCCTACAAGTGTGGTCAGGCACCTCTGTCATTGCTCAAACAGCACTGGCGTCTCTCTCTTGGAAAAGTGCATCTGCTTCCTAACTCGATTCCCTGACCCCCACTCTCCTGTGTAGTTTTCAAGGAGACTAGCCAACTCCAATCCAGTCTTCTTTTTATTTTATTGAAGTATGGTTGATTTACAATGTTGTGTTTAATTTCTGCTGTACAGCAAAGTGATTCAGTTATACATGTATATATTCTTTTTCATTATGGTTTATCACAGGATACTGAATAGAGTTCCCTATGCTATACAGTAGGACCCTGTTGTTTATCCATCCTATTATAATAGTTTGCATCTGCTCATCCCAAACTCCCAATCCTTCCCTCCCCCACCCCTCCTCCTCCTTGGCAGTCACAAGTCTGTTCTGTATGTCTGAGTCTGTTTCTGTTTCATAGATGTGTTCATTTGTGTCATACTTTAGATTCCACATATAAGTGAGATCATGGTATTTTGTCTTTCTCTGTCTGACTTACTTCGCTTAGTATAATAATCTCTAGGTCTGTCCATGTTGCTGCAAATGGCATTATTTCATTCTGTTTTATGGCTTCGTAATATTCCATTGCGTATATGTACCACATCTTCTTTATCCATTCATCTGTCAATGGACATTTAGGTTGTTTCCATGTCTTGACTATTAGTCAAGAATAGTGCTGCTCTGAACACAAGGGTGCAGGTACGTTTTCGAATTACAGTTTTGTCTGAATATATGCCTAGGAGTGGGATTGCTGGATCATATGGTAGTTCTATTTTTAAATTTTTTAGGAACCTCCATACTGTTTTCCATAGTGGCTGCACCGATTTACATTCCAGTCTTAACCATGGAAAGTGACATTTCCAAAACATGAAGCTAACTGTTGTTCACTGTCTCTCTGGAAGCTCTTCTGTGGCATCGTGTCATGCACAGCAGCTGAAGAGTTTCCAGACCACTGAGGATCCCTCCCTGCGTACCTCTCTAGCCTTATGTCCCAACACCCACACCCCACTTGACCTCCCCGCAACACACACACACACACACACACACACACACACACCCATTTTGTTCTGCCGTTAGGCAGCTCACACTGTCGGGGGAACCAAGTATGGGGACTCAAACAAATGCAATTTCCCACTTTATCTGCATTTGCTGAATGAGAAATGGTGAGTTTATCTATAAGCTTCTGTGAGACACCTCATCTATAAAGCAGAAAGAATTCTCTCACCGCTAATTCTTCACTGCAGAGATTTCAATGAATCCATTGAGGATTCTATAATTCTCATTTCTTAAAGGTTGGGAAATAAGGTGACAAACAGAAAAAGAACTGTCAAGCAGAGAGAAAAGGCTAAGGACTAACGCTGTGCATCTTTGCTTTGATGTGAATTCCTTTTTTAATTTTTATACAATTTTCAAAGGTTACTTTCCATTTACAGTTATTACAAAATATTGGCCATATTCCCATGTTGTACAATACATCTTTGAGCCTATTTTATACCCAGTAGTTTGTACCTCACACTCCCCCACTCTTATATTGCCCCTCCTTCCCCTCTCCTCACTGGTAACCACTAGTTCATCCTCTGTATCTGTGTCTGCTTCTTTTTTGTTATATTCACTAGTTTGTTGTATTTTTAAGCTTCCACGTGTAAGTGATATCATACAGTATTTGATACTTTCTCTGTCTGACTTATTTCACTTAGAATAAGTAAGCCCTCCAAGTCCATTCATGTTGCTGCAATGTGAATTCTTTTTGATCTTGGTGTGCAGAATAATATACGGGTTGGGAGATGAACTCTGAAGCTATATTGTTTGAGGTCAAATCCCAGCTTCATCACACACATCCTGTGAGGCCTCGGGAAAGTTATTCAATCTCTTGTTGACTCAATTTCTGAATCTGTCAAATGACAGCAAGAACAGCATCTATTTCTCTGGATTTTTGAGAAAATTAAATAAGTACCTGCAAAGTACTTAAAAATGCCCAGCACACAGTGAGGACTCAACAAAGCCTTTTTTATTGTAGTTGCCTAATATATATAATCCAAAGATCACTACATTGTTACCTTAACAGTTAGTATCAATATCATGGACAGAGGGTGATGGAGGGTGTTTGGAAGAGCACTGTCTTTGAGACAAGTTTCTAGGCTCAGCTCTGCCATTTACTAACCGTGTGACATTTTGCTAAGCCTCTTCCTAACTCTGGTACTTGATTTTCTCAATGCGAGTGTTGAATGAAACAATGCTCTTCAGATTTTAGCAGTGGAACCCTCTTTCTCATGATACCCTTTTTTGTGACTGCCAATAGAGAAGACAGATAAAAATGATGCTTCTACCTCTGGGCTATCCCTGCCCAAACCCTCTGAGATACATTTGGGCTACCCTAGGGTTCCTAGGTGAGAACACTAGATTCTATGACTGTTATGGGCCTTTGACTTGTCAGTGACTTTCCCTTTCAAAAGCACATTCAGAAATTCTGGCCTCATAGGAAATACTCAATAAGGATTGACTCTTATTGTTGTAGTTGTTGATGACGAGGAGATTGGAAGCATAGCCATGCTTGACACCCTGACTGGTCATTTCATTCATGCATACAGTAACAAATATTTTTTGGAGAACCTACTTATGTGCTTAGGTGCTGGACTAGTGCCAGTCATTTGAAGCATGTCATCATTCTAATACAAGGACAATAAATTCTCTCCTTGGCCCAGTTGCCGTCATATGTTGGTAATGAACCTAACACAGTGACAGGCATCTTTGGGGACCCAGGCTCATTCCACAGCCACTTCACTAACTGTTCTAAAGCAAAACCAGTCTCTGCCAACTAGTCATTTCCTTTTCCAAGATTAACGTTGTAGGCAGTAACACTGAGTAAATACCTTGTGTTGTCAACCAAGGAATGTCCTAGATGACTCAGTCTGAGATGAATAAGTCAACTCTGGGTGCCCAAGAGAGCATAAAGAAATACCTTCCTCCTGGGGAGATGACCCCCTCTGGTTGCTCATATAAATTTGGGAACTGAAAAGAGAAAATCAATGACACCCTTAGAAGGGGGTTTCATGAAAGGGAACAGAAATCCTTTTGGCCATCATGGTGGTTGTCATGAGTAGCAAGAGATTTCTGGAGAGAAGGTTAAATCTTTGGATGCTAATTTCCAGCCATGCCTGCACACTTGGAGTTTCTCCCTTCATTTCCAACCTTGTAGGATTGGATGGTGGTTTGTTAAGAAAGCCAGTGGGGTTTCCTTACAGGTGTTCCCCTCGCCAGATGTCACCCTGTACTCCTCTACAACTGCTGTCTTCTCTCCATCTGCTTCTACATCGGTCTGTGCCCTTTCCTTTGTGTTCTTCAAAGAACTGGTCCTTGCAGAGGCAGGTTGTCAAGGGCATTGGCTGGTTGACCCCACAGAGAAAAAGCAGATTGGGGTCTCTCCAAAGTTCACTTTTAGGAGATTGCTAGGTAGTGAATGGTATCCACCGTCCTCACCACCCCCCCACTCAAATTCATTTGTTGAAGCCCTAACCCCCAATATGACTGTATTTGGAGATGGAGCCTTTAGGAGGTAACTAAGGTTAAATGAGGTCAGAAGGGTGGGACTGTAACCTGACAGGATTAGTGCCCTTAGAAAAAGAGACGCAGAGAGCTTGCTCTCTCCACGTGAGCTCAGAGGAAAGGCCATATGAGGACACAGCAAGAAAGCTGTCATCCACCAAGCCAGGAAGACTTCTCTGTGAGACTTCTCTTCACCAGAGCTCAAACCCTGCCAGCACCTTGATCTTGGACTTTCCAGCCTCCAGAACTGTGAGAAGAGAAAGTTTAAGCCACACAGTTTGTGGTGTATTGTATGGCAGCCCAAGCTGACTAAGACAGAGACGTTTGTGTGGTTTAAGGGGATGTCTCGCTAAGACTTCGGGCTGCTGAGCTGGCTGAGGAAATGTATCGGGGCATTTTATTAATCCCTAGACACAGACTTTATGCTGGCAATCACAACCGACTCCATTCCACTCTTTATAAGTCTCTGGAAGCTGTGGAATCCTCTCTGGCAATGTGTTTGGTCTTTTGCAATGTGTCAAATGGAGCTTTGAAAGCCTCTAGGAAACTAGGCTTTTGAACACCTGGCTTAGTGTATGAATGACTCCCAGGAAGGGTTTGTGCTCTACCCCTACTGACTAACTCAGAGCCTGCCCCAGCCTCCTTCACACTGCAGGGGTTGGGGACAGGCAGGTAGTGCTAGAAATATAGCTTCCAGTCCAAAAGAAACCACATTTAAAAATATATAGTAGGGCTTCCCTGGTGGCGCAGTGGTTGAGAGTCCGCCTGCCGATGCAGGAGACACGGGTTCGCGCCCCGGTCCGGGAAGATCCCATATGCCGTGGAGCAGCTGCGCCCGTGAGCCATGGCCGCTGGGCCTGCGCGTCCGGAGCCTGTGCTCCGCAACGGGAGAGGCCGCAGCAGTGAGAGGACCGTGTACCGCCAAAAGAAAAAAAAAAAAAATATATACATATATATATATATGTATATATATAGTAATGCATGCATATAGATAATCTGTTACAACAGTAATACATGCTTATTGTAGAAGAATTGAAAAATTCATTAAAATATGAAGAAAAATATTAAATCACTCGTAATTCCACTTCCTAGATGCATTTCCTTCTGGTCACTTATTTGTGTGTGTGACTTTTTAGCAGAAGTGGGATCATACCATATATAGTCATATATCCTCCATTATAGTTCTTTATATCATGGGCATTTTGTCAAATCATTAAGTTTTCTCTTTAAAAAAGATTATTTTAGGGCTTGCCTGGTGGTGCAGTGGTTGAGAGTCTGCCTGCCGATGCAGGGGACACGGGTTCATGCCCCGGTCTGGGAAGATCCCACATGCCACGGAGCGGCTGGGCCCGTGAGCCATAGCTGCTGGGCCTGCGCGTCCGCAGCCTGTGCTCTGCAACGGGAGAGGCCACAACAGTGAGAGGCCTGCGTATCGCAAAAAAAAAAAAAAAAAAAAAAAGATTATTTTAGTGGCATTTTTAATGCATGATTTTTACTAAGCCTATAGTTTTATTAATATAAAAATGCTAAGGGGGAAAATGATGATTATAGCATTATTTCCTCAAGCACTACACTCCTTAGCAGTGATTGCCAGATACTAGCATGGGCTACCAAGAGAAACTGTAGAATCTTTTTTCTCTAGAAGAATTCAAGGAGAGAAGAGCGCCATCCAGCCGGGGTGGCTTCAAAAGGTGCTGAAGCAGATGGTCAGTGCAATTTTTTAGAAGCATCAGGCATGTCAGTCATTTGGGGTCATACTTAGTCACTTCAGTTTTTCACTCTTATCCTCACCCTGTTGTCCAGACTCAGATGGATGCTGACAAGCAGAGAAATGCAATGGTCTCTTTCCTGCAGGTGGGTGCCTAACATCCTAGATTGTGGAATCCAACCCTTTCCAACTCCTGGGTTAGGAAACTGAGGTCTAGAGGGCCGAGGTTGAGCGAGTGAGTGACGGGTGGCAGCGAGAGGAGAGCTCAGGCCCTGCCCGGATGCTTGCTCGCTGTCTCAGTCTATTCGGCGCTGTAATAAAATACCACGGACTGGCTGGCTTATAAACAACAGATATGTCTTTCTCACATTTCTGGAGACTGGGAAGTTCAAGAGAAAGGCGGCAGCAGATTTGGTGTCTGGTGAGGACCCTCTTCCTTGTTCCCAGATGGCTGTCTTCTCATTGTGTCCTCACTTGTCAGAAGGACTGAGGGAGTCTCCCCGTGGCCTCTTTTACAAGGGTGCTAATCCCATTTATCAGGGTTCCACCCTCATGACCTAATCACCTCCCAAAGGCCCCACCTCCTAACACCATCACACTGGGGGTTAGGTTTTAACATATATAACATAGATCTGGAGGGACACAAACATTCAGTCTATAGCACTCTCTTTCTCATATTTTTATTATAATGAAGTTTTTTCGGCATATAAAAAAATATGGGAAAATAAGACAAATATCTTGCGGCCACTACCCACCTTCAGAAAAGAATAGAAATGAAACCTCCTGCCCTTCTTCCCACCTCACCCCCAAGCAGTGACCACTGTCCTGAACGTGTTGTTTTTGTCCCCATGAGGATCTTCATGCCTTTACTACTATACTCTATTATGGTATATTTTCTCCATATTTTAAACTTTATATTCTTGCTGTCGTACTTTGGGACCCTTCTGCAACTTTGTTTCATCCAGCATTTTTTAAAATGTACCCATGTCTTCGCCTCTGTAGTATTCTATATTATGAATATTCCATAATATTTTTACCTATCTTCAGGCTTGTGAACATTTAGGAAACTGCCACCATCACAGCAGTACAGTCATGAACATTCATGCACAGGTCTCCTGATACTTCCAGTGCTTTCCCCACCAAGCTAAGTAACCTGTGATAGTAGCTGCTCCCCAAATACGTGTAGATTCTAGTTACATGCCACTGTGCACTGTAACTAAATGCCTATCGTTGTCATCCTGGGGAGGGTGGAAAGGAAAGAGAGCAACAATGCAATGGATGAGTTGGACCCAGGACAACTTGGCAGGTGGAGATACATGTAAGGAATACGCTGCTAAAGACTAGAATAGGGAAAAGAAGCATCAGGGAAAACTGGCCCTGACCCCACCCCATGATCAATTCTCAAATTCCTGCCCTGGTGGAGCTCTAAGGCCTCTAATGAGATGTGGAGGTCATATATTCAGGTATTTATTGATTGGGAAGCAGTTGACTCTGACTCTGTCTTTTTTTAAAAAAACTAAATTTATTTATCTATTTTGGGCTGTGTTGGGTCTTCGTTGCTGCGCACGGGCTTTCTCTAGTTGCAGCGAGCGGGGGCTACTCTTCGTTGCGGTGCGCAGGCTTCTCGTTGCGGTGGCTTCTCTTGTTGCGGAGTACGGGCTCTAGGCGCACGGGCTTCAGTAGTTGTGGCATGCGGGCTCAGTAGTTGTGGCTCGCAGGCTCTAGAGCGCAGGCTCAGTAGTTGTGGCGCACGGGCTTAGTTGCTCTGCGGCATGCGGGATCTTCCCAGACCAGGGCTCGAACCCATGTCCCCTGCATTGGCAGGTGGATTCTTAACCACTGCACCACCAGGGAAGTCCCTGGCTCTGTCTTTTTTTTTTTTTTTCTTGCGGTACGCGGGCCTCTCACTGTTGGGGCCTCTCCCGTTGTGGAGCACAGGCTCCGGACACGCAGGCCCAGCGACCATGGCTCACGGGCCCAGCTGCTCCGCCGCATGTGGGATCTTCCCGGACCGGGACACGAACCCGCGTCCCCCGCATCGGCAGGTGGACTCTTAACCACTGTGCCACCAGGGAAGCCCCTGACTCTGTCTTTTTGATCATTAAGTTTAAAATGTCATGGATATGAAAGTTCTTCAAACACATTTGACTAATTCTCTGGACCCGGAATAGTTGTTGTTGTTGTTGTTGTTTTTCCCATCATTGTCTCTGAGGTTGTTTTAATAGCTCTTTTTAAGAGACTGCTCTAGAAGACTTCAAACAACACTGTCAAGTAACATTTATTCATTTGAAATTCAACCCTCCCTTTCTGTTTTTAAGACACTCAGAAAAAGTTACACATTTATCCTTCCAATTTGGTCAGCTTTAGCAAGTGCTAAGATTTTTGCCCTGAGTTTTGAGTTTTTAATAAAGCTGAAATGGAAACTCCTCCCTTGACCCAGCTACAAAGGCGATTCCTTTACATGACGGCCTTCACCCGCCTCAGAATCAAGCTTATTAGTCAATGATCTGCCACAGAGAATGAAATTCTCTAAATCTCAGTGAAGCCGTGTTTATCTTTGGACCTTCTTTACTAAAAGAGAGAAGGATTTAGACACAAAGAGAACAGATAGTTGAAAGCTAGGCTCTTTTGCTTCCCAGAATGTGCTTGTTCCAAAGTAGGTCAGACTGTGTTGCTATAAATCTTAACAATTCTCTTTAATTCTTTCACTGGGTACACTTGAGGGCTTAGAGGGAGGGGAACGCATCCAATTTATTAAAGAAAAATCGCCCTAGAAAAAGAAAAGCTCCTAAAGGGCTGATGGTCTCCTTTTCTACCCCCAATGAGTTCATCATCATGAAACTTGTTAGCAAAAGAAGGATGGGAGGTGAGGTAATTATTACACAATGGACGCTTCAGTAGCCTGCCATGGTTGACCGCAAACATTCAGTCTCCCTCCTGGTTGTCTGAGAAGGAGGCTGACACAGCTCCAGAGAAAGGCCAAGCTCCAGGAAGAGGAACCTGGAATGAACCTCACCTCTCAGCTTTACATTTCTCCCCAGAAAGCCCAGAGAAGGGCTTTTCGCGCTGAGGAATCAGCAGAAACTTGCTAGAAGGCAGAGAATTCGATGGAATTTTGTGTGTGATGGGACCATACCGAAAGTTTTCATAATCTATGTATGCATAGTTTTCCCGAATCCAAATCCTTTCTTTTCTTTGGCCTCTAACTTATATTCCTACGTTAAGCACGGAGTGGTACCCTTGTTCCCAAGAGCAACCTTGCCAGAAAGTAAATAGTATAATTTGCTACTTAATCAAGAGGTTGCCAGTTTAATTTTTTTTCAATTATATGTATGTGACTTCAAAAACTTTTAAACTTTGTTTCGAAACCATTACAGGCCAGCAAAATCTGCAGGGTTTTTAGGGACTTTTAAAGGACCTCTAGCTTATTCTCTTACCACATCTGAGTCTCTGCAAGAAATTCTGGAAAAAATGACTCTTCATTAAGCTCTCCTGGAAAACATTTTCCAGTGTACCCCAATTAACCAATCTAGGACAACACAGTTACCACCAACAAATTATTTTTCCTATGATTCTAAAAGCTAGAGATCCCTTTTAATCTTCACTGGGAAAGGATTCTTCGTTATTATTATATTTGATGTCTCTAAAGTTACTTTCTTAATTGTCTTCATCGGCTGTTGCCTAAGAAACAATGTCAAAACTCAGTGGCATAACAAAAGCACTGATTTCTTGCTCAGGCATTTGTGGATTGTGAGAGATCTGACTCAGCTAGGTTGGCATCAAGCCATGGCTGGGACCAGGGCTACTCTATTCGTTCCTTATTCTCCACAGATCAGTGGTACCCTGAGGCATGCCTTCCCTTGGGGAAAAGCAGGAGCACAGAGGACCAGCCCAGCCCCACTGATGGCTTGAAAGTCTGTGCTCACTTCCCATCACTAACGTTCCTTTGTCCAAAGCAAATCACACAGCCAAACCCAACATCAGTAGAGCCAAAAAATCACTCCAACTCTCAAGGTAGGGACTGCAGACTCACGTGATCAAGGGCGTGGATTGGAGGACAAGTGGGAAACATAACATGATCATCCTGATCTTTTCTATTTTAAACTAAAGCAGTACTCCATAACCCTTTTGGGAACCTTAGGAGACCCCACAGAGAATCTGATAAAACTTCCAAGTTTGAATGCTGGTTTTTCCACTGACTGGCTGGGTAAACTTGGGGAGATTATTGAACTTCTTCAGACCCCAGTTCCTGAATCTATAAAATGGAAGGGCAAATTTACTTTTTTAAAAATTGAAATATAGTTGAATATTGTGTTAGTTTCAGGTGTACAACAAAGTGATTTGGTTATACATATATATGTGTACATACATATCTATTTATAAATATACATATATTAATATATATATATTTTTAAATTCTTTTCCATTATAGTTTATGACAAGATATTGAACCTAGTTCTCTGTGCTGTACAGTAAATCCTTGTTGTTTATCTATTTTACACATCATAGTGTGCATCTGTTAATTCCACACTCCCAAATCATCCCCCCACCTCCTTCCCCTTTGGTAACCATAAGTCTCTTTTCTATGTCTGAGTCTGTTTCTGTTTTGTCAATAAGTTCATTTGTACTATTTTTTTAGAGTCCACATATATGATATCATATGACATTTGTTTTTCTCTGTCTGACTTCCTTCACTTAGTAAGATAATCTCTAGGTCCATCCATGTTGCTGCAAATGGCAATATGTCATTCTTGTTTGTGGCTGAGTGATGTTCCATTGTGTATATGTATCGCATCTTCTTCATCCATTCATCTGTCAATGGACCTTTATATGACTGTTGAGATGACTAAATGAGATAGTATACATGTGAGGCTTAGCATAATGCAATGCCCAGAGTGAAATATGTTCAATAAATAGTAGCTGTTAATACTGGGTCATTCATTCAATAGACATTTACAGAGAGTTTATTACATGCCAGGCATTTTGTTAGGCTGTGGCGATACAAAGATAAACGACACAATCCCTGAAGGTGAGAGTATCAACCATGCTTGAAACAAGTTGACAGTCAATAGAGGTGCCTGGGGAAGAGGCACCTAACCCAACCTGGAGCATCAGGAAAAGCTTCCTGGGAGAGATGAGACTGAAATAGAGTCTTACAAAAATGAATGGCAATTTGCCAGAGAGGTGGGGAAGAGGGTACAGGGAGAGCATTCCAGGCAGAGGAATAACCCCAAAGAATCTGGTGTTCGCAGAGGGCCGACTCATTCAGTGGGTCTGTAGGGAAGAGGGAGAGAAACTGGAGGAGTATGGTTAGAACAGGAGACAAGTTCAGTTATCATAAATTTGCTTTCCTCAGAAGTTAGATTACACCCCAAATTAGCCATCCGGTAGTGTTGCAATTGGAAGCATTCATTGAATGACACTTTCTGCAATTTACATTAATGCTACATGGTCTCATTTAAACCCCTGTGACCTGGTACAGAGAGAGGTCTGGAGTCAGCTGCAAGAGAGATCTTCAGTCACAGTGACTGGGAGGGAAAGAAGACCTTGGCTGCATCTTCAATCCCGTGCAATTCAGCAAGGGTTCAGTGGAATGTCCTTCTGTCCCCAGCATTCTACTTGGCACTGGGATGGGTGGTTGCAGTGGGGTGAAAAGTGTGAACAGACATGAGCTCCGCTTCTAGAGTTTCCAAAGCTAAGGGTTGGATTCCAGCTAGAGGGAACCCAGAGTGTGTCGCTTAGAATTGTTCTGGCTGTCACAGGTATCCCATTCCCTCCTCCCCCAACCTGTTCCATCTCAGGCCACCACCCCCTCTGGGGGTCATGCTTCCTGTTTCAGTAAGCAGGGGTCACCTCTACTGATGGGCAAGAAATGCTTTTCTGGGTTTCATCCAACGCTGGCCCGGCTTCCTCTCCGCACTCCCCACAGTTTTCCTGGGGAAAGAAGATGGAGTCAGCTGGGGGAGGGTTCAGAAATAAAGAGAGGCTTGGACTCATTATGTGTTGCCTTTCCTCTGGGAGAAAAATAAACAGCCTGTGAAGCCCCATTCTGTAGCTCATGAGCACTGAAAATAGGGATTTTAAAAAGCTGATTCTAGGAATGAATTAGTAATGAGTTTCTGCTGAATTTTTTAAAGTTGTACTAGTCGCACCATTCAGCAGTCATTACCCCCTTCTGATGAATCCATAAGGTTTAGTTTTGTAATTTGCAAGGAATTCAGAGCTTCAGGGGAGACTCTGTGTCATGTGTGAGTGAATCCTTCAGGCCAAGGTGGCTCTTTCTGAAGAGTGGATAAGCACCGCCCCCTCTAGAGCTCTCCAGCTCCTGGGGACCCCTCAGCATCCTCTCCTGACTCCATCTCGCTAGATCCTCCCAACCTTCAGGCCAAAGCCTGGTCTGCTTCTGCCACCTGAGTTTACGCAGTACTTTCTTACCACGACTTTCTTTCCAACACTTAGTACCCAGACCTCTAAGCAAATGCTCCAGTCATGTCCTCTTATGAGTATTGAGCACTATTTAATTTCATTTCTCCCCAAGACATTGGAAGCCAAAGGTCAGAGACTCCTTCTCAAACCTTCCTGCTGCCCCAGCTCAGAGCCAGTGGGTGGAATTTGCTTTCTTTTGATCTTCATTTGTGAATGATGATGATGTAGCTGACCCCCTCCAGGATGGCCCTGGAGGCAGGTCCCGCCCTAACCTGCGTCAAGCTGGATCTGATTTTCTAATTCTATTCACTTCCTGTTGCAACTGTAACAACTTACCACAAACTTAATGGTCGAAAACAACCCAAATGGATCATTTTACAGTTCTGGAGAGCAGATGTCCAAAGCGGATCTCACTGGGTTAATATCAAGGTGTCAGCAAGGCTGTGTTCTTTTCTGGAGAGTCTAGAGGAGAACTCTTCTCCTTGCCTTTTCCACCTTCTAGAGGCTGCTCACAGTCCTGGGCTCATGGCCCCTTCCTTCACCTTCAAAGCCACCAATGGTTGTTTGAGTCCTTCTCAGACTGCATCACCCTGACACTGACTCTTCTGCCTCCCTTTTCCATATTTAAGGACTGTGTGGTGACACTGGCCCACGTAGACAATCCAGGATCATCTCCTTTTCTTCAGGTCAGCTGGTTAAGAGCCTTAAATCCACCTGCTCCCTTCATTCCCTCTTGCCATGTACGTAACATATTCACAGGCCCCTGGGATTAAGACAAGGACGTGTTTGGGGGCTGTGATTCTGACAACCACATGAATCAAGGTGAAGGAGATGTGCAAGACCAACATTTCCCAAGCTCCGTCAGTGGGATACACACAGTCAGAGACAGTCACCTGGGTGAAATGCTTCCGAATAGGAAGCGCAGGGGAAATAGCTCAAAGTGGCATTTCATTTCCTTCACTCAATGTCTCTTACCCTCTCTCTCCGTATTTCAAGTTGCCAGAAAGGTGAGGGCCTTTGTCTTTGTTTACGCCTGTGGCTCTGACATGCTAATGACTGAGAGCTTCTCCAGCCTTGAAAGAGTGGGGAGGACCGATGAGACGGTAGATAAAGCCTGCCTTTCTTCCATCTGCCACGGGCCTATCAGAGCTGTCTGTCGAACCTTGCTCAGCGGAGGTTTTCCTTATCTATTCCACGAGGCTGAGGCCATCTGCTTCCCTATCTGTAATTAGTTGCGTACTTAAGCTTCTGCTGCTACTGCACTATGTTATTATGTTTGGTTTTTTGTTTTTTTTTTTTTAAAGTATGATGTACGCCTCCCCTGTTGGAATCAAGACTTCCTCAGACAATGGTACATACTTTCGGATTGATTGATTGTTCCCCTTCTTCAAGTGCCGGTGCCTGAAAGCCAGCACTTAATTGATACTTGAGCGGACAGGGAGCTGGCTGGTTAAGGAATCTCTGGGGAATGTTTGGCGTCTTTGAGTGGCAGGTGAGGCCACAGCATGCTCTTACCTCCTACGGAGGAGGACTTGCAGTAAATAGGAAATCATCTGCCATCGATTCTGAAAGCCTCTGCAAGCTGCTGGGCTTTAAAATCCAGGACAGGACGGAAGTGTTGCCAGTCATCTAAAACAGGAGAGACCAGAAGGGAAAAAGGAGATATTAACTTTTTGTGTGTAATTCTCACCATTTTGTCCTTTAAAGAGGGAAAAGCTGGCGGTGGGAGCCAAGCAGAGGGATGGCCAGGCTCTCACCTTAGAGGCAGGGGGCAGGAAGGCGCTGGGGGTGTCACGGCCGTGTGCTTGGTAGTTGATGGAAGAGTGAACAGGTGAAAGAAAAGAGCAGCAGCTCCCCTGGCCTGCTTTGTCCGATGTCATGTGCTCTTGTGAAAATTTTTTTCATCACAGTTCTAACAACTAACATATCAACAAATTACCTGGCGGGAAAAAATACTGAAAAAGCACTTAGAAGGTATGCTTAGGGAAACAACTGCTCCCCAGAATGCCTGCCTTAGCCCCAATCTCTACTTCTGGGGACTGGAGGGTGAAAAAGGAGTCGGAGCACGTGGCCTGGGAGTCTCCAAGAGGCACATCCACTTACCATGCCAGGAGCCATACTTCCTGCCGGGACCGCATTTGTCTGGGTGGGTCTGCGTGGGAGAGTTTGACATGGGAGCTGCCCTTGGTCCCCTGCCAGGATCCTGCTGCTCTGCCCTTTTTTTTTTTTTTTTGGTGGAAAGTCAAGGGAAACCCAAATTGGGTGTTCAGAACTCACCTGTCACTAGACTTAAACAAAAGCAGACACTGGGTGTGGTCGTGGTTTCTATCAGTGAGGTATTTTATTTTTGAGTATATAACACAGTCACATGCTGTAAAATTTTAAAGGAACAAAAGGCTACACACCCCTGACTCCAGGCACCTAATTACTTCACTGGAAACAACTAATGTAATTAATTTCTTTCATATCCTGTCAGAAATATTTAACGCATATATGAGCAAACATGTATAAGTATTCTCTCCCCTCCCTTTTCAATTTTAGTTTTAAATCTTTGAACTTTTAAAAAATAGACTATGTTTTAGAGCAGTTTTAGGTTCACAGCAAAATTGAAAGGTACAGAGATCTCTCATATAACCCCCTTCACCCACACATGCACTGCCTCCCCCATTATCAACATCCTCCACCAGAGTGGTACATTTGTGTCAATTGATGAACCGACGTTGACACATCATTCATCACCTAAAGACCATAGTTTACGTTAGGGTTCACTCTTGGTGTTGTACATTCTGTGGGTTTTGACAAATGCGTAATGTCACGCATCCTTCTTTATAGTATCACACAGAACAGTTTCACTCACCGAAAACTCCTCTGTGCTCGCCCTGTTCATCATTCCATAGTTTGACCTTTTCCAGAATGTCACATAATTGGCATCATATAGTATGCAGCCTTTTCAGATTGGCTTCTTTCACTTAGTAATATGCATTTGATTCCTCCATGTTTTTTATTTAAATTGAAGCATAGTTAATTTACAATGTTGTGTTAGTTTCAAGTGTACAGCGAGGTGATTCAGTTATACATATATACATACATATTCTTTTTCAGACTCGTTTCCATTATAGGTTATTACAAGATAGTGAGTGTAGTTCCCTTTGCTATACAGTAGGTCCTTGTTGTTTACTGATTTTATATATAGTAGTGTGTATATGGTAATCCCAAAGTCCTAATTTATCTCTCTCCCTCCTCCCCACGCTATCCCCTTTGGTAACCATGTTTGTTTCTATGTTTGTGAATATATTTCTGTTTTGTAAATAAGTTCATTTGTATCATTTTTTTAGATTACTCACAAATGAGTAATATCATATGATATTTGTCTTTCTCTGTCTGACTTACTTTACCTAGTATAATAATCTCTAGGTCCATCCATGTTGCTGCAAATGGCATTATTCCATTCCTTTTTGTGGCGGAGTAATATTCCATTGTATAGAAATATACCACATCTTCTTTATCCATTCACCTGTTGATAGACATTTAGGTTGCTTCCATGTCTTGGCTATTACAACTAGTGCTGCTATGGACATTGGGGTGCATGTAACTTTTCACTACGTAATATTCCATTGTCTGGATGTACCACAATTTACTTATCCATTCACCTACTGAAGTACATCTCAGTTGCTTCCAAGTATTGGCAGTTATGAATAAAGCTGCTGTAAACATCTGTGTGCAGGTCCTTGTGTGGACATAAGGTTTCAGCTCACTTGGGTAAATACCATTTGCTGGATTGAATGATCTCCCTTCCCTTTTTACCCAAGCAGTAGCACAGTGTACTGCATCTTGCTTTTTTCATTTATATTTTGGAGATAACTCCATATCAATTCCAATGAATTCTTAAAGGCAGTTTTTAAAAATGCATGGAAAGCATCATGCATCTAAACTTATGACAACCCGGACACTTTTCTCTTTGGTGGCCTTCTTATGAGACATGATCATGCAAGATGAAAATTCCTGTTGAGGGAAAAAACATGGTGTTAGTAGTGCACAGTCTTAAACAGGGGTCGGGGGGGTAGGAATCTTTCTGGAAGTAGGGACACCATCATGGGGCACACAGAATAGTAGCAGGATTTGGTAAAAAGAACAATGGGTCTGAAGAAGCTCGTTCAGACTCCAGCTCCCTCTCTCACCAGCTGTGTGGCTTTAGACAAGTCATTCCAGGCGTACAGTCCTCTGTTTCCTCATCTATAAAATAAAGGCAATAAAAATGGTTTTCTCACGGGTTTGGGGAAGATCAAATGAGATCACACATGAGAGAGGGCTTTATAAGATGCTGAATGCTGGATGGTTCTACTCATTCTTTCAGCAATATTTGCCCAATGTCTGCCGTGCATCACCCAGGGAAACTGGGTGGAAAGATGGCAAATTCCCTGGCACCACTGGAGCTTATGTTCACATGGTGTGGGGCGAGTGAACAAACAAAAGATTTGGATGTGTACTGCTATGAAGGAAATAAAACGTGGAGACCTGGTGGTGACTGGATGGCTGGCGTACACAAGTGAGATGGGAAGTCAGGAAAAGTGGCCTGTTCAGGGGCTCCCTAAAGAGCCATGGCCCGCATGCAAGGAAGGAAGGATGTGGAGGCGTGTGTAAACCCTCTGTGCCTGTGCAGTGCCAGGGCACTGCTGGCCTCGGGGAGGAAGGATGCTAGAGGAGCAGCTTGTTTTCTCTTTTTTCAGACTGCAGGTCCTCCCCCTGGTGCTCCTCTGCCGTGAGGTATGTCTGATGTTGGTAGTGCCAAGCAGGGCAGCAGAGGGTAGTGTTAACACCACCCTAGCCCGTGCACGGGTCTGGAAAGGAGCCCAGGAGGAGAGCCTGTCCAGCTACGTGCCTTCCTTCCGTACTGCCTGTGCAGCTGGGCTAAGCTGCTTGTTTGTTGGTTTGTTGTTTGAACTGTAGAACTTTTTTCTGCTAACACTGCAGAGCAGTGCAGTTGTGTATACATGTGTTTATGAGATGATGTGCATTCAAAAAGGAAGCAACCCACTTTTATATAAATGTATAAACTTACATGGTATTTCTAAGCTCTTGCTATATTTCTAAGTGCAGTGAGAGCAAAACAGCTTCTCAGATTCATCCTCCATTCGAAAGAAAGATTTGAAACATCCCCAGGGGAGGCAAGAGAGGGCCTCATATGTCCCATGCTGGAGAAAGGTAATCCAAGGGAGATTTGACTTACCTGCGTTTCTATCCCGAAATGCTGAGACTCCCAGCCTAAATCCAAGTGATTCCAGGCAACCTTGTGAATTATAATAGTAATAACCATCCTCTATTGAAGACATAGTATATGCAAGGTACGCAAGCTAAGTACATTCCAGATATTTCGAATTCTTACAGCTAAATTGAAAGTTTGGTACTTCTGTAGTAGGTCTCAGGAACTGGTAGGCAGGGAGGAATCAAAAGGAGAATCTGTACTGTCCTCCAAGGAAGCCTCAATTTCAATAAATTTATACCATCTGACTAGAGACACAAGCTAGTCAATAGCAGAGCTGGGATCCCAACACAGCTGTATCTGATCCTAGATCCAGCATCTCTCAACCTGTAGCACTCCATTCAGGCCCCTGTTCCCCCCTACAAGGCATCACAATCCTCAGGTTGCTGGTCTGCTTCTCAGTCCTCACTAAAGACCACCAGGCAGATCAAGTTCACTAGGCAGTGTCTGTGCTCGGGCTGCTGCTGGTGAGAAGTCCTGAGTGAGCTCTGACTGCTGTCTGTAGCACACAGGTAGGCCTGGCAATATCTCTATCTCTATCTCATTAGGGTTCCTGCCTCTGCCTGCCCTCCACTGACCAGCCTTCCAAGATGTGAGACCAGGATAGAACTCCATTCTGAGCTTTTCTTCTTCACTAACCACCTATCAAAAGTAGCAGTCCCCTATAGAGAAGAGCTAGTGGTTACCAGTAAGGGGGTACGAGCAATGTAGGGGTGGAGGGGGTGGGAGATACAAACAACTGGGTGTAAGATAAGCTCAAGGACTGTACAACGCGAGGAATATAGCCAATATTTTGTAATAACTGTAACTGGAAAGTAACCTTTAAAAATTGTATAAAAAATAGGACTTCCCTGGTGGCGCAGTGGTTAAGAATCCGCCTGCCAATGCAGAGGACATGGGTTCGAGCCCTGGTCTGGGAAGATCCCATGTGCTGTGGAGCAACTAAGCCTGCATGCCGCAACTACTGAGCCTGCGTGCCGCAACTACTGAGCCTGCACTCTAGAGCCCGTGAGCCGCAACTGCTGAAGCTCGCGTGCCTAGAGCCCACGCACTGCAACAAAGAGTAACCCCCGCTCTCTGCAACTAGAGAAAAGCCCACGCGCAGCAATGAAGACCCAATGCAGTCAAAAATAAATAAATACATTTTAAAAGAATTGTATAAAAATAAAAAATTAAACTAAAACAACTAAAAATTTAAAAATCTAACCTAATCCCCAAAGTAGATTAGTGGTTGCCTAGGGCTGGGCCAGTGGGAGGAATGAGGAGTGACCATTAATGATTACAGTGTTTCTTTTATTATTTTTTTTTTCTGAGGTACACAGGCCTCTCACTGCTGTGGCCTCTCCCATTGCAGAGCACAGGCTCCGGACGTGCAGGCTCAGCGGCCATGGCTCACGGGCCCAGCCGCTCCGCGGCATGTGGGATCTTCCCGGACCGGGGCACGAACCCGTGTCCCCCGCATCTGCAGGCGGACTCTCAATCACTGCGCCACCAGGGAAGCCCACAGGGTTTCTTTCTGAGGTGATGCAAATGTTCTGGAATTAGTGGTGATGGCTGCACAGCACTGTGATTGTACTAAAACCCACTGCATTGTACACCTTACATTGGTGGATGGTATGGTTATGTCAAATATACTACAGGAAAGCTATTAAAAACTATCCTTACCTGTATCATCCCCCTTCTCTTTATGGCTGCTAGGTGATTAGCTGTGGTGAGTTGTAAATATGCCTACAAATCTTTGATACTCTTGCATTCAAGAGATGGAGCTTAATTACCCACCCCTGGAGTATGGCCTGGACTCGGTGACTATATCCCAAGGAATGGGGTACGCCAGAAGTGAGAGAGCATAACTTCTGAGACCGGGTCATAAAAGGCACTGTAGCTTCCTCCTTGCTCTCTCTCTTGGATCACTCACGCTTGAGGGGAAGCCAGCAGCCATGTTGTGAGGATACTCATACAGCCCCGAGAGAAGTACGTGTGGTAAGGAACTGAGCCCTCCCGGCAAGAGCCACATGAGTGAGTCATCCTGGAAGCATGCAAGGCTTCATAGGACTTCAGCTCCAGCCCAGATCTCACCCACATTCTCATGAGAGAATGAGCCAGAACTGCCAGCTAAGCCATTCCCAAATGTCTGACCCACACAGACTGTGAGATAGTTTTTACTTGGTCTTAAGCCACTGAGTCTTGGGATAATCCATCTTATAGGAATAGGTGACATTAGATACAGAAGAATGTATTTTTAGATAATTCATTAGATTATATTGGCTAACCATTAGCCAATCTGAGCTAAAATTTGGACAAACACTGTTGGCTTCATGCTTTGTCCTCCCTAAATAGCACCTTTCTATTTTAACAGAAGAACCCTGAAGACCCAGTGCCCCAAATCAAAAGCACTGTGACAATGGAGAGCATTTCAGGCTTGGTGGCAGGCCTGTAGGGAGGTTCTTTTTGGTCTAGGGCTGGGGAGTTGATGTGACTTTCTAATCATTCCATGCAGCCCTCTGCCTGTTCTTACTAGGGGCATCTCTACCCATTCCTCAGGAGGCCCAGAGAGACAATTCCTGTCAGAGGCAACGTGGGCAGGGACTCAATAATGCTACCACTGTCCAAGTGACAGGAAAATGCCCCTCTCTCTCCAGGGCTCTCATGCCCCTTTCTTTTCAAGGCATCGCTCTTTTGACTGTATCTCGTCTCCCGTGAATAAAGGTCAGGCGTTCTCTCCTCTATCTCCTTCACTGAGGGGGTCGTTCCATTCCCAGGTAAGTTCTGTCTTTGCTGCCTGCTGACATTTTCTCTCTCTCTCTCTCTTTTTTTTTTTTCTTCATTTCTTCTGTCTCCTCTGACATTCATTGCTGCTACAGTCCTTTGGAAATCCTGGAATTCCACTCACAATGGATGAAAAGCTGGGGATTGGAGTGGAAAAGGCCTGGAGTCCACAGCAATTATTTCAGTGCTTTTGTGTTTACCTGAAACAGAAAGGTGCCTGCACACACACAGCACACCACCACCAAAGCGACAAAGGGCAGTGTGAGGGCTCATCCCAGAACCCCTTGCCACGTTCAGACCTGGGAGAGGGCTGACTGATTCGAGCCCACATCCTTCCTCCTTCCACCCAGACTGAGTGTTATTATGGGGTAACAGAAACCAAAACCGTTCAGAGAGGGTTAATAATAACCTCACCGGCGCACAGGATCTCCTTCGCTATCATCTCTACCTTCCTGTGTTCCTTCTCCCCATTTACTTTGCCTGTGTCCAAGGAGTTCCTCTATCTTTCACCAATCGTATCAACAATTGCTTAGTATCCTGGTATTAACTCCAAGTTTACAGTTTTGTGGTTTCATTGCTGTACCTCTTTTGGAAACCAGGAACCATATCATAGTCCCAGGATTCCCGTATTGGGCTCTGGGGTGCCTCAGAGCACATAGGATGTTTTACATTCTTTGAGGGAAAGGCAGCAGTCCTCGACATTGAGGGACGCCAGCCTGAGAAAGCTCACAGTTCAGCATTCCACCGAACTCGTTCTTTTTGATAACATTATGACTTTGCCAAGCTGGGTTTTGGGTGGTATCGGTGATGAAAAGGAAATATCACCCAAATTCAAGGTGAAGCAGAAAATGAGGTGGCAGAGTCCAACCTGATTTCCAGTTTTGAGAAACTGTGCCGTGTCCAACAGGTACATGTATCCTGTTCATAATTAATCGTGATCTTTTAAGAATAGAACGGAAACATGCATTTTTCTTTTATGTGTATTTTTTTGAGCGGCAGTAATTGTTAGGACATAAATACCTATTCAACTGTTTAAACCCAACTACTTAATACATGGAATTGTTAGATATTTCTTTTGGCCTCAGGGCCCCATGAAAAAGTAACTCACATGCTGAGAGAGCAGGGAAGTGAGGAAGTTTGGGAATCTCTGATGAGTTTCATCGTGACCTGCCCTGGCCCCATCCGTCTCTGACATTCCCCAGCTTCCTCATCCTGTGCCTTCCCGGAGTGCACTGGCTACCATTCCCCAGACTTGCCACGCTTCCTGCCTCCAGGACTCTACACATGACCTTCTCTCTGCGGGACCGGCCCTCTCCTCCCTCCTGTCTTCAATGTATCCTCTCACTTCCCCTGTATTTGCAACAATAAGAGCACCTATCACATTGTATCGCATTTTCTTGCCTGCATATTTGTTTTCCCACTAGACAGTGAGTTCTTGAGGGCAAAGAACAGACCTTGCCCACCCAGCATTGGTTGATGGAAGGAAAAGGGGTAAGTATGTTACTGGAAACTTTGTTGAGAATCCTGCTGGCTAGACACTGCCTCTTACCCTCTCCTCCACAGACATTACTATTATCACTAACCTTAGCTGCATTGTCTGTACTGCAAGTACAGAGGACAACCATGGATCAGCTGGCCTTCCTTCCCTCTGAACATATTCCTTTGATAGAAGGTTTTCTATGGACTAGGACATGGAGATTTTGCTTGGGATTCTCTGGCCTCATTTTAGGATATGTATGTGCTGGGGCTGCACCAGGGATGGGGGTTCTAGAGTGGAATGCCTGGCCAGGCATATCTGGTTGTAAGCAACAGAGATTCCAGATCCCTCAAGGAAGGAAGAAAGTTTGTTTGTTTGTTTTGTTGTTGTTTTGTTTTTTGGTTTGGTTTGGTTGGAATCATAGTCTTACGTTTGTTCTTATGTTAGCCCAGGAACAGCAACAGTACCAGGATCCTGAGGCAACTGGGCTTCCAGAGTCAGGAGCTCAGGGTTTGCTCTGAATCCAAAGCAACCCCAGTGCCTAGATCATGCTGAGCCTTACTCTAGGGCTCCATCATCAGTGTGACAAGGTTTCTTTCTCCTCTCTCCAAGCCTGTCTCTACTGGGCTCACGTTGCCAACTAACCACCTTTCTGCTTTCAGCTGCATTTCAAAGTCCAAAGAGAGGAAATCTGATTGGTCCAGCTGATCAGTGAAGTCTCTGTTTGAACAGAGATTTTGCAGAGCCTGTAACCTGGTTGTGCTTAGATCAGGTGTCTACTTCTTATCCTATCTGCCGAGGTTAGGAGGAAAAGAGGCTCAGAGGGCACCAGTATGATGATTCACTGGAAGGAGGTCCCTAAGGGAGCTGCGAGTGCAACAAATAGCCTGAGAATTTACCTCTTTGGTCCATGGGGTCTTTCCAGTTGTGTAGCATTAACTAGCTGTTTTCTCAACAGCATTGTTTGTTTCGGGATTTGTATTCACCATCCTGTAATTGTCAGTTATGGACTATGCCCTGATAACGCTCGGACACCCCGCCACGGAGTCATCAGTATCAAGCACTATCATTTAATGTTTAACATACGAACAAGGTGACTCTGTTTCCTCGAGCAAATCTCTTTCTCTCTTGGGCACTCAGTTGAATTACCTGTGAAGGTGGGCATAAATAGGCCTTACCTGCCCAAAGAGAGGGCAGAGGCCGGCTCACCTCTTAAGGTACTCTCTCACACCAAGAGTCCAGGACTCTACGGTGATTTATGAACTGGAAGTTTCTAGGCCACTGAAGCGGGATCTGTGTGCAAGATAAATGGATCGATAAGGTGGGGAAAGAACTTCTTAATTTGAGCAATGAAACTCATTAAACAAAGGAAACCCTTTTAATTGGTATGTCTGAATAATTGAGGACTCAGTTCTTTGTCCTTGGCCTGAAAAGGTAGGTATTTTGCATGAATGTAGACCAGGCCTGAGTCTTCACTGAGACCCTTGCAGGATCCAGGCACATTGCCAAGGCTGACTTTGAACCTGAATAATGAACTTTTCCATACCTCTCCGCTGAGACTGTGGTCTAAACCACATAATGGTCCTTGCCACTGTGTTCTTTGATGTTTTGCATTGTTTACCCATGAACTTCACTTTCTTCGGAACTACTCTCTCTTAGACCTACTTCTCCCTTTTGCAGCTTTTAACCGCTGTCCTGGCTGGCTCTTTGGACTACACTTGTGTGCATATTTAAGCCAAGTCCGAAAAGTAAATCACCATCTTTGGACCCTGCATGATCTTCTAACTCTCTCTCCATCCCTTACACCCAAGCTTCAGGAAAAAGTGATCTGACCTGTTTTAGCCAGGGGGACTAGGAGTCACCTAATCTCCGTCTAGGACACACCCTCTTTGGGTCCGAAGTACCCGATCCAGTCCATAGCCTCTAACCTCAACCTCATCCTCCTCCCTCCTCTCTGGTACCACTGGTTCCCAAAGTTCCCTGGGAGGGCTCATTCAAACAAAGCTTGTGGGGCTCCACCTTGGAGTTTCTGACTTAGTAGATCTGGTTTGGGGCTCTAGAAAGTGCCTTTCTAACAAGGTTCCTGGTGATGCCAAAGCTGCTGGTCTTCAGACCAAGTGTTGAGAAACATTACTGGTGACGATTTTGCTCCCCTCTGCAATCCCACTCTGACCTTTGGCAATGTCTTAAGACACTTTTGGTTGTCATAACTCGGGAGAGGCAGGATGTGGTACTGGAATCTAGTGGGTAAAGACCTGTGATGATGCCAAACATCCTAAAATGTCTGGGACAGCTACACGCTTCCTCCTAACAAAGAATTGTCTGGCTAAAAATACCCATGGTGCTGAGGAAGCCTTGAGAAACGCTGCTCTAGAGACTGTCTGTGGCTGGCTAGTTTCTGATCACTCCCTCTCTACTCATCCAATCCATCACTGCAGCCCTTTGGGTCCACCTCCTATATATGTCTCATCTGTCTTTGCCTCTTTTTTTTTTTTTTTTTTTTGGCCATGCGGCAACATGCGTGAGCTTATTTCCCGGACCAGGGATCGAACCCACACCCCCTGCAGTGGAAGCATGGAGTCAACCACTGGACCATCAGGGAAGTCCCTGTCTTTGCCTCTTCATTTCTGCCATCCCTCCTTATTTCAGACTCATCATCTCCCATATGGATTACTTACTGCAGTAGCTTCTTGTTTTGTGATCAATATTTTATTGTGTATATTTCCTAGTAAGTTTTTTAATACAATTTTTAAAGGTTACACTCCACGCACAGTTATTACAAAATATTGGGTATATTCCCCGTGTTGTACAGTACATTCGTGTAGCCTATCTTTCACTCAATAGTTTGTACCTTCCATTCCTCCACCTCTATGTTTCTCCTCCCCACCCCTCCGCTGTAACCACTAGTTTGTTCTCTATATCTGTGTGTCTGCTTCTTTTTTGTTATATTCACTAGTTTGTTTATTTTTTAGGTACCACATATAAGTGATAGCATACAGTATTTGTCTTTCTCTGTCTGACTTATTTCACTTAGCATAATGCCCTCCGATTCCATCCATGGTGCTGTAAATGGTGAAATTTCGATCCTTTGAAATTTTCATTCCTTTCAAAGTTTTTTTTTCAATCTTCCGATTGAAAGTTAGAGATATTTCAAAGAACAGGGAGTGCTGAATGAGTAAAGCACCGCACTGGACCCCTAAACCAATTTTTGCCCTGCTCTCTGACCTTGAGCGAGTTTGATCACCACTCTGGATCTTAGTTTTTTATCCTTAAAATAAGAGATTAGATGACTTCTAAGGTCCCTTCTTACTCAAATATTCTGATATTATGTAGTGGAGTAGGGGGAATTCATCCCAAGAATTACCCTCTTTTTCTCTATAAAAGAGATCTTGTTCACAAAGACCCTACCATACTCAGCAGAATTATCCCTTTAACACCAGCTGGTTTTTTGTCCTAAATAAATGGAGAAGTCACAGAGGAGAAAACAGCACAGAGAGAAAGTCTCCAGAAATAGGCTTTCTTTTCAAGCTGGAGTCAGGAAGGAACCTTAAGCAGACTGGAGATGTCTACTTTGCTTTTGGGAGATGCCAAAGTTGTCTCTTCAATCAAAGAGGAATTTAAGAGGAGCACAAAAATTCTTTAATGTTCTCTGAGCTGCTCTCTGGCCCGGGCCCAGGAAACATTGTTATTGTAACTGAGACATCGGGACATTTGGCAGTGTTA
This sequence comes from Pseudorca crassidens, assembly GCF_039906515.1. Taxonomy (NCBI): domain Eukaryota; kingdom Metazoa; phylum Chordata; class Mammalia; order Artiodactyla; family Delphinidae; genus Pseudorca; species Pseudorca crassidens. The sequence continues at coordinate 94,890,118 of NC_090301.1, read as the reverse complement.
TGTTCTTATTTGGCCCAGTGCAGCTCTTTATTTATTAAAGCCTCGGGGCCCTTCAGGCCATGGTTCAGTGTATTAATTTATGTAGTGTGCCTCCCTAGAGAGAAGAACAATTTGAATACCCCCAGCTTCACTATGACCCAGTTTGCCAGCAAGATATTATTAACTCTGAAGCTTTTTCTTTTCTCTTCTTTCTTATTATGGCTATAAAAGTTATGTGAGACCCGCACTAGGTAAAAAGTCAAGATCGAACTTCCCACCCTTCCCGTTTCAAATGCCCCTCTCTTTCTTCACTATCCCAATGTGAATTGGACTCCCATTTTAATTCAATCAGTTGTACATTAATTCAACAAACGCAGTATTTCTCGAGGGCTAATTATATGCAAGCCATATGCTAGCATGAATTAAATAAGACCCTGTCTTCAAGGGGCTAAGAATGTACTGCAGAGACAGACATGGAGAAGACCTCTCCAGGAGAGCATGGCAGGTGCAGAACTAGAGGTAAATACCAGGGGTTGTGGAGGAAGGAGTGGGCATCCCTGCCCGAAAGGCACAGGGAAGGGAGCTTCTAAGAAGGTGCTTTGACTTGGATCCTGAAAGATGGTAAGAGTTTGCCAGATTGGATGAGTGTGTGTCTCAGCCTGGGTCAAAGCATGATTGGGTGAAATAACATTCGACGCTTGGGGAACTTCAAAGAATTTCAGTTGCTTCAAGCATGGAATGTGTGAGAAGAGGTTCAGAGGTGAGAGAGGGGCCAGATCATGGTGGGCCTTGTTCTTGGAAAATAATTTAAGCCATTGTCCTTCCCAAGAGTGTTTGGAGAATGGATTCCTGAAAACAAAAATGTCTTCTGAGGTCCTAAAATAAATTTAATTATGTCAATGAGAGTCCCAGCAGAAAACAGTGAGCGCTCTCACATTAGGATAATTTAAAGATGGGGCATATCATTTCAAAATATTCATATTAATAATATTTTATCCATACCCATTTAACCTAGAGAAGGTTAAGTATCTTTTCTCATTTGACAATGTTTTCCATGCAACTCAACAATCGTAACATATCAAATAAACCTAATTATTTTCAGCACCTCTCTTTTTACAAGGTGAAAGAACAAATTGCTTGTGATTTTCTGGGGGCCCTCTGGGAAATCTTAAAGACAGCCTTGAAAGTAAAAGATACCATTTAGGATTCGACTTAGGAAAGGCAAAATATCAAAAGTTGTCAGGAGATTTGAATACTGGTTAAAATAGGATCGTAGGTTACCGAGAATAATACTTGGCTACTCATTTAATCAAAGTGACAGCAACAGATTTAAAAAGGAAACATAGGTGGTACAGTGGTGGTCAAGAACCCTGACTTAGCTCTTTCAAAAGTGAGAAAACTTTGTTCTCTTAAATAATCAAGGACATGACAAAGTCAACATCAAGAGTAGGAAATTGCTCTTATAATATACAGAATCTTTGTTATCTAGGCAGACCACACAGAAGGTAAGAATAACCTTTTACAAGCTGTTGTCAAGAGCAGACCAATCATCTCAGAAAATTGTGTCATTTTAATCAAGAGAAAACCAAATTCTAGTTTTGTATCAGTACAGCAATTGACACTAAAACTTCTTTTTGGAAAATTTTATAAATAAGTCATAAACCTTAGCCTCCTTTGACTGTGGCAGGTAAAATTCCCTTTCTGCAAACTTTCTACAACTTTTCATAACTATTCAGGTTTCATCCTAAACTCTCCTATTTCTTAATCTTGAACCATCAGTCATTTTACTTTAGGACAAAACTACTCTCCTTTTTTCTTAACAAAAACACATCCCCTTTAGTGTAATTTCTCAAAGTGGCAAAAAATCAACAAATTTATTAACAGACCCAAAGCTATAACCTCTCTGTATCATGTAGGAACTTCAGGAATATTCAATCTGTGTAAGTGCTTATTTATCTCTAAGCCAATCAGAATGGAGCTCTTTTAAGAAATTTTATACTCTAATTTGTTAATACCACCTGGATATAGACATTTATTATAAACTTATAGACATATACTTACAGATACAGATGGAGAGCTTATAGCTTCAATTTTAAAGTTTCAGCTGTGGGTCAAGCATAAACACAGAAATACAAAACTCACTGGTTCATTTCAAAGAGCTGTTCTCATTAGGGACAAATTCTTAATCGATTAGACAAATTGACACAAAAACAAAGAAGAATAAGAAGCTGGATTATGTGTCCTCTCTCACCCAGCAGAGAAAAGATCTCTATAAACCTTCAATCCATTTACAGAGACCACAAATGGTCAGATCATAAAATCAGAGGAAGCTGGCACTAGAAATCAAGCAAGAATCAAAATCAAATCCTTACTGTGCTATCAATGGACAAGAGTCTGGAACACAGGAGACCAAGAGTCTGACACACCACTGGGCCACCCAGTTGCCAGTCCCATGACCAGGGTGAGGTAAAGGAGGATCTGAAGGGAGAGGCCCGGTCTAATCTGAGTCATGAAAGCAAACTGTCAAAGACAAAATGTCCTGTATAATTAAGGGGATGGTTTTATTCGGGCTGTTGCAGTAAGGAGAACATCCATGAATGAAGACTCTCAAAGAAAAAGAGGGAGATCTGGGGTTTTATCGAATCAGTTAAATGAGGGACTTCTGAGGCCCAGTGGAGATAGGTCTTATCTATGTTGTCTTTAGCTGTTTCCTGGAACACGAAAGGATGGGGGATTTCAGAAAACAAAAGGAAAGGAGGAGGGGAGGAGGGGTAACTAGGAGGTTGGGATTAACATATACACACTACTATATATAAAATAGATAACCAACAAGGACCTACTGTATAGCACAGGGAACTCTACTCAATATTCTGTAATAACCTAAATGGGAAAAGAATCTGAAAAAGAGTAGATATATGTATAACTGAATCACTTTGCTATACACCTGAAACTAACACAACCTTGTCAATCAACTATAGTTCAATTAAAAGAATAGGAGAATTTCTTTTTTTTTTTTTTTATGGTACGCGGGCCTCTCACTGCTGTGGCCTCTCCCGTTGCGGAGCACAGGCTCCGGATGCGCAGGCTCAGCGGCCATGGCTCACGGGCCCAGCCGCTCCGTGGCATGTGGGATCTTCCTGGACCGGGGCACGAACCCGCGTGCCCTGCATCAGCAGGTGGACTCTCAACCACTGCGCCACCAGGGCAGCCCAGGAAGGTTTCTTAACTGCTGCTGTTTTCCTGGAGTCCAGGGCTCGGGTCAGGTTTAAAATGGTGAGGGCTTATCAAGCAATTAAATGGAAGCTCTGGTTATTCTTGTCATTTTAGTGGCTTTTGACATTGGCATCATACCACACTGATCATTGTAATCCGTTGTAAGATGAATCATAATGTTTTTTACTACATCTAAGTCAAACACTGATATTTGAAAGGTGATTTACCTTTGAAAATATAACTTCAGACACAGTCAGTGGCCTTCCCGTTCACTTGCTGGGCCACAGGGAAGGGAGTAACTTGTGCCAGAGCGTCTTCAAACAATGCCGCAGCTCAGGGCACTGAGAGTTGGTCAGCCTGGGGAGAGTGTGGAGTGAGGAGGGCCAGGGAATGGTGAGGCTGGAGAGATAGCCAAGGGCAAGACAAGGGGGGCCCTCTTACTACTTAGAACTCAATCTGGCCGGGGATGTAAAGGGTTTGGAATCAGGGGTGTGAGACCATCTTGCTAAGAGTCTTGATAAGAGTTGGTGCCAAAGTCTCTGGGGTTGGATCCAGATTTTGCCACTAAATGGCCCTGTGATCTTGAGCACAGTATTTCTCGAGGGCTAATTATATGCAAGCCATAGGTTAGTTAACCTTGGTTTTCTTCAATTGTAAAGTGATGCTAATAGCACCCATTTCAGAGGAATTGTGTGATTTAATAGATGTAAATCCCCAAGAATGATGTCTGGTGTATAGAATTAGCTCTAATGACTGCTAGACCTTCCATTGTTGCTGGTATTTTTTAGGCTTTCCTTGGCTAAGTGTTGCTTTCTGGGAGCACAGACACAAGTGGACCTCCCATGCTCCCCTACAGGAGCGGCTCAATGGTACCAATCTAGTTGGAAATTGTGAGGGTGAATAAGGGAGGTGTTGACTTGATACTGCATCGGCATAGCTATTTAAGCCAGGGTGACTAGTCAACTGATCAAATCAAACAGTGAGGTTTTGGAGACTGGGGTGTGGGTAAAGTCCTGCCAATACCACCCTCATGGTGTGTGTAAGGGGTGGGGTGGAGGGGCGTAGGAAGCAAACTTTGACTAAGGGCTGTGGAGATGGTTTGCACCATATGACTCCAGGAAGGTTCCTTTTACATCAGTATCTCCCCACAGTGCCCCGTTTAAACTTCTGCTACAGTGAAAGTGGGAAGCTCAGTAAAATGGACAAGGAGAAACACCAAGGCCCTAAATATGTCTGAGGCTTGGAATGCACAGAAAGTCGTAAAGCAAAAGCAAAACGTTGAGTATGTTTATCCAGACATACGATGTGTTTCATAAAATATGGGAAATTCAAAGAAGAACAACATCTCAGCCTCCTCATAAGGATGGATACTCAAAAGTAGCTTTTAAGATTCTTGTCTGACACAGAGATTGTTCCAACCTTCATAGCAATGCCAACTGGATTTACTTCTAGTTCCCAGCCCAGGTGAGCTGGTGAATTATTCTGGAGCATAAGGTCTCTCCAACTGCTGTGCAAGGGCCTGCTGGCTGCAGACAAGGGCCACCAGCATGGTTCAAAGCCAATTCTATCTCCCATTCTCTCACTCAAGAATGACACTGCTTGGGGGCTTTCTCGGTGGCGCAATGGTTAAGAATCCGCCTGCTAATGCAGGGGACACGGGTTCGAGCCCTGGTCCGGGAAGATCCCACATGCCGGGGAGGAGCTAAGCCCATGCACCACAACTATTGAGCCTGTGCTCTAGAGCCCGCGAACCACAACTACTGAGCCCAAGTGCTTAGAGCCCGTGCTCCGCTACAAGAGAAGCCACCACAGTGAGAAGCCCGCGTGCCACAACGAAGAGTAGCCCCTGCTCTCCACAACTAGAGAAAGCCCGCGCGCAGCAACGAAGACCCAACGCAGCCAAAAATAAATTAAATAAATAAATTAAAAAAAAAAAGAATGACATTGTTCAGGAGCTGGCATGGTCTGAGAGAAGGGCTGCAGGGACCACCACCATCTTTTGAAGTTATCCAGACAAAACACCCATTCTTTTCTTATTATCAACATGCATTATAACTTGTAGCCTGAAGCATTAGGATGAACTACCCACACACACACACTGCCCCCCAGCTCCTGCAGCTGGACAGAGGACAAAGAAAAACACAGAAACCTGAACACGCATGGCAGAAACAGCCACAGAAAAATGCCTGTTTCCAAATTAATGTGGGCAATGTTACCATTTGCTTTGCTGCCATGTCAAACTTCGCTTCCGGGGCAAAAATGTTTTGCACAGACAGACTGTTAGTACTGCGGGGAGTTGAAGTTTACTCAATCACTATGCGAGCCATGGCCTTCAGAGCTTTTGACCATGACCCAAGTGTAAAAACTACCATTTCTATTATGACTCAATGCACACATCCAGAACTGAAGCAAGATCTCCATGGTGTAAATACTCCACCAAGGCTCATTACTACTTGTCACCTGATGTCACTGAATCACTGAATGTGGAGTTGGGAAGAGATGTACGCAATCTGCTCTCAGCACGCGATGGCTACACACACACAACAGCAACATCAGTTAAGACTGCCAAATTAGGGTTGCAAAGAACTCTTTGGGAAATGCTTTCTAATTTGTAAAGTTTGTAAAACAAGGAAAAGAGTCAATGTGCATTACCTGAAGGTGTTCTTTTTTTTTTTTTTTTCCCCGGTATGCGGGCCTCTCACTGTTGTGGCCTCTCCCATTGCGGAGCACAGGCTCCGGACGCGCAGGCTCAGCGGCCATGGCTCACGGGCCCAGCCGCTCCGCGGCATGTGGGATACTCCCGGACCGGGGCACGAACCCGTGTCCCCTGCATCGGCAGGTGGACTCTCAACCACTGCGCCACCAGGGAAACCCTGAAGGTGTTCTTTACAGAATTTTTAGGCCTTTAGGAAACCAGTTTCAGTAAATACCCTCCCTCATAATTTAATCTGTTGGGGGATGCTCCAAGAAAGGTGGTCCCTCTGGTTTAAATCACTGCCTTCTCCAGTTTTTCTCTGATTCCTCTTTGCTTCGGCCCACATGACATTTTCTTTGGAAGCAGTTTTTACAAAGCACTAAAAAAATTGTTTGATGCTCTATAAAATGAAGTCTGTGTGTATATGTGTGTGTGTGTTAAAATGCACGATTCTAGGTATTCTGAACAATTGGATGGGCCTTGGTAGTTTTTCCTTAGGCCTTAAAGTTATTGTGGAAACAAAAGAATTGTATTTGCTGCTTAACGAATCACCCTGCGGTCAATGGCATTCAACAATAAGCGTTTATTTCTCACATTTGAGGGTTAGCTGCAGAAGCTGTCCACTCTTAACTGGGCTTATTCTTTTGTCTGTGGAGCAGCTGGAGGCTCCGCTCTAAGCTGAGTTTGGCTGGGGCAGCCTTGCTCCACACATCCCTCATCTATCTCATGGGGCCACTGGGCTAAACTGATGGAAACATTCCTTCTCATAGCAGTGGCAAGAGCTCAAAGACAGTAGAAAATGTGAAAGACCATTTGAGGGCATCACTTGCCTCTTTCTATTAGCCAAAGCAAGTCACAGGGCCAAGCTCAGAGTCCACGGGTGAAGAGGACACCCCCCTCCCAGAGAGAGGGCACTGCCCAGTTCCAAGGAGGGGTGAAGAACTGAGGCCTGGGATAGGCTGAAAAAAGCACCACAGAGATGTTACATTCTAGTCTCTGCAACCTTTGAATGTTACCTCATATGGCAAAAGGGACTTTACAGATGTGATTAAGGATTTTGAGATGGAGAGATTATCCTGGATTTTCTGGATTTGCCCAATGTAACCTCAAGGGTCCAATGTAAGAGTGAGGTAAGAGATTAGAGTTAGAAGAAGGATGAGGCACAATGGTAGCAGAGGGAGGAAAGGAGCCAAGGACGGAAGACAACTTCCAGAAGTTGGAAAGGGCAAGGAAACAGAATGTCCTCTAAAGCCTCCAGAAGAAATGCAGCCCTGTCAACACCTTGATTTTAGACTTCTAACCTCGAAATTGTAAGAGAATAAATTTGTGTTATATTAAGCCACTACGTTTGTGGTAATTTGTTAGATCAGCAATTGAAAACCAGTACAGATTTTGTTGGTATCTGGGTGTGAGGTGCTGCTGTAAGAAATACCTAAAAATGTGGAAGTGACTTTGGAATTGGATAATGGTGGATTATGGAAGAAGTTTAAGATTGCCTTGAATACACTGTTAGTAGAAATATAGATATTAAAGACTGCTGGTGAGGGCTTGGGAGGAAATGAGGAATATGTTATTAGAAATTGGAGGAAAGAGGATTCTTGCTATCTAGTGGCAGAAAGGTTAGGTGAATTGTGTCCTCTATTTACACGGAAAGAAGAATTTGGCAGTGATGAACTTAGATATTTAACTGAAGAGGAGACTTCCAAGCAAAGCGGTGAAGGTGCCACATGGCTTATTCTTATTGCTTGTAGTAAAATGCAAGAAGAAAGAGATAAATTGATAAAAGTACCATTAGGCAAATAGAACCAGGACTAAGTGACTTTTGGAAATTCTCAGCCTGTCCAGATTTTGGCTAAAAGTAGGAGATTTACTGTCAGGAAAGCATGCGCTGGAGAGAAAGCCAAGGATGTGGCTGCACAATCTTTTGCTAGAGCCTGGGAATAATGTATGTATATTTCAGTATTCTGTCCTTGACGAGATTACGCATGTGGCTCATCAAACTCCTCAGCCAGCCACCTCATAGATTTATCTGGGGAAAGTCTGCGCAGAAACATCTTGTCTGTTGGAGGAAATGTCTGTGATGCGGGACTGTTGAACTGATAACATTCAAAGAGATTCTGAACTTTGAGTTGATGCTGTAATGAGTTGAGATGTTGGGGCGTGTTGGAAAAGGGTGAATGTATTTTGATGTGGGATGCATGTAAATCTTTGGGGTCCAGGAGGCAGACTGTGGTGAGCTGAGTAAGGATCCTCCAAAGATGTTCACAGCCTAGTCTCTGGAACCTGTGACTCTTAACGTTATATGGCACAAGGGACTTTGCGGCTATGCCTATTAAGGATCTTTAGGTGGGATGATCATCCTGTATTATCTAAATGGTCCCTAAATATAATCACAGCGTTCTTCTAAGACAGAGGTAGTGAGAAAGTGATGGGATGACAGAAGCAGAGATTGGAGTTGCATAGCCAGTGGCTAAGGGACGCTGCGGCCTCTAGAAGCTAGAAGAAGCAAGGAATAGATTCTCTCTTAGATCCTCCAGAAGGAACCAACTCTGCTGACACCTTGATTTTATCCCCTTAATACTCGTTTTGAACTTCTGACCTCCAGGACTGTATATGATAATACCTTTGTATTATTTTAAGCCACCAAATTTGTGGTAATTTGTTACAGCAGCAACTGGAAACTAATAAAGCACCATTAATACAATCATATATAGGAAGAAACCTAACTCCCCTGTTTTTACATATAATGTCATCTTAAGCATTATGAATATTTTAAAAAGATCCTAGGGCTTCCCTGGTGGCGCAGTGGTTGAGCGTCCGCCTGCCGATGCAGGGGACACGGGTTCGTGCCCCGGGTCCGGGAGGATCCCACATGCCACGGAGCGTCTGGGCCCGTGAGCCATGGCCGCTAAGCCTGCGCGTCCAGAGCCTGTGCTCCGCAACGGGAGGGGCCACAACAGTGAGAGGCCCGCGTACCGCCAAAAAAAAAAAAATATATATATATATATATATCCTATATCATTTTAAGGTATGCAGTTTGTGAACACTGACATTCTCAAGTGTGATTTGACTTCATACTGGGACCAACTTGTCTTCCAAGAGAAGGCATCTTTCCTTTAAAAATGCAAGTGACTAATAGGATCTGAAATACATAAACTTCCTTTATAAGCAAAGGAAACTAAAGAGTTTAAGTTTAAAAGTTAAAGTTAAAAATTATCTGTGATGGAACAACAATCATTAACGTAGGAGTGTTAGGAGTCACTCAGGGTTACATAGTGGATAATTCCCAAGCCATTAAAGGTAGATCAGGTCCTGGGCAGGAAAAAATTCATTTGTTTATTTCACAGAGAGCTGCTCCAAGACTGAATCACATGGGTCTCAGCTTTACAAGGTTTACATACACAATTGTTATTTTGCTGCTTATAATTTTCAATTTGAATAGGTCAGGAAATGTAGTTTATCTATAGTAACTTAAGTATCCCCTTTAGTTTTTTTTTTTGCGGTACGCGGGCCCCTCACTGCTGTGGCCTCTCCCGCCGCCGAGCACAGGCTCCGGACGTGCAGGCTCAGCAGCCATGGCTCACGGGCCCAGCTGCTCCGTGGCATGTGGGATCTTCCCGAACCGGGGCACGAACCCGTGTCCCCTGCATCGGCAGGTGGACTCTCAACCACTGCGCCACCGGGGAAGCCCTCCCCCTTAGTCTTTAGTGTGCTTTTCAGAGTGGTTTCTTTTGTTTTTTTTCAGTGTTCATTTTATTTTTTAAACATCTTTATTGGAGTATAATTGCTTTACAATGGTGTGTTAGTTTCTGCTTTATAACAAAGTGAATCAGCTATACATATACATATATCCCCATATCTTCAGAGTGGTTTCTGATCTTCATTTCTTCCTGGGGTAGGCAAAACAGCATAGGAGAAAGATTCTGGGCTCTGGAGTCCAGAAAACTTTCCATTTAATCCTGACGGACTCTACTCAGTCGTGCCTTCTGTTGGACATGTTACCTAACTTTTCAGAGTCTTTTCTTCTTCTATAAAATGGGTATAGTAAAATCTGCTCCATGATTTGTTATAAAGATTAACATAATTCACATAGAACTTGATAAGTGATGCTGAGAAACAATGGACTTGGCTGTGTGGACAGAGTTATGTTTTCTAAGTTTATAACTGAGCAATTATTTGAAATATGGTACATGGGACAAACACGGAAAGAAATGAAGAACACTTAGTAACACCAGCAGACACTTGCATTTTTGTGAATTAATCCCAAACATCTTTCTTCCTTGAACCTAACATTATTGTTCACAAGTGATGGAAATGCTGAAAACGAGTCACTGTTCACCAGGTAAGCCTGGCCTGGACCATCAGCTGCCTGGGCTTTCACTGTTTTAACCCCACTGTGTTATTTTCTTCCTCTGTCATTTTGTAATCAGTTGTGTCTTGATAGGACGTGATGAAATATACAACTCCATCCTAGTAAGCATCTTTACTTCTATTCTACAAGCAATGTCCTTTAGCAATTATTATAATTTACAAACTTAACTCTGTAAGAAGAACAATTGGGATAGTATAATTTCCCTCAAAGGCATTGCAAGTACATTATTCATACAAATAAATAGAATCTATGTAATACAAATATATATGATGTGTGTACATATGAATATCACATCCTTATACTTTATTTCTCTATATACACATACAGTTTTGTATAAAAAATATCCTGAAATAATAACCATCTGTAATATCCTCTACAGCAGTGGGTCCGCAGAGTTTAAATGATTGATGTCTTTCAGAAATCTCTAGGCAACCAGGTGGTACAATTATTAACCACCCGCAGGAACTTGGCTTCAAAGCGAATCTATTAGGATCAGAATCTGTACCATCCATATCCAAAGCACAGAAAGTCCTGGCCACCAGATGTCACCATTCTTCTATTTCCCTCCCAGTGCCCAAAGAGGGAGAGAGATGTTATTTTTCTTCCAAGGGACTGAGGGAAATACGTGCCTCCCAACATTCCTGGCATTTCACATAAAAGTCTTATTAAGAGGAATCATCCTGCCCATGCACATTTCCTTGCGGTTCTTGATCGTTACCTGGACACTTCCTGACAGCTGAGGATCTAAGTGGCTGATAATTTGGGGCTCATCTGGTCAGGAATTGTTAGAGCCATTGCCTCCAGCTTGGAGTTAAAGGTAGGACTGACCTAATGTGCCTAGGGCCTAGAGTAACTCCATGGAACAGGTGCTACAGGGTGTGTTCTACTAAGATCCTGGAGACGGGAGACCTCCCCCACCAGCTGGGTGGCCCTGAGAGCTTACTTACAAAGTGAAGGACTTGGACTAAGTCATTTCTAGGGTCTAAGAATTCCATGATCTTCAGGTTTTAAACGCCTCTGCTGGGAAGGGTGGGCAGCAGAGTAGGGTGATCTGAGTTTAAGAAAGAAGACCCCAGGGGGGACAGTGAAATGGGGGTGGAGAAATTCTGCAGGGAAGATAAGGGAAATTGGAACATAAACCTTCATACAGTGACTTGATGTAGTGACTGGTTACAGGGCTTGGAACTTGATGGGGTTATGAACCTTGTAATTTCCACCCCTAGGTAATTCACCAGGTCACTGTCATTCCATTCCAGATACTATACTTAACAGGGATCTGTAATGCTTAGCGTTGTCTCCTTGGTTGGATTTAATATGTGGTGTCAGTCAGTGTTCTTTGTGGTGCCTTCAGGGCATGATGTGTTTTATTTCTTTCTGAATTTACAACAGTACAGTGTTCAGCTAGCCAGTCCAGAGTGTTCATAAAATCCGGGGGCGGGAGTGGGAAAGAGAAAGAGAAATGGAATTCATTTGTTGAGTGCCTACTATGTGCCAGGTATTGCTAAGTACTTTACATATATTTTATTTCATCTTCAGAATAACCTCAAGAAGCCCCATTTATTATGTTCGTAGATAAAGAAGTTGAATTCAAATGGTTAAGTGGGTTGCTCAAGGTCACAGCAACCAAGTGGCAGAAACATATACTGCTTCATAAAGCCCATTCTACAAAGATGGAAACTGAGGCTCAGGGCATTGATTCAAGCTGCCCGTCCGGTAGATGGTTGAGTCCATAATCTCCCGTCACTGGGCTTAACTGCTGGAAGGTCCCTGGTGCTGAGAGGCCTGGACTGCACCTCTCTGGAGGATGCATTGTCACATCAGCATTTGCACATTTGCCCCTGACCTTGCTAGAATAGTATTTGTGGCTGCGAAGTGTCTCCCTTGCTGCCTTCGGGTTGCGGAATTGAGAGGTTGGTAAAGTCCTCTCCGACAGGGTTGGTAGTTTGCAGACGGCCCCTGAGAGGCTGGGGCGTTCCGAATTGGCTGAGCGCTTCGCGGCGAGGGCGGGGAGTTTGCAGAACGTCCCCGGCCGGAATCCCTGCCTTAGAGAGCTGCGAGCCCAGAAGCGGGGAGAAGTTGGAGAGGTCGGGAGGGGAGGGTAGGAAGAATTTGAAGCCAGACCCCCCGCCCTGGTCAGCTGAGCCCCCGAGGAGCGTCTCTGCAGTGTCCAGGCCGAGTGTGGACGCGCCGTGCGCGGCCCCGCCAGGGCTGAGAGTTTGCAGACCGTCCCTGCCGCGGCCCGCTCGGCGGCGGCCCTGCGGCTGCCGCGGCGGCCCCGGGCTCGATCCAGCCCAGGTAGCCCCGCCGCAGGCTCGGGGTGCCGCGACCCCGTGCCCCGCGGAGCTTGGGTCCCCCCGGGGACGGCAGCTGGCAGGCACTCCCGGCTGTTGCTGCTGCTGCTCCTCAACAAGGAGGTGAGAGCCAGTGGGTCGGGGCGATCGCGTCGAAGCTTTCCATCTCCACGGGGAGATGAACGCAGAGGGGACCGCGGAGGGCGCGGGGAGCTGGGCGCGGGAGGCGGGGGGAGAGTCTGCTCCGTGGGCTGCGCGGCTGGGGGCTTCCGCCCGCCGCCCCTCCGCCGCCTGCGTGGGTGCCCCGGCCGCTCTGAGACAGCCGGGAGTGCAGCCGGGGACACGCCTGGAGGCGCCCACCTACCCGGGGCAACCCCTTCTCAGGGGAGACTGCAGGCCCCCATGGCCCCTGGGAAGTGGGGGGTTTGGGCTTTTCAAGGGACTGTCCGGGGTAGGCTTTGGTTGCGCGGGCTGGAGGCGAGCGGCCAGGAATGGTAGAGGGGCGCTCGGACCGCGGAGGAGCCTGGTGGGGTCACGCTGCGGGTGTGGGCCGGGCTGGGGTCCCCGGGACCTGGGCGCGCAGGGCGGACTCAGCTACCGGCCAGTGGGGAGGAACAACAAGGGAGGCTGGCTCCCGGCTCCGGGGGAAGGGGGATGCGGTGGGCGGGCGCTCTGGTCCTGGGGACCAGGGAAGCCCGGGGGTGCCCCCCACCCCTAAGGGACCTCCGTGGGCCCACGATCCCGCTGGCGCGCTCCGGAGGCTGCCTGGCCGGAGAGGCTGCGGGGAGCGCAGAGCCCACACCCGCGCACATAATCCCCGAGAGCATGCTCAGTGCAGCCCTGGGAACTTCCTGCCGAGTCGCGAGCCGCCCCGGCCCCCTCCTGGCCCCCTCCCGGCCCGCGGCTGGCAAACTTGGGGGCGCGGCGCCCTCCAGTCGCCCTTTCGCGTCCCCTCGGCCCTTGCCTCGCCTTTGCCCGGCTCCCAGGGCTGCTCTCGCCGGTCGCCCCCGCGGCCGAGAATGGGGGCGTGGACGTTACCCCCAGCTTCCCGAGGTCAGGTCCGAGGCCGGGTGGCTAGAGGCCTGGCGGTGAGGCCTCTTGATGGGGGCACCGGCTCGCGATGCGCTCGCCGCGCGCACAGACCGGGCGCCGTGAGCAGACCGGGCGCCGTGAGCAGACCGGGTGGAAGGGGGTGTGTGAGCCAGGGGACGTTCGCTCACACACTCGCTGTCACACACAATGCCGTGGTTTCGTAGCTGCCGCGCGGAAGAGGGAAGAGGTGGCGCTTGCATTGCCGGGCCGCGTTTGGAGCGCGAACAGGGTGCTGGGCGCTTGGGTACTGCGGTAACCTGGAGACGCATAAGGTTTTCAGAAATGCCGGAGTCGAGGTCTGTGGCCGGGTACTCCTGATATTGACTGCCAGGCCCGGCCCAGGGCGGACGCCGCTGTCCGCACCCGGCTCTGGCGGCACAGTTAGGGAAGGCTGGGCACTTCTGGGGCTGTGAAGTTGAGGAGGGGAAAGCTGAGGTTTGTGCGGGGTTCCGTGGCATGACAGCACTGCACCTGTAAACAACTCAGATCCAAGTGTTAGAGGTAGGATCTCATTCTCTAGAGAGGCAAGTGGGAAGCTGGTGCGACCCGCCCCCGTTCATTGTCAGCACCTGAGGGACTTGGTTTTTTACTCCGAGAGACACACCCCCTACCGCCCACCTCCCCCCAACCCCCTCCCCAGTTTAGCTACCCACATCCTGAGCCTTGACTCAGGATCAGAACTTCCTTGTCTTTGATTGGAGAAAATCACCAAACTGTTTCCCATGATAGGCACACCATCACAGATCTTTCTTAATAAATAAATTTTCGTACCACCTCCCCCTCCCCCCCCAACCCCAAACCACAGATTCTTTTTGCTGTTATTGTTCAGGGCTGAGATAGGCTCCCTCAAATTCGTTTGGCTTGGTTAGGATTAGAGCAAAGCTCTCCTTTCTAGAGGCCTTTTTAGTTTCTCCAGTTACCAACTTGATGTCCGTGCAGTCAACTTGAAGAGGAGAGGCCCTGAGCAAGGAGGTGATGGCAGAGCGGGAAGAGGGTGACCTTTTTGCTTCTTGGAGGGACAGGGCAAGAGGAGAAGGATGCTGCTCTGCCCCGATCCCTGGCTCTGGCAGAGCTGGGTGCCTGGACAGAGGTTTGGGCTTTTCTTTTCTTCCCCTGCTTTGTTCCAGCCCGCCTTCCTGAGTTTGGGACACTTGTGACTAGAGTCACTGGAAGAAAGGCGTCTGGAGTCCTGCTTTGGGGCTTGGCAGGGTTCACACCTACACAAGCAGCTGCAGGTTGGTTTTAAGGTGACTGTAGTCGCAGGAGGGCTGGTGGCTCTGCTCAGGCCTGCCAGTTGCATCTGTGTTCCAGCCTCGTGGGCCTCTGAATCGCCTCAGCAGTGCGCATTTCAAGTGCTTTGTGTTTGGAAGTGTGAATATAGTACTCATTTATATATATTCACACATCCGTATATACGTTTTTATAAAGAAGCGTGTGCATATGTATGTGCATATGCAGTGTTCTTTGGTAGCATCTTGGAGCTGGAAAGGACCTCAGGAGATCACAAGAATTCAAATTTGCTACCTTCCCATTCAGTTTTCTCAGTTTAAAAATAACCAGCCAGCCTTCTGCCCAGCTGGCCTCCAAAAGCATTGCAACAGCAGAGTCCCCCTGTGATCCTAGCCGAGGGGGCCTTTGGTTCCTGACCTTTGGTTCTTCCACTGAGAAGTGAGCCTCCTCGCGATCATTCTAGATGTCACTCTGATATTTGACATGACTTTTCCTAATGTTCCATGTGGTTCGGGATCTAAGTCACTGCAGAGTCACTCTCAGGTTGATTTTGGCGCGGGGGGGGGGGACAGACAGTGACCAGTGTCCCCTGCAGAGATGTCTGGAAAACTGCCCAGAGCAGTTTTCCCACCCCAAGTCTTGCTTGGGATGGAAAGTTCCTGTCCTTTTGCACTCTGGTCCTCCAGGCAGGTAGTTGCTCTGCTCCTTCCCTAGAGGCCTGGAGAGCAGTGAGGACTCTTATTCCGTCCTCTTTGTGTGTCTTGGCTTACTGGCTGTAGGAGGGTGGTGTGGTGGTTGGAGGTGGCGTTCTGTGCCGATGTTGTCACAGTAGCTCTCCGGAAAGCCCGTGCTGTCAGGAGGATTATCTCTGGGGTTTGTTATGGGGGATGGCAAAGTCTGGGGAAGGGTCCCGGTGTCAGGTGACACCAGGTGTCAGCCAAAAGTAACAGATAGTTTTGGCTGAAGGAAGGTGTGTGTGTTTCAGAATCTAGATACTTTAGGGAATTCCCTGGCTGTCCAGTGGTTAGGACTGTGCGCTCTCACCCCGAGGGTCCGGGTTTGATCCCTGGTCGGGGAACTAAAATCCAGCAAAAAAAAAAAAAAAAAAAAGATACAGAATCTAGGTACTTTAAAAAAAAGAGAGGTGATACCTTTATATTTGGGGGAGAGTGCCAGGTGGGTGACAGCGGAGAGGTTTGGGTAAGAAATAAATTTGGTACTTGCCAGGGCACGTTTTACTAGGCTGCCTTTAAAGTTCATAATTGCTTTGAAGTATAGAGTCACTCTTTTTTTTTTTTTTTTTTTTTTTCAGTACGCGGGCCTCTCACTGTTGTGGCCTCTCCCGTTGCGGAGCGCAGGCTCAGCGGCCATGGCTCACGGGCCCAGCCGCTCCGCGGCATGTGGGATCTTCCCGGACCGGGGCACAAGCCCGTGTCCCCTGCATCGGCAGACGGGCTCTCAACCACTGTGCCACCAGGGAAGCCCTAGAGTCACTCTTAATAGCCAGAAGATGGCTTCAGTTAAAAAAAATTTTTTTTAAATTGAAGTGTAGTTGCTTTACAAGGTTGTGTCAATCTCTGCTGTACAGCAAAGTGACTCAGTTATACACATATAGACATTCCTTTTTTATATTCTTTTCTGTTATGGTTTATCCCAGGATATTGAATAAATGGCTAAACTTTTAAATTCCTGTTTGAAATTGAGTCTAGATCTCCCTAAACCCCTCTTCTTAAAGTTGCTAATCTAAGCCATGTCCTCATACTGTGTCACATCCTGGGTCAACACGAAAAGTCCAAGCATAGTTGTGACCTCAGTGCCAGCTGTAGGTTCTCACGGGGTGTTTATCAGGCAGCCACCTTGAGTCATACATGGTGGGCGCTGGTGCTGGGTATGAAGGCGTACATCCTCCTTCAAAATTACCGTCTCACTTTTAATTCATCTCACCTTCTCTTTCAGTATATTAAGGCAAATTAATAGCTCTTGGAAAGCCGCCAAAATGGGTGTCAGGAGCCTTAGTACTGTAACCACGTTCTCAGCTGGAAGAGTTGGGACTCCATCTCTATTTGCCAGCTTGGACTGTTGTATTTATGTGTTTGTTTTCTCATTTCCACAACGAAGTGCCTCCTTCCCCGACTTCGTCATATCTGGAAAGCTGTATGTGCGCATGGGAAAGGTTGGAGGAATCACTTTATTTCTTCAAGATCCCACCGCTCTCTTGTCTGGACACCTAACCTTCTGGAAAGAGAACAGGGTCCTTCCTATCCGGGCCCTTTGTCCAGCCTCACAGATCTGGACAAGAAAGAGGGATAAGCTATCTGGGCTGGGCTTGGGGGGGGCAGGGTGCAGTTCTCCCTGTAAATGGGCACCCCCAGCAGTTAACGCCTGCTGAACCTTGGCCCCAGCTGGGGCGGTTACCTAGGATGGCTAAGGAGTATTTCTCCACCCTGTTGCTCATGAACTCAGGAGCGAGGTGTATGCAAGTACTTCGTTACCTGTAGGAGTTAAGTACTGGTGTTTGCAACTGATTTACTTTTTCAAAAATGTCAGCATTTCAGCGTTATCCGTAGAAGAATAACAGCCTCACTGATTTACACCCTCTGTAATTTGGGGGCGATGGCTGCTGAGGGCATGGGTACCGCCCACTGACTCCTGCCTAAGCTCCGCCCACCGACTCCTGCTTAAATAGCCACTCCTTAGGGCTGCATTCTCGGCATAGCCGCTTCTAAGGCCTGGCATGCTGGTAAGATGCTTTTTCTAATATCCCACCCAGAACAGTGCTCTGCTATGATAGTTTTGGATCTCTTTCATGTCTCCGTCCACCCATGGGAGTGTGTTATGTTGGTGATCAGCGGAGATGGTATGTCTGGGTGGAGAAGTGTCGAGAGCAGGTGGGCGAGGAAACTCGGAGCGATGGTGATGAGAAATGTATCTGTATCTTCTAGAGGTGACACGATTGCAAAGGCTTCTTTCCTATCCCATTTACTCCTCGCTACAACGCCGAGGTGGATGGTATTGTTATTCCCAGTTTCCACAGTAGGGAGACTGAGGAATTGGGAGGTTGTGAAAGCTGGCCAGGGCCACGCACAGCTAGCCACTTGCGGCAGGGTAAGGATTCGAACCCGGGTGGTCTAGGTCCCGAGCCCGCGTTAGCTGGACTGTGCTTAGTTGTTTAGGCTAGCAAGCTCACCCTGTACTGGCCAGCGCTGGCTTTCCAACCAAAGCCAAGAGGAGTCTTAGGCACTCAGGGGTTGGAAGGGACCTCAGGGAGATCTCCCTGCGTCCTTTCTCTTTTTAGCTGCGGTCCTGGAGGTGCAGGGAGGTAGAAGCACTTGCTCGAAGTCCCTCTGGCTGACAGCAGTGGCCAAACTGGGCCTTGGTCCCTCAGGGACAAGTGACAACAGCTGATAACAGATGTGTGCCTGCCTTGTTTAGAGAAATGACCCAGGAAAAGAATGTGATGGTCATTTGGCGTCTGTCCCACCCACTCCCAGAACCCTGTGTGCTCACACCCAGCCTCACCCTGCAATCTGGTGGGGAACAGGTGGGTGTGCCCCACTCCTTTCTCCAGCCCCAAATGGGAGGATGTAAGCAACTTACGTGCCTTTACATGAGGTGCTCCCTTGTTCATGTCACCTTTTAAGTTTGACATCTTAGGAATTTGGCCTGGGATGGATTTTACATTTCACTCTTAAATATTCCTTTTCTCTCTCTCCCTCTGTCTCTCTGTGTCAATCTCTGCAGCTGTGTCTTACAGCTCCTGGCTCCTCTCAGTGTTGATTTCCACCCTTTAGGAGCATGGGGTGGGCCGGGGGTAACCCGGCAGAGGAGTCAGGGCTATTTCTCAACATTTCCAAGGAGGGGCCTGTGAAGACATTCCCTTAGTATCTGTGGGATCCTAGAAAGAGAGCTAAGGCCCTGCAAAATATTCCTCCGACCACCGGGATTTTCGTGCTTCGTGGAATTTTCCCATTCGGCGTGCCAACAAGCACCATTTCCTTTCATCTTATTCCTTACATATGACCGGGCTTGCATCAGACATGACATTGCTCTCACCTGTTCCTGATTCTGAACACTTCTGGTTAATACATAGTCCCTAGCTGCTCAAAAGTTTAAAGTCTAGGCCTGGTCAGGGCCCACACAGAAGAGTTAAGTTCAGTTATAAAGCAGTATGCAAATGAAGAACACATTAATTCAGCCCATATGACCGCTTTGGGCTTCAGTTCTTATGTTGGAAAGTAGGAGGGGATTGAACGAGCTCCAACGTTCTGTTCAGTCCTAAAGTTGTATAATCTTACACATGTGGCAAAGGAAGTGTAGAATAAAGAAATAAAATTCCCTTATTGAATAAAAAAAGATTGAGGAGAAACTCAAGTTGTTTTTGCCTTTGCTGGCAGAATCTTTAGTAGACAGTTGAAATGCTTACCTAACAAGAACCAGCCCTTTATGATCACTATCTTTTGGGATGTGTGTTTTTGTATGTTTAGAAATAAGAGGCCACGGTCCGTCCTTCTCAGCCTAGAAATAACCGGCTTAGCCAGCTTCCCCTAGTGAAGCTTTTTTTTTTTTTTTTCCCCTCTTGGGAAATTGAGATTCAAAGAGCAGAAGATGACCAGGCTCACAGAGTTCTGTGGTTCTGTGGCACAGCGTCCTGGGGAAAGTGCCTAAGAATTTGCACTGGACCAAATTCTTTATATAACTTCATCGCTGCTTCCCTTTGAAACATCTATGTTGAAGGAATAGAGACTTTGATATCAGTCTCCTTGCAGCTGCTTTTTTTTGGGACCGTCTGTTATTTTCAACTCTGATTTTTTTGTTTACTAATGTTTATTCCACTGAGGAGTTTTCTAAATGACCAATTCTTTCTCTTACACATCTTGTTTAGGAAAGCACTGTCTTTGCCTCTTGCTAAGTATGATCTTTCTGTTTTCCTTCCATACTTTTCTTAGTATTTGTGTTTGTATACTTCCCTTACCCCATCTCCTAGAATTTTTCAAAGCCACCAAGGTTAGAGGCGCCCTAAGTGGGGACTTGGAGGGAAAGGGATGCTTTCCTCCATCTCCCTCCCCAATATTGTTCATCATATGTATGAGGAGTCCCAGTCTGATGTGAGATCCTTTCAAACATAGCTTCCAGCCCCTCTGTCCATCGGGATGGCCTACCTTCTTTAACAGAGTTCTCAGCTCCAGCGACTAATAATGGTCCATTTCCCCCTCCTCCCCTTCTGTGATGCCTAACCACTGTGCTTGCTAGATTTAAAGGTGACATTATATGTGGGTAATCTTTCACGGTACATAATTTAGTACAGGCAAATGTTATCAACTTTCTTCTATATTTCACCATTCCTTATTTCCTATTCTGGTGGGAGCTCCAGAAAGGGAGAGTTTTTTTCCCCCAGGTTGGTTAAAAAATTACATCTGGCTCCAGGGGTTTCCGCAGCAAGGAGTCTGGAGCTCTGTAGGTATGATCGGAAGCCGCATAGCCTTGCACGGGGCCCGACACAAGAGTCACGTGATCAGCTGGGCAGCATGGCGTCATGCGTTAGCTCCGTCTCCGGCAGGTGGGGCCTCTCCGCAGTTAGAGGGCTGTCCTCAGGCAGGTCAGTTTGGCGCTGGGTGGTTCTGGTTTCTCATCCATCAAATGAGGCATCTCTTAGTGTCTCCTGCATCTGTGGGATCTGTGACTTCCGGGCTGAACCCAGCACACTCATCTACTGTAGTTTCTTTAATCTGTCCTTAAGAATATTCTTAGATGTATTCCTAATTTTGGGGTCCTCTTTGTGCCGGTTTGGAGTTCTGTTTTTCAAGTCAATCAGTGGACTTTTTGTACACTTTTTTCTCCCTCACTGTGAGCATTATTTGTGGGCTCAGGAAGCCCAACAAATTGAGACTTTGTGTGTGTGTGTGTTCATGTCCACACACCACTAGGGCTTGTTACCTTATTGTCCTGTTATCTATAAACAGAAGTGGAAGTGATCAGAGTCGGAGCTGCGTATCTCTGGAATAGCCATCAGTTAAATGAAACCTGTAGAAAGTTTCTGTGGAAGTAGTTTTAAAATATGGCTTTTCCCCTAGCACGTGCTTGTCAGCTATAGCCAGGGGATCCTTGGAGATTGTATGGATAAATAATGATTTAATTGTATTTCCCAGTAGCCTGCAATGAAGTGTTTTCCTGGTTAATGAGTTGCTTATTCGGTCATACTGCCTTTCCTTTCATTGCCCTTATAACCAGAATCAGATACAGCTTTCCAATTCTGATGCCATGCCTGGTTAGTGTTCTCCACGTTCCACAGTTTCTTCCTTCTGGTTCAGTGGCTTCAAGAGAGACTTTTCTATTTCCTCGTTGTCAGCCTTTGTGTAAAGGTGACAAGTTACATCATCTTTCTGTTACTGCTTTAACAAATAACAACAGACTGGGTGGCTTAAGGCAACACAAATTCATTGTCTTATTATGTTATGTTGAAGGTCAGAGGTCCAACACGGGTCTTACTGGCTAAAATCAAGTTGTCCATTCCTTCTGGAAGCTTTAGGGGAGAATCCTTTGCCTTGCCCCTTTATCTGCCAGTGGCTACACACATTCACAGGCTCCTGCCCATTCCTCCAGCTTCAAAACCAGCAATGTTGGGCTGACTCCGTGTCCCTCTGCCATCAGGCTGGGACCACAGCTAGGAAAGATTCTCTGACTTTAAGGATCTATGTGATTAGATTGGTCCACCCAGATAATCCAGGATAGTCTCATTTCAAGGTCCATAGCTTCATCACACCTGTCCTGTATTCACAGGCTTCAGGGATTAGAATGTGGACATCCTCGGGGGCCATTTTTTTGCTGCCACAGTCCCCAAAACTCTTTGTAAAGAAATGGTTTTCTAGTTTTTATGTAAAGGAACTGTACTTTTCTGTCGAGAAACTTCACTTCTCAGGAAATTTTCCTATTGCCTTGTTCCTCATCTTTTTGAATATATTTAAGTTAACTGTTTGCAAACAGTGTCTTAAGATTTGAGGTCTGAGGTGGCCAGACGTTGAGCTACACACATTTCGTGTTCCGGCTGATGTTATGTTAGTAGGTCCTATTTTTTTTTTTTTTTTTTGCGGTACGTGGGCCTCTCACCGCCACGGCCTCTGCCGTTGTGGAGCACAGGCTCCGGACGCACAGGCTCACTGGCCATGGCTCACGGGCCCAGTGGCTCCGCGGCATGCGGGATCCTCCCGGACCGGGGCATGAACCCGCATCCCCGGCATCGGCAGGCGGACTCTCAACCACTGCGCCACCAGGGAAGTCCAGTAGTCCTATTTTTATGATGAGGAAATTGAGGTGCAAAGGAGACCTGCACAGGGTCATGTAGCCAGAAGTGGCGGAGCCAGGCTGCAGAACTGGATCTCATTGATTCCAAAGCCTATGTTCTTTTCACTCTGCCTTCCTGCCTTAGAAGTGATAATGGAAAACCAAAGTGAGAAATGGTAATGGGAAAGCTTAAAACAATGTAAAATCTCTCTGCTTCTGCCAAGGTGATGATGACGAATAGTAAATAACGTCTGTGGCAGATTGATTGCACTAATGGCCTCCGTGTATCCACACTCTTTGCCTTGTAACTTACTAGTCCCCATCCTTCCCCTTCCCCATTCCTGGCCACGTGACTGCTTTGGCTCCTGGGATGTTAGCAGATGCCATATAAACCGTTTAAGAGCCTACGAGTTTCTGATTGACCTTTTACACAGCTAGGCGTGCTTGCTCAGATCCCTGCCAGCCCCATGAAAGCGTGCCTGGGCTAGTCTAAGGGAGGGACTGAGAGATGCAGGGGAATGAGCCAAGTTGTGTCAGCTGAGGCTCTCCTGGACTAGCCAGCCCCCAGCTAAACTTCATGCTGGTCGAAGTCTCCTGAGCTTATCTTGCCAAGATTAGTTAAGCCTGTCCTAGGCTTAACTAGGTTGGACGGAACCAACCAGCCAGCTGACCTGTAGAGTTGTGGAAAGCATTGATGATTATTTTAAGCCACAGAGTTCTGGGGGAACTTTGTTATGCAGCCATTGCTAACTGATGCACAGCTCAGATCAGATGTTTGCATAGCATAAGAAGCAGTTTTAGTGTCCTTTTGAAGATCATTTTGGACTACTTGTAACTAATTCATATTCTTTTTACAAATTTTAATATATTTTAAAATATTCTTTTAAGATTATACGTTAGGCTTAAGAACTTGCCCATTATATCTACCCTTTTTTCTTTCTTGTTTTTTAAACATGAAAGTCCTGTAAACTCTTATCAGTTTCAGTCAGAAGAAAACTTGTTTTTTTCTTCTCAAACTATTTATCATTTCTAACACGGTGGCTTTTGACTCTCAACCTACAGTAAGAAATACATATTGACCAGAACTCACATATACACGTGTGTATAGCAGCAAGAAAACTTTCATGAGATACTACCTACCCTTCTACCTCTCATGGCCTCTGATGTTTTCTACCCTTCCATTTGCTGAAAAAATTCTGGTCTGGAGTCAGCGCTGTGGCCTGCAGCCCATTTTGTAAATAAGGTTTGGTTGGAACGCAAAGATTGTTTATGGCTGCTTTCAAGTCACAATGGTAGAGCCAAGCAGTTGTGACAGAGATCTCTGGCCTGCGCAAAGCCTAAGGTATTTACTCTCCTGCTCTTGAAGACAAAGTTTTCTGACCCTTGTCCTGAATTGGTTTCATAACCCATTGGTGACTTGTGAGCCTCCATTTGGAAGACACACCGTTCAAGGGACTATTAGCTCTCCTGATAACTCTTCTGGAAATGACACTAAACAAATCCGGAAGATGTGAAAACTAACCCTTTTCCTGTGTTCCACTCAAATTCTCTGGTTTATTCACTTAGATTCAACAATTAAGTTTTTGCTATTTAACGTTATACCTGATTGGCTTATACAGGAAACTTTTCAAGCATTTCAGAAGTGTTTCATTGTAAGCAGGCTCCCCCCTCTCCCCGCTTTCTAATTTAAATGAGGCTTTCTTGTGGAAAGTAGCTGGCATTAAAATGGACACAAATTCTATTCAAGTGCTAGTTATTTATTCATTAGATTCCAGCAGTGCCTTTTTTTGTGATATAATGGAGTCCATTAGTGGAAGAGGTTGAACAACAGTCATCTTGGGTTCTTTTAGAACACCTTTCTGAATTAGGGTGATATTAATTCTGAGCATAATAAAATTTAGAGACATTAAGTCATGGGCTTATGGAGTTGGAAAGTCTCTGGAAAATTTTTTTTTCCCTTTTTACTCAGATATCTAATTGGGCCCTTAAAGGCTAAATTTCTCCGATATCTAAATTTCCCAAGCCTGCCGGGGGAGGACAACATTGTTTATGTTGTGTGGCTAATGAGACTGATGAGAAGGAGCTGAGGCAGAAGAGGCTTCAGAAGGATCTGGATCTGTCTAGACTCTGAAATGCCAGATGAAGAATGGGCACTGGCCCATTTATTTACTGGCAGTGAGAACAGAGTCAAAACCAAATGAGCTTCAAGTACAGCATGGGGAGCTTTGGTAAAAGTCTGAGCAGCGTCCCCCAAATAAAGTAGGTTCTTCGAAAAAGAATAGGTTCTTCTGGGCTTCCCTGGTGGCGCAGTGGTTGAGAGTCTGCCTGTCGATGCAGGGGACACGGGTTCGTGCCCCGGTCCGGGAAGATCCCACATGCCGTGGAGCAGCTGGGCCCGTGAGCCACGGCCGCTGAGCCTGCGCGTCCGGAGCCTGTGCTCCACAACGGGAGAGGCCACAACAGCGAGAGGCCCGCGTACCGCCAAAACAAACAAACAAAAGAGTAGGTTCTTCTAAACTTGTTTTTTTTTTTTTTTTTTGCGGTACGCGGGTCTCTCACAGTTGTGGCCCCTCCCACAGCGGAGCACAGCCTCCGGACGCGCAGGCCCAGTGGCCATGGCGCACGGGCCCAGCCGCTCCGCGGCATGTGGGATCTTCCCAGACCGGGGCACGAACCCGTGTTCCCCTGCATCAGCAGGCGGACTCTCAACCACTGCGCCACCAGGGAAGCCCTGTCTAAACATTTTTGATGTGAGCTGCCCTCCTTAGTTCAGGTGGGTGGCCCTCCCAGCAGGGGATTGGACGTGTGTAATGAATAAGGAGTCTTGGGTGCTGGCGACACACACCCGCTGGAGCTTGCTTCAGCACGAGTGGAGAGTTCACCTCAGGGCCACAGGAACGGAGCTGTGAGCTGCCAGCAGCCTGGGATCAAAGCTCTGGGGACCCCAGGGACCCCAGGAACCCCGTTGCTTCCTTGCTGCCTCCATCGGCCTCACTGCTTATTTCTCTTCCCTGCCTTGTTCTGCTTTTTGTGTCCCAAGGGCAGAACTCTGGGTAAGGGCGCTTGTTGCTGGGTAAGCCACTCAGCAAGACTGATCTTTCTCTTATTATGCAAATGCAAGTTTCCTGGGCAGTGTCCCCTGAGCGGTCCAGCTTGACGTCACCCAGAGGTGGGCAGAGCGTGGGTACTGCAATGTGGATTTTGGCTAGCTCTAGGGAGTTTATTGGGGGCATTTTAGAAATTTAGGGAACAGTTTTGGTTGTCAGTGAGT
The DNA here is from genome assembly GCF_039906515.1 of Pseudorca crassidens. Taxonomy (NCBI): domain Eukaryota; kingdom Metazoa; phylum Chordata; class Mammalia; order Artiodactyla; family Delphinidae; genus Pseudorca; species Pseudorca crassidens. Next base: position 94,864,697 of record NC_090301.1, on the reverse strand, counting down.
TAGGTGTGCTACTACCATTTACTGGATGGGGACCAGGGATGCCAACATCTGTGATGGGTAGAATAGTCTTACACCCCTACGTGTATCCTGTGTCTCACTATGAGACTATTACCATGGCTGTTGCCCCAGAATCATACCCCTGCCCCTCCCTTGAATAGAAACCAAATCTGATCTAAGTTTCAGGTGGAAGCTGCAAAGAGGGAAAAAAAAAAAAAGGGTTGGTTAGAATCAACTAGGCCCAAGATGACAGAAGATTTACCTTCCTGTAGACCTTGAGCCTCATTATACGCTCATTATAATATATTAACATGCTAAATGACACACCCACAGGCGCCATGACACTTGACGATTGCCATGACAGCCACTGGAAAAGCCCAGGCAATGACTGAAAAGGAGAGTTGGTACAGTTCCAGGTCCAAACCACACCCCTCCTCTCAGATAACTCATCAGTATTTCTCCCACTGTTTCCAAATCCCAATCTTTAATCTCCACCCTCCTATATATTTGGTGTCTCTGTCGGAATTGGATTAATTTGATTTGCAGACTAGGTTCCCTCTTCTCCAGTCTTTGGCTACTGAATACAGCTTGTGCTGTTCCAGTCTCAGCATTGGTTTAGTTATTGGCTACTCGAATCCAATCTGAAAAAGAGCATCCTCGGTGAAGACTAGGGGGGCTTTGCCTGGCGCAGGTCTGGTGGGCCAATTTGGTAACAAGATGATTGTGGATGACAAAACCCATTTATTACCTGAACCTAGAGACCTAACTTATACATGAAGAGTATTTTGCATGTTGCAAATAAACGTTGACTTTTCCAGTCAATGAAGAAAGATTGTGCTTTGTTTTATTGGGAAATTTACCAAGAGGTGTTTGCCATTTTGGAAACCACCCGCCCATGACATCACCATATCGCCTGTGGCAGTCCACACTTGTAGCTCACCTGTTTTTTTATTTTATGTGAAGTACAAGCATCTAACAACTTCTTAAGCCTTCTAGATTGGTCTTGTCCAACTGATTGCATATTGAAATACATGTTCAGTTTGTTATAAATTATTTTCCTTTTATTCTCATTTATATTACTATTAAAGCAATAAATACATATGTTTGAAAATGTGTTTAGGAAGGTTATCTAAGAATTTGATTTCAGGGAGTAAAGGGGTGTTAGAAGTTTGCTATAAGCCTTGAACTCGGGGGCTAATAACGTTTAGAACACAGCGCTAGGGGAAATGATTTGCAAAGTAATCCCCCCACCCGTGAGTCAACTGAATTAAATATCTCTTAACACTAACCGTTTAAAAAATAAAAAACTGTGGCCCACACATTGGGTACAACTGATGGAGAAAAAGGGAGTAGAGTTGTTGGCCCATTCTGCTTCTTCCATGGGTGGCTGACTCTCCTTGTGGTAGATCCTCCCTGCTCCCTTATAAGTGGTTGATTCTACTGCTGGGTTCTGGCTCTGTTGTGGGTCTCATGATTCTAGAAGAGCCGTAAGAGTAGGCGATGAAATCAGATTATCGCATGAGTTTCATGTGAGCTACTGCAGCCCTCTTTGCAGAGATTCAAGGGGATCTGTGAGCTTGCATGGGAAAGTATTACACCTTGATTTTCACTCACCGCTAACCAAAATTGAGCAATTCCTTAACTTTTGGATGTTGGCCACAAACCACAGTAATATTAGCATTGTCTGCAACTTTGTCACCAATAGGAAGCCCATATTTTCATATCAGATTTTAGATGGCTAACAGATAATCTTGAAACGTCATGTTCATTATGACTTAGAAATTATGGTGGTTATTACATGCTGCTAGATAGTGTTATTTAATGTATTAATAAACGAGCATATGTGTGGGGTTTTTTTTTAGCAATTTTGTTTATTTGTTTATTTATTGGCTGCGTTGGGTCTTCATTGCTGCGCGCGGGCTTTCTCTCTAGTTGCGGCGAGCGGGGGCTACTCTTCATTGCAGTGCGCAGGCCTTCCATTGCGGTGGGCCCTCTTGTTGCAGAGCACGGGCTCTAGGTACCCGGGCTCAGTAGTTGTGGCGCACGGGCTTAGTTGCTCCGCGGCATGTGGGATCTTCCCGGACCAGGGCTCAAACCCGTGTCCCCTGCATTGGCAGGTGGGTTCTTAACCACTGTGCCACCAGGGAAGTCCCAAGCATATGTGTTATTATGTCACAATTTTAAAAGTTTTTGGTAACCATATTTAAATATAATTGACTTCCTCTGTAATCCTATGTATTTTATTTTATACATTTCAAACATTTGGAGAAGGGGTACCATCTCACCTATCCGCCAAGGGGTGGGTAGTACAGAAATCGTGGAGTAGAATTGGGGAGCGGTCTGGATACTACACACCCCACCGCTGCGCTGTCTCTTCCATTCATTGGGGAGTTGACCACCTCGTGACTCAGCCTTTCCCCAAGACTGCCAGGTATGGGTTAGAGGGGGTGTGGGCTTATCTCCAGTTGGCTCATTTTCTTCTTAGACCTGGTCAAAGAATTGTGCTTGATCTGCCCTTGGGTCATTCTTTTATCATACACAAGGAGGCAAGTTTGTCAGAACAGTCCTCTGGCAAGGCTTGTGTTGATCACTACGCGGTACAAGATGCATTTAAAGCCTAACGGACTGATTATCTGAATCCTTAACAGAAGTGTGGTTTCTGGTTCTGCTTTTCAAGTGGAGAAAACCCACAGACATTCTGCAGGAGGAGTCCCTGTATACAGCCCAACTTCTGTTTTCCTCTTTGTGCACTTCAAAGTGATAGAACCACAGCACGGCCCTATGAAGTACCCCATTGCCCAAGAAATATGTTGCGTAAACGGCTGCCTGGGTGTTTTCCTGATTTGCGGGGGAAGGGGCATTTCTCAGAAATCAGGGTTTGGGGTGGAGGTAGACAGCTTCCTAAGGGGTGCCCTTTGTCCTGGTTGCTACCTTGCTGCCCAGTGAGTCCACCTTAGAGGCTGTGCCCCAGCTGTAACTGGATTTCTGGGAGTGGCGTCAGCCTTTTTCTGTTTCTGGAAACTTCTGCTGAGAGGAAATGACTTTGCCACAGAGTAGCTTACTGCACCGTTCTTCGAGTCATTGCTGTGCTGCCATGTGCATCTTTTTCCTCTCACAGCTTCTAAATCTATATTTACAGCATGAAAATGCTGAACATTTCCTTTCTAATTCTTTAGAAGTTGATCATGGGAGGGATCTTCACACATCCAATACTACTAATACCTTGGGCAATCATATAAAATAATAATGGGAATCATATTGTTTGATTCTTTGTTTCAGAAAATATTATAAGATTGGAATCGAATAGTTTCAAATGTTGTGCCTTCATTTTTCTGTGGGTTTAGTTATTTTCTTGTTTTTATTTAAAAAAAATTTTTTTAACATCTTTATTAGAGTATACTTGCTTTACACTGGTGTGTTAGTTTCTGCTTTATAACAAAGTGAATCAGTTATACATATTCATATGTTCCCATATCTCTTCCCTCTTGCGTCTCCCTCCCTCCCACCCTCCCTATCCCACCCCTCTAGGTGGTCACAAAGCACCCAGCTGATCTCCCTGTGCCATGCGGCTGCTTCCCACTAGCTATCTAATTTACGTTTGGTAGTGTATGTATGTCCATGCCAGTCTCTCACTTTGTCACAGCTTACCCTTCCCCCTCCCCATGTCCTCAAGTCCGTTCTCTAGTAAGTCTGTGTCTTTATTCCCGTCTTACACCTAGGTTCTTCATGACCCTTTTTTTTTTTTCTTAGATTCCATATATATGTGTTAGCATACAGTATTTGTTTTTCTCTTTCTGACTTACTTCACTCTGTATGACAGACTCTAGGTCCATCCACCTCACTACAAATAACTCAATTTCGTTTCTTTTTATGGCTGAGTAATATTCCATTGTATATATGTGCCAGATCTTCTTTATCCATTCATCCGATGATGGACACTTAGGTTGCTTCCATCTCCGGGCTATTGTAAATAGAGCTGCAGTGAACATTTTGGTACATGACTCTTTGAATTATGGTTTTCTCAGGGTATATGCCCAGTAGTGGGATTGCTGGGTCGTATGGTAGTTCTATTTGTAGTTTCTTAAGGAACCTCCATACTGTTCTCTATAGTGGCTGTATCAATTTACATTCCCACCAGCAGTGCAAGAGTGTTCCCTTTTCTCCACACCCTCTCCAGCATTTATTGTTTGTAGATTTTTTGATGATGGCCATTCTGACCGGTGTGAGGTGATATCTCATTGTAGTTTTGATTTGCATTTCTCTAATGATTAGTGATGTTGAGCATTGTTTCATGTGTTTGTTGGCAATCTGTATATCTTCTTTGGAGAAATGTCTATTTAGGTCTTCTGCCCATTTTTGGATTGGGTTGTTTGTTTTTTTGTTATTGAGCTGCATGAGCTGCTTGTAAATTTTGGAGATTAATCCTTTGTCAGTTGCTTTATTTGCAAATGTTTTCTCCCATTCTGAGGATTGTCTTTTGGTCTTGTTTATGGTTTCCTTTGCTGTGCAAAAGCTTTGAAGTTTCATTTAGGTCCCATTTGTTTATTTTTGTTTTTATTTCCATTTCTCTAGGAGGTGGGTCAAAAAGGATCTTGCTGTGATTTATGTCATAGAGTGTTCTGCCTGTGTTTTCCTCTAAGAGTTTAATAGTTTCTGGCCTTACATTTAGGTCTTTAATCCATTTTGAACTTATTTTTATGTATGGTGTTAGGAAGTGTTCTAATCTCATACTTTTACATGTACCTGTCCAGTTTTCCCAACACCACTTATTGAAGAGGCTGTCTTTTCTCCACTGTATATTCTTGCCTCCTTTATCAAAGATAAGGTGACCATATGTGCATGGGTTTATCTCTGGGCTTTCTATCCTGTTCCATTGATCTGTATTTATGTTTTTGTGCCAGTACCATACTGTCTTGATTACTGTAGCTTTGTAGTATAGTCTGAAGTCAGGGAGCCTGATTCCTCCAGCTCCATTTTTCGTTCTCAAGATTGCTTTGGCTATTCGGGGTCTTTTGTGTTTCCATACAAATTGTGAAATTTTTTGTTCTAGTTCTGTGAAAAATGCCAGTGGTAGTTTGATAGGGATTGCATTGAATCTGTAGATTGCTTTGGGTAGTAGAGTCATTTTCACAATGTTGATTCTTCCAATCCAAGAACATGGTATATCTCTCCATCTATTTGTATCATCTTTAATTTCTTTCATCAGTGTCTTATAATTTTCTGCAGACAGGTCTTTTGTCTCCTTAGGTAGGTTTATTCCTAGATATTTTATTCTTTTTGTTGCAGTGGTAAATGGGAGTGTTTTCTTGATTTCACTTTCAGATTTTTCATCATTAGTATATAGGAATGCCAGAGATTTCTGTGCATTAATTTTGTATCCTGCTACTTTACCAAATTCATTGATTAGCTCTAGTAATTTTCTGGTAGCCATCTTTGGGATTCTCTATGTATAGTATCATGTCATCTGCAAACAGTGACAGCTTTACTTCTTCTTTTCCGATTTGGATTCCTTTTATTTCTTTTTATTCTCTGATTGCTGTGGCTAAAACTTTCAAAACTATGTTGAATAAGAGTGGTGAGAGTGGGCAACCTTGTCTTGTTCCTGATTTTAGTGGAAATGGTTTCAGTTTTTCACCATTGAGGACGATGTTGGCTGTGGGTTTGTCATATATGGCCTTTATTATGTTGAGGAAAGTTCCCTCTTGCCTGCTTTCTGCAGGGTTTTTATCATAAATGGGTGCTGAATTTTGTTGAAAGCTTTCTCTGCATCTATTGAGATGATCATATGGTTTTTCTCCTTCAATTTGGTAATATGGTGTATCACGTTGATTGATTTGCATATATTGAAGAATCTTTGCATTCCTGGAATAAACCCCACTTGATCATGGTGTATGATCCTTTTAATGTGCTGTTGGATTCTGTTTGGTAGTATTTTGTTGAGGATTTTTGCATCTATGTTCATCAGTGATATTGGCCTGTAGTTTTCTTTCTTTGTGACATCCTTGTCTGGTTTTGGTATCAGGGTGATGGTGGCCTTGTAGAATGAGTTGGGGAGTGTTCCTCCCTCTGCTATATTTTGGAAGAGTTTGAGAAGGATAGGTGTTAGCTCTTCTCTAAATGTTTGATAGAATTCGCCTGTGAAGCCACCTGGTCCTGGGCTTTTGTTTGTTGGAAGACTTTTAATCACAGTCTCAATTTCAGTGCTTGTGATTGGTCTGTTCATATTTTCTATTTCTTCCTGGTTCAGTCTTGGCAGGTTGTTGTGGGTTTAGTTATTGATCAAATTTCTCATTGAGTCGAAGCCACTCCCTTCAAGAAATAGGAGCAGCCCCCTTGCAAGATATTGTTACGGCTCATGTCAGACTAAAGAGAGCATAGGTGTCTTTAACAATCTTGTCAATGAAGTGATAGCATTTCTCTCTCTTTTTGTAAAAGAGAACAGCAAATTCCGTTGCTTCCTGAGATGATGATGCTATCACAGATTCATGTACAAGACTGTGGGTACTATTTGGCCTAATTCTTATTTATTTATGTTTCGGCCGCGCCATGGGGCGTGTGGAATCTTAGTTCCTCGACTAGGGATGGAACCCGTGCCCCCTGCATTGGAAGTACAGAGTCTTAACCACTAAACCACCAGGGAAGTCCCTGGCCTAATTTTTAAAATGAGATACCTCAGATCCTTTTATCGAGGAACTATCCTATCATTGGATTGGTAAGGCCGCTTTTTTTTTTGTTTGTTTTTTTGGCTAGAGAAAGCAAGAAATTCACCAGACTCATTGGCTGAGGGGTAGGGCTTTCACTCAGTTTGAAGGATCTCTTATCCCTCACCCACTTCTGGTTGTGAGCCACGTGCACTTGGTCTCCTTTTCATACAGGTCTGGTTTGGGGTGAATTTTAATCTTAACCCTACCTTTGTGGAGAGAGTAAATGAAGTTCAGAAGATCTAGAATATAAGAGTTAAAATATCCATAAGCAATTCACTTCCTGGTCAGAGTTGGTGGAATTAATTGTGCAGCTGCTGGACGCAGATGCCGTTACTGTTTTATAGATCTTATCACAATGAAAAATGGAAAATACAGGTCCCGCCTTGAAACTGACAATCTAAAGACCCCACATACAGAGTAATGCTTTTTCTGGAAAGTGGACCTCTTGAGCACGTAGCTGGTGTTCGTGGGAGTGCTGGGTACTCCTGGGAACCGAGCCTTGAGCACACTGTCTAATTTCATGCTTATGACAGCCCTGTACATTAGAATCCCTTGTTTTCGTTAAACACATGTAAAACCACAGTATGGGAAAGTTAAGTGTCCTGCCTGCAGTGACTCACATAAATATAAGGTGATCATGTAATTTATCATCTAAACCTGAACACTTTTGTGATCGAAAGGGGTGCTATTAAATTAATGAATAAGCTGGGATAACAGCCATAAACAGGGACGTATGGTCCCCCTACTAATGAGGTGCAGATTGGGGGTTTAATTCAGGTCTGATTCCCCAGGCTGCCTGCTCTCCTTCAGATGCATTAAATTGGGCTGCCTCATCTACAGATGAATTGTTAAGGCACACATTGAATGAACTTCTGAAGGTGAGTTCTGCGTTAGGTAGAGAGCCAGAGAGGAATTCCCCTTAGGCTAGGTAAAAGTTCCCTTTGGCAGGAAAAAGGTCTACTAGAGATTGTCTTTCATATAAAAATGTAGAAAGGGTTTTGTTGGGAAGGCAGGTGGTTTTTCTCTTCTGAAAAAAAATGGTTGTCCATCTTTTTGTTGTTCAAAAGAATGGGTCTGCTGTAGCCATTCCCAGAAAGATAAAGGAAGACTCCTAACATCTCATATGCAGGGCAAACATCTTCATGGCCAGTGGCTGTTGCCATACAGGGTCATATAATGCATTCTTCAATAGTGAGGTGTGGAGATGAAATTTACTACCCCTGTTTTTAGAACTCTGTCCATGACTCTTATTATCAAGGCAGATCTGTGTGGTGTACTCATTACCATGAGATGTGAAGATAAATTCCCAGAACTTGAATATATTTGCTCTCTCAGGATTGGATGCCCTGGCTAGTGACCAGCCTCTGTGCCGCTGTGAGCCTCAGACACGCGTGTGTGAACACACCCAGCAGAGGTGCAGACACAAGGGTAGGTGAAGCTCAGGGTACTTATAACTGATACTATAGCCCAACCGCGGAAAGTAATAAAGAACATCACACAGCACTCTAGGATTTATTTCTTCTGTGTCACGTTCTCTTGCCACCTTCCAGGCCAGTTGAGGTGTGAAAGGAAGAGTTTCCTAGCAGAGCAGGTTCTGTAAATCCCACAGCCTCTAAAAACGTCCTGCTGGATTGCCACTTGTCATCAAGTCAGCAGTGCCAGAGAATGGCGTGCCATTCAAAGGCCACTGCTGGGAACCAGAGCAAGCTGGCGGATGAGAGTTATGTGTTTGGCTGGAAATACGGGATCTGGCTTTCAGATGAGAGCTGTTACTGGGCCTTCAGGCTGCACCCAGGTCCCTGGGGGATCTGCCTTCTGAAACTTGGAGCATCCAAAAATGACTGATTCCCAGAGAAGGCAAAATGAAACTGTCTGGAGATGGAGGAGAAAGAAGCCTTCCCCCATCCAGTGGGAGCGGGAGAGGGACTGGGGGGCCCAGGGATTGCACCTGCTCCTGTGATTTGTTTGAGCTGCTCCCTGAGGAAGACCACGATCTCTGGTGGTCTTTTTTTGTTTTGTTTTGTTTTTTGCGGTACTCGGGCCTCTTACTGTTGTGGCCTCTCCCATTGTGGAGCACAGGCTCCGGACGCGCAGGCTCAGCGGCCATGGCTCACGGGCCTAGCCGCTCCGCGGCATGTGGGATCTTCCCGGACCGGGGCACAAACCCGTGTCCCCTGCCCCCTGCATCGGCAGGCGGACTCTCAACCACTGCGCCACCAGGGAAGCCCTGGTGGCCTTTTTGAAAGGCCAGATTTCCCATTGGAAATAAGAGAACCACAGGGCACGAGACAGAGAGAAAAAGAAAACGGGCTTGGAGGAGAGGTGTGAGAAGGGGAAGCAGGGAGATAAAAGAGGTGACCTAGGTGGTGAGCAGCCTTTCTGCTGTGGATAATGAGAGCCTGTGGAAGATGCAGAGCAGCTGTGCCGTCTCTGGGGACAAGAGCCTTCTTGGAATAGGGCAGGAGACATCAGCTGGGAAGTCAGGAGATCTGGGGGCTGGCGCTCTCCTCCTGCTAACTCACTTGGTGAGCCTCCATCTCTTCCGCAAAATTGGGCGAGTCGGGTCAAATGTTACGCACGTGACTTCCAGCTCTGTGAGCCTTGGATGCTGAACCATCTTTGCAGGGCTCACCAGCGTGGCCCAGTGAATACTTCCTGAGCGCCTGTATGTCAGGCATAGGGGCACAAAAAGCGAATGCATCCCGTGGCCCTCCATCTAGGGCGGGGCCCTGTCCTAAGTGCCCCTGTTGCCCATCAACAAGGAGAACAGCTAACCCTTAGAAAGCGTTTGTTATGTGCCGGGCAGGGTTATGGTTACTTCCCATTGATTTACATCTGTTAGCTCTTTTAAGCCTCCCAACAACCCTATGAGGTAGCTATGAGTGTTCTAATTTTCGAGGCACCAAGAAATGAAGTAATTTGTCCCAGGTTTCACAGCTAACAAGTGGTGGAATCAGGATTTGAACCCAGGGAGCCTGGCTCTAGATCTTACACGGTGCGGCTGCTGTGTGTGTGTGTGTGGAGGGGGGGCAGGGGGAGTAGCTGTCACATGTTCTTGTTGTTTCCATTGCCCAAGGGCAGCAACCTTGTCTGTCTTGTTAGCTGTTGTATCCCTAGTGCCTGGCCCAACACAGGCTCTGGAGGCATTTTTGTCAGATGGATGGATGGATGAATGGATGATGGCTGGATGGACGGACGTATGATTGGATGGCTGGATAGATGGATGAATGCATAGATGGATGGATGGTTGGTTGGATGGATGAATGGATGGATGGATGGATGGATGATGGCTGGATGGATGGACGTATGATTGGATGGCTGGATAGATGGATGAATGGATAGATGGATGGGTGGTTGGTTGGATGGATGAATGGATGGATGGATGGATGAGATAAACAAGGTCTTTGGGGAGCTTAAGGAGGAAAACAGACCCATAAACACCTAATGTCAGTCGCTGTCAGGAGGGGTACTTAGTCCAATCTGAGGCATCAGCGGAGCCTTCCTTGAGGGGGTGATGCCTGAACTGAGCCTTGAAAGATGTGCAGAATTTGGGAGAATCTGGTGGGAAAGGCATGCCAAGCAGGGGAGCCGTGTGAACTAACTGTAGCATTGCCACAGCAGTCAGCTATTCCTAGAGCATAGAGGGTGAGGCAGGGGCTGATAGAGATGGGGCGAGGTCAGGAGAAGCCCTCCTGGGAAAGGCATTTGTGCTCACTCCTGAGGACAGTGGAGAGAGAGCTCTTGAAAGTGTTTAAGCAGGGGAGTGGAACGGGCAGCTTTGGATTTTTGATGGGGTGTTCTGGCTATAGTGTAAAGGGTGGAAGGAACACGAATGAGATTGGGCAAGGGAGAGGCTACTGCAGGGGTCCCAGCAAGAGATCTTGGGACGCTGGAGTGGGGGAGGGGGTAGAGGTGGCTAGAGGGGTAGGAGAAGAGGGTGACCCTTAACTTTGGGCATGTTGAGCTCAAGGGTCCTAGGGCTGCTGATGTGCAACACAGATGCTCCCCCGTGAATGCAAAGGTAGCTTGAACTGGAGGGGAAGGATGGGGTAGATGGGAGTTTGGGCGGCGCCTGCATCAGGTGGTGGATAAAGACAGGAGATTGGATGATAGCATCCCCCAAACAGTGTTACCCTGAGAGAGCCAATCTCTGGAAGCTAAGCCCAAAAGAAGCCCCGGAAGAACAGCCAGATAGGCCTGGGTCCTGCCGGAGTAGAGCAGGGCGTGGGTTTTATGGAACTGGTCATCCTCACCGGAGTGATAACATTCTTTGAGCCATTACAGTGTGCCTGGCACTTGGACAAGCATTGGGGGTGCTTTCACTCAGTTGTTCTTTATAAAACCCCTATGAGGTAAGTGTTATTCTGGTCCCCATTTTACAGAGGAGGAAAGCGAGGCACAGAGTGTTAATCACAGTCAACGCAAGGTCACGTGCATCGCAGGACCAGAATGTCCTGGCGAGATGAAGCCCCCTAGGGGTGTGTGTGTGTGTGTGTGTGTGTGTGTGTGTGTGTGCGTGTGTGTGTGTGCGCGCGCGCACGTTTTGTCAATATGATAATCTGTGAAGACTTCTGCAAATCCTGAATCAGAGCCTGAGAAAAGAAGGAGGGTGTTGGAGCTATCTTGAGGGCATAGAGGAGGTCGGGTTAAGGTGGGTGTTTGTTTTTTTTTGAAAGGATGAGAGAAAGAGCCGGCTCAGGAGGAGATTTTGAAGATAGAGGCAGGAGAGGGCCTGGGGTCTGAGGACCGCTGTGTAAGGTGATGGATGACAAGCACAGAGAAGAGAGGAGGCCTTGGAGGAGGAAAAGGAGGAGGAGGTGGCTGGAGGGAAGAAAGCAGGAAGGTCAGAGCTGTTGTCAGAATTGGAGGGGAGTCGTAGGGTTCCATGGGTAGGAAATATGCAGAATAAGTAAATCCACAGAGACAGAAAGAAGGTTAGTGGTTGCCAGGGGCTGGGGGGATGGGCAGAATGGGGAGGGCTGCTGAACGGGTTCGGGGTTTCTTCCCAGGGGTGATAAAAACGTTTTGGAACTGGACAGAGGTGCTGGTTGCACAATATTGTGAATGTACCGAATGTCACTGAATTGGACATTTTTAATGGTTAATTCAAAGTTACATGAGTCTTACCTCAATAATAAAAAAAAAAATTGGAAGAGGGAGAAGTGGGAGGGGAGAAAGTGGGTCACATCCAACGACCATGATTCTCTGGCCCCTGCTTGCCCCCTGTTATATAACAGCTTTATTGTCATCATCTCCCAACACCTGATGTCGATTTGTTTACTAGAACGTAAAAGAGGGCGGTGAGATTCCATCCTGTCTCTAGTACTGGTGCTCAGTAGATGCTGGAATGAACGAAAGAATGGTGGCGGGGGTGGATGGGATGGAAGGTCAGGTGGGCTTTTGGATATTGGGGGTGGAAGGGGCTGCCGGTTTGGAATCGTTGGCTGAGGATACAGGGAAATGGATCTGAGGATCAGGAAAAGCCTGGGTTCCTGATGGTCAAAGGCCTGCAGGAGATGAGGACATGAAGGCACCTGGGAACAACTGCTTTCCCTGGTTCTGCTGAGTGCAGAAGAAGAGGTAGGCTGTGAGGTTGAGTTTGTTGCCACAAGTTGGGGATTTTGCTGGGTGATTGCAGTGGAAAGACAAGGATTTAGGGGAGAAGAGGGCATTGGTGATAAATAGTTCAGGGAGGTGAGGGAATCTGGGAGGGGTCGGCTCTGGACCTGGACAAAATGGAAAGAAGTGATCCCAGGACTCTAAGACGTAAAGAGCAGGTCGTCATTGTTGGGAGTGGAGACTGGGACAGCTGACCCGAACAAGAAGAGGTCAGGGGTGTGGGTCACGTGGAGTGAAGGTGATGGTTGCTGGGCTCCAAGGGGGTCACAGTGTTGCAGGCCCAGGGCAGTGATTTCCAAGATTTGGTACTCAGGATAACCTTTTGGGATATGGGAAGAAAATATGAAAACTTTAACTTTGTTTTTTTCCCTTAAAAGTTAAGCACTTATGTTTTAGTAATATTTACACGTTTATTATTTTTAAATAAATGAACATATATTAGGGGTGCATGCTCGCTTTTTACTAATGGGATGTGTGGCCAAAATAGTTGTGAAGAACTTATTTACAAAACAGGAACAGACTCACAGACTTCGAAAACAAACTTATGGTTACCAAAGGGGAAAGAGGGGGGAGGTGAGGAGGGATAAATTAGGAGTTTGAGATTAACATATACGCACTACTATATATAAAATAATCAACAAGGTCCTACTGTATAGCACAGGGAGCTCTACTCAGTATTCTGTAATAACCTATATGGGAAAAGAATCTGAAAAAGAATAAGTATATGTATGTATATGTATAACTTAATCACTTTGCTCTACACCTGAAACCAACACAACAGTGTATTGATAAATCAACTACACTCTAATATAAAATTAAAATTAAGTTAAAAAACCCAAACAACAAAAAACCAATAGTTGTGAAGGCGACTGGTTTGGGAAGTTGGCAGGCCTGGGATGACATCTTTGGGAGTGATGTCACATGGGAGACCAGGCCACATGGCTTGCTGAAACAGAAGCCCCGTGTCTCCTGTGTCTGTCACCATCGCCTGGTTGACCAAATAAGGGTATCTTCCAGAAAAGGCATGAGTTTTCCCTGGAGTCACTGGCTCTGTGCAAACCCATTATGCACTGTGGATCACCTTTTAAAATTGATCACAACCCATTTGCCGAATATTCCTTGTAGAACCTGAATACTCATCAATGTCGGTTGTTTCTGGAATCCATCCCCAACCTCCAACCCAGTTTTTTTTGAAAGTTGGACCTTTTTCGTCTGACTTCCTGGATATTCATTAATATTCCCCCCCTCCCCTCAAGAGATTATGACCTAGGGGAGTTTTTTTAGGAACCTGGGATAACGTTTTCCTGAATCTTGCTATCTGAATTGAAAGGAACTCAAGATCTGAGGAGTCAGGGGCAGGAGAAATAGAGTGTGGTCCTGAGCAAAGGCAATCTGGCTTCCAATTCTGACTGCTGTTATGAGCTATGTGCTTCTGGGCAAGTTGCTTAACTTCTCTGACAGCTGCTTTCATTTTAAAATTGGAGAGGTGATTTTCTATCTGATAAGGTTATGGGAAAAATTAAAGGAGTTACTGACACACGTGGAAGCCCCTAAGCTTGCGGGGACTCAATAAACGCCAGTTCTTCCTCCTCCTGGGCACCCGTCGTCCCACCCCCAGTCTCCGCCTATGCTTGCCTCTGGTACATTTCCGCCCTGGTGGAGGAGACAGATGAGAACAAAGGGTGAATCGCTAAGCCTTCCTGTTGAGCTGGTTTAAAGGTATCCTTGACATTGCCTCTCTTTGCCTCGTGATCTCTTCCGTGGGTTTCTTTCCCCAGCCTCTCTGTTCTGTTTCAAGGAGAGTTTGGGGCATCCTAAGTTCTGTTAAGGTGTTCGGCTAATGTTGAAACAACTTATTAATTACGAGCCTTCCTCACCGCACGAAATGCCTTCATGAGGAACTGATTACATAGGGGGCAGAAAACAAAATAATGCCACCTCCCCCCCCCCCACCCGCATTTCAGATATTATTAAGTCTGAGAGCATTTCAAATCAAAATGTTTTAGTAGGGGTATTTAAAAAGCCCTTTTGTGGCTATAGAATGGGAACCTTCTTATATGAAAATGATGATGTTGGTGGCCTGGGGACCCTCCCCAGCCTGTTTCGACATGACAGAGGCCAGGCTTCCGGGACTGCTGGGTGCCCGTCTCCTCGGCTGGGTTTCTGTCACCTTTGGGTACTGGCAGCTGCTTCTTGGACGGCCTGCATGCTGGGTCTGACCATGCCATTCTCTCCTGCATTTAATCTGAGTGCTGTATACTTCGTGAATGGAAGAATGGAAGACTGGAAGAAGTTTTAAAAGTCATTCTTTAATTTTTTTTTCTTTTTTTTTTTTTTTTTGCTGCACCACACAGCATGTGGGATCTTAGTTCCCTGACCAGGGACCTAACCTGCGCCCCCTGCAGTGGAATCTCGGAGTCCCAACCACTGGACCGCTAGGGAAGTCCCTAAAAGTCATTCATTAGAAAAGTATGGCTATGAAGAAAAATAGGCCTTTTACTTACTTAGTCTGTTGCTAGGATACATGGATGTGGTAGTCCCTCCCCACCCTAGGAAAATATTTTATTGTTTAGTTAAAAATGACTACCTTTTAATTTATAACTGGAGTGTCAACACAGATGTTAATGTATTTGGGGGTTTATATTTTTAAATTAATTAATTAATTTTGGCTGCGTTGGGTCTTCGTTGTTGCGTGCAGGCTTTCTCTAGTTGCGGCGAGCGGTGGCTACTCATTGTTGCCATGCGTGGGCTTCTCATTGCAGGGGCTTCTCCTTGTGGAGCATGGGCTCTAGGCGCGAGGACTTCAGTAGTTGTGGCGTGTGGGCTTCTGTAGTTGTGGCACGCGGGCTCACGGGCTCTAGAGCACAAGCTCAGTAGTTGTGGCGCACGGGCTTAGTTGCTCCACAGCATGTGGGATCTTCCCAGTCCAGGGGTCAAACCAGTGTTCCCTGCATGGGTAAGCAGATTCTTAACCACTGAGCCACCAGGAAAGCCCCTGGGGCTTTCTTTTCCTCTTTCTTTTTTTCTTCCTGAGAGAGTGATTTTACAGCATCAGGCTCTGTTGTGAAGTTCCTAATCCTTTTATTTCTGTGTTATAAGGTGGGATAGTAGTGCCGCATGGATGTGAGCATTAGGACTAATTCAGAAAAAGAGACCAGTGTTGTGCCTGCAGTATAACAGCCATTCAATACATGGTAAATGCCATTTTAAATTCAAATTAAAGAAAAAAAGGGTTCAGGTTCTATGCAGGCAGCGTAGTACGGTATGAAAGAGAACCTATTGATTAAACACTTAGAAAGTTTCCAGAAACCTCCTTTTAAATCCCAAGATATTGGCCCTCCTGTGATGGATGTCTTTTTTTTTTTAAAAAAAATTAATTTATTATTTATTTTTGGCTGCATTGGGTCTTTGTTGCGGTGCACGGGCTTCTCATCACGGTGGCCTCTCCCGTTGCGGAGCACGGGCTCCAGGTGCGCAGGCCTCAGCAGTTGTGGCTTGCAGGCTTAGTTGCTCTGCAACATGTGGGATCCTCCCAGACCCGGGCTCGAACCTGTGTCCCCTGCATTGGCAGGCGAGTTCCCAACCACTGCACCACCAGGGAAGCCCTATGATGGATGTCTTGAGGCAGATAAAACAGTTAAGTCTTTTGAGTGGAAGGAACAGGGATCCTTTTACGTGAAGTGGTACTTGAAAAATATTACTGTAATTAAAATATACGGTGTGGTTAGTTTTCAGGAAATGTACATCTTTCATGTCTTGAAGGAGGCTTACAGAGTTACTTAAAAAAAAAAAAACAGCCTCTACTGGAAGTTAGCACATGATAGGGTTGAAGTTGTTTTTTGCCCCTTCCTTTCTGTCTGAGACCTTACACCTAGTGGTAATACTGATGCTAGGATGAGCGAGTCCTAGAGCTCTGTTCCCTAACAGCATCCTCTTCTCCTCCCTGTCTACCTGGGAATCTGTGAGCTTGAATGGGAGAAACATTCCATGTTTATGTACAATGAATTCTAACTGAAATTTGGCATTTTCTTCAATTATGAACCTGGGCAACAAACCAAAGTAGTGTTAGAGGTATCCCGATTTCGTCACCAATAAATCCATATCACATTACCGCGGTTGTGGATACCTCCAAATGTTATTCACACACATCACTACTTCACAATGATGCTAGATCCCAGAGCTACTTTTCCATCTTGTTACTTGGTGTATTAATAAAGAAACGCTCATATCACCTTATCACAATTTAAAAACATTGTGATGACTAAATCTAAGTATAATTTGTTCGCTTTGAAATGTTTTGTTTTATTTTATGCATTTAAAAACATTATTTGGAGAAGTCCAGAGGCATCACCTTATTGCCCCTGGGATCCATGACATACAAAAGGTTAAGACCCTATGCTTTGTGATTTAAATTTTATACTAAGGAACTGGGGCTGACTGAAGGACTCTTAACCCTGGCTGCCCACAAGAATTACCTGGGAGCTTCAAGACCCCTGGTTCCCCGGGCCATACGCCAGACTAGTTAAGTTAGAATTTCCGGGGAAAGGAGCTTGGTGATTACAGGTGATCCCGATGTGTAGCTGAGGTTGAAGACCACTGGTCTGTATGTTCAGATAAACCAGCCTACTTCCCTCTTCCCCTCCATTCTGATTCTTTAAATAAGAACTTGAGTTTCATGCTCACAGTAGAAAATTCAAACTGTACAGAGAGCACAGCTCACTCACCTTTCCAGAGATAACTGTTGTTGACAGTTTTTGTGCATAAACAATCATTATAGACACACATCCACACATATACCCACCGTGGTATATACTACACATGTTACATCATACAGACATACAAGTTTTTTCACTTATAGAGAGCTTTCAAAACTAATTTTGAGCTAAGTTGGTCCTTGAGACTAAATTCTTTTTCTTTGGTGTTTTTTGATTTGCCTGCAACTAGGGAGCCTGATCCCTGTAGGCCCAGTTCAGGAGTAGTTTGGAGACCCTGAATCCTCATTTCCCTCTTTTAAGCACTAGTGGGATGGACAGGAAACAGCAGCACTGGGATCGGGTCCATCTGGGGTGTGGGACTTGGGGCAAGCCGCTTATCCATGCACACTTCTTTGAATCTGTTTGCTCATCTGTCAGAGGGAGACAAAGAAGGCTTCCTCCCAGGGCTGCTGTGAAATGTGTACAAGCTCAGTGACAGGTAGCGATTATCATGACCCTCATTGCAGATTGTATTCCCCAAAGGAGCTTGGCATGGTCCTTGGGCCCCTCAGTTCTTTTTTTCTATTAGTATGCAGAAAACACGGGGTAAGTAAAAAAAAAAAAAATCCCTGTGCAACTACTGCAGACAGAGTCTAGAGGCCCTAAACCACACTTTGGGATAGCCATTATCTGCCTGGATTAGGAGTTGGATTCAAGGCCACACTGATGATGAATTAACCTTATTAGCTCTTCTTAGTCGAGTACTTATACTACCAGCTTAAAACATTCTTAGAAATGCTCCTCCAAGCTTATTGACCCACATCTTTGCATTTCATCTCACTTGCAAAAGCAGTTACATTTAGAGTGAGAGCCAGTATCGGAGCACATGGCCAGAAACAGAATTCACCCCAGATGGTTTGAATGAAGGCTAATGAAAGGAACAGTTACAGAGGTGCTGGCCAGGCACCGTGAAGCACCCAGGGACTAACAACAGTGGGACACCAACGTCACCGCTAGGGCTAAGGGGGCAAGGGAAGAAGTAGAGTTACTGGAGCCCAGTGGGATCTGGAACTGGAGAAGGGCTGCCCAGCAGGAGCTGCGTTCAAGAAGAATCCGCCCCAAGATGGGGCATCCAAGGAGGGATGGAGCTGGGAAGAAATACCCTGAATCCTCTGCTGGGCCTCTGCTGGGCTGAACCAGTGGGAAGCCAGCAGACAGTGGAGCCCCAGTGATGATAACCAGATAAGCAGCACAGTGGCTGTTAGACATCAGGAGTGAGTGAAGTGCCTGCCAGTGGGCTGAGCACTTAGATGGGGCCCAGTACGTGCTGTTCCCTTCCTCTCACCTCCTAGGATTTGGACGGCAGCTGTTCACCCTTGTCTTAAAGAAACAGCAGCAAGGCGATTCAGGCAGACAGAAAAGGAGGGAGAGCTTCACCTACTAAAAAACAAACCCTCGAGTCAAGATCTGTCATATATTTTCTGAGTTCTGGCTCTCTTGTTGTCTGTGCAGAGAAGCTATCCATGTACGTTGTCCCTTAGTTCACCGCTGCCACCGGGCAGGTAATACACCAGAAACATGGAGGTCCAGTTGAGGAGATGTTAATTTTAATTTGGAAACTCCCTCTCTTTTTTCCTCTCACACACATGCCTGGAGATTTCCAGTTGTAGATTTCATCTCCGGCAGCTAGGAGACCACACTCGTGCCAGAGTTGCCTCACCAGCCACTCTGCAGGTCAGCCCCTCAGAGCTCAAGAGAAGACCAGGCTGCTTCCATCGTTAGAGCCTCCCGATATATTTGAAAAGTGGGAAAATGCATATTAGGATTAGAAACACCCTAGGGAATCCTAAATGTTTATATGTGAGAACTGCATGTTTTTAACACAGAGAAACATAATATGACCTAATCACGCTTTTCACAAGATAATTATAGGAGTTACAAAACTATGGAGAGAGAGCACACTCTAAGTGGTGTGATCTGGTAATGGGATATCAGTTCAAAGTTATATGATGAATGTCTTCTGTTTCAACCCCATCGCTGTGTCTCTCTGAGGCTCTGTGACTCCCTGGGAGAAAGTATCATATGTCGGGGTCTGAGGCTGTGGTGACTTGAGCTCTTGCCGAATCTACCCCCCATCCCTCCGTGTTCTGTGTGCTTTGATTCCCTTGGCCTCTCTGTGCCTTCTGAGACCCAGGTTTAGAAAGTACGTCTGTGTTCTGCGTCATTGTCGGGCTGATAGAGCATGAGTATGGGAGCCTTGCGGGAACCTCTCGAGGAGCAGAGTGGCTCAGCTCACCACCGGGGGAACACCTCATCTTCTGTCTCCAGATGTTGACTTTTGTAGATCACTGCTAGTCCGTAGAGACTTCACCGAAGGAGAAGAAAGGAAGCAAATGTGAAATCAGTGTCGTCTTCATTTTTTAAAACAATAAACTGTTTGTTGAAAGATTTGGGGACCAGAGACTTGGGCTGGTGAACATGGTGGACTCTGTTTTATCTCCCAAGTTCCAAGCAAACGTGATTGAGACTACCTTAGTTTTAAAAGAAAAGTCGGGATCGTTCTCAGGCTTCAGCCGTCTGTAGGGCAGCGGTTTGCCAATTTCAGTAGTATAAGAAGGGACCAAAGGAGCTGGTTAAAAAGGCAGATCTCAGCCCCCCAACCCTGTCCCAAGACACAGAGCCCACCTTTGTAGCCGACTCCCCAGGTGGTTCAAGAAACACGGCTTAGAAAACACTGAAACATTCCTTAAGCGTTTTTTCCCCTGAGATATAATTGACAGACAGCACTGTTTAAGTTTAAGGTGTACAGCGTAATGATTTGACTTAAATTCATCATGAAATCATGACCACAATAAGTTTAGTGAACATCCACCATCTTGTATAGGTACGAGATTAAAGAAATAGAAAGAAATTATTTTCCTTGTGATGAGAACCCTTAGGATTTACTTTCTTAACAACTTCCAAATATAACATAAACGCAACAGCAGTGTTAGTTACATTTATCATGGTGTATATTACATGCCTTGTACTTATTTATCTTATACCTGGACGTTTGTACCTTTTGACTGTCTTCATCCTATTTCCCACCCTCCACCCTTGCCTCCCCCTTAAGCCTTTTTTAAGGTATTGATGCTTGATCTGGAGCTCTTTGGTTTTTTTTTTTTTTTTTGGAATCAGAATTGTAAACTTCCTCTGGACCTTCTTCCAGACTGTATTTTTTGTTTTGTCTGTTTTAACCCCTGTACTTCAGGCAGCCTGTCATTGGCAGGACAGACGCATCAGAAGTAAATTCCCTGGAAGGGAATCCTGCTGTCACATGGTGGGAGATGCTGTCATGCTTGAAAACAAAGAAATAACAGCCTCCATCGAACTAGGTGGTCTCCCTGAAGAGGTTGGAAAAGTAATCCAGTGGTATCTGTTGGCCTCAAGCCTGGGTTGTTATTAATGCTGTCACAAATGATACTACTTTTCCATTGACAGGCCTGCCTTCTGGGAGGAGTTTTGTGTATCGTGTACTGGATCCTGCTGGGTCCTTAAGCCACTCACTTGGCATCTTACAGGCCGCTGAAGGACCATCAGCTTGGAGGTGGCGCTGCCTTTCCCCCAGAGCGCGCTGCGTGGCGCGTTGACTTGATTATTGTTCCCTGGGAAGGGAGGCTCCCCAGGGCCTCATGCTGTTGGGGTCCAGGCCCAGGGAGACGGAGTCCTCCTTCCCACCCTGCCCCTTTACCTTTCTTACAGCATCAGAGGCTTCTTGGACCCTTCACGCGGGGCAAGGGCAGGGCTGTAGCTCTTTCGTTGTTGACATCGGTGTTTTTCTTTTCGCTGCGCCACGCAGCACGTGGAATCATAGCTCCTCGACCAGGGATCCAACTGGCGCCCCCTGCAGTGGGGAGCGCGGAGACCTAGCCACTGGACCGCCAGGGAGGTCCCTGCTGCTCTCTCTTTTTTTTTTTTTTAACATAATCTATTGGAGTATAATTGCTTTGCAATGTTGTGTTAGTTTCTGCTGTATAACAAAGTGAATCAGCTATACATATACATATGTCCCCATATCTCCTCCCTCTTGTGTCTCCCTCCCACCCTCCCTATCCCACCCCTCTAGGTGATCACAAAGCACCGAGCTGATCTCCCTGTGCTATGCGCTGCTTCCCACTAGCTATCTATTTTACATTTAGTAGTGTATATATGTCCATGCCACTCTCTCACTTTGTCCCAGCTTACCCTTCCCCCTCCCTGTGTCCTCAAGTCCATTCTGTATGTCTGCATCTTTATTCCTGTCCTACCCCTAGGTTCTTCAGAATCATTTTTTGTTTTTAGATTCCATATATGTGTGTTAGCATACGGTATTTGTTTTTCTCTTTCTGACTTACTTCACTCTGTATGACAGACTCTAGGTCCATCCACCTCACTACAAATAACTCAATTTTGTTTCTTTTTACAGCTGAGTAATATTCCATTGCATATATGTGCCACATTTTAGGTTGCTTCCATGTCCTGACTATTGTAAATAGAGCTGCAGTGAACATTGTGGTACATGACTTTTTGAATTATGGTTTTCTCAGGGTATATGCCCAGTAGTTAACAGCTCTCTCTTTTTAAGGTTCACCATCCTCTAGGGAAAAAATACACGAGCCCTGCAAAACAAGAGGCAGTTGAATACTTTCGTAAGCAAGAGAAAGATGTAGCATTTTTCACTCCCCAGGTTTTAATAGTTTCAGTGTACAAAACAGAGACTTTGTACCTCATTAAGGCAGCCGGTGCAAGGAAGAAGAATGTGGGACAGAGGAATGGTGGGTGGGGCATGGATGGTTATGCCAGAGGGGGCTTCAGAAGGACAGCTTGCCCACTTCTTTTTTTTTTTTTTTTTTTTTGCTGTACGCGGGCCTCTCACTGTTGTGGCCTCTCCCATTGCGGAGCACAGGCTCCGGACGCGCAGGCTCAGCGGCCATGGCTCACGGGCCCAGCCGTTCCGCGGCCTGTGGGATCTTCCCGGACCGGGGCACGAACCCGCGTCCCCTGCATTGGCAGGCGGACTCTCAACCACTGCGCCACCAGGGAAGCCCTTGCCCACTTCTGTTAGCCTTCCAAGACAGAGCCCTTCAGAGCTCTGAAATCCATGTTGCCTTTTCGCAAATGTACCGAATGAGGCTGTGACTGATTTACAGAAGGGAACGTGCCCAGCCTCTCCTGTAGAGGCCCGCTGGATTCCACAGCTGGCCTGTCCAAGCTACGTCCAGACCTGCAGGTCAGAGGGCAGAAGCCAGGCTTATCTTGGGGAAATGGCAGGCCAGGGGTGTCCAGACTCGATCTGTCGGGGACAGGAAACCCGGTGGCTCTAGTGGTCTGGCCCACTGCCAACACAGATCTCAGTCAGTGGCTTTGAGTCTCAGGCTCTGTCAGATGACGGGGTGAAGCCTCCCACCCTCACCCACCCTTTTAAAGTCGGGTAACACTGACCACACCCCTCAGACTCTAAATCGAGCCCAAGGCAATGGTTGAATACTGGTTTCCCCAAGACCCACACCATTTTACCTAGTCATAGGTGGGACTTGTCTGGAAACGTCAGCCACCCTGAGCAATGTGCTGTCATACTTTCCCTGATGAACTGCGAGGCAATCAAGGTAATTAAAGAAAACTCTGCTTGTTCAAATGGGAGCGGGAAGCCTCTCTTTACCTCTTTAAGTTTGACTAGGGTCCTTGTTTTATGTGAGGGTATTGGGTGAGGCATCTTGGCCATTGGTGACATTTGTTGGTGCTTAACGACATCCATTCTGAACAAGGAACAGACTTTTTCCTCAAAATGCTAACGTTTTAGATACAAATGAACTTATTTACAAAACAGAAACAGACTCACAGACGTAGAAAACAAATTTACGGTTACCAAGGGGAAAGGGGTAGGGAGGGATAAATTAGGAGTTTGGGATTAAAAGATTCACACTACTACATATAAAATAGATTAAAAAACAAGGACCTACTGTATAGCACAGGGAACTATATTCAATATCTTG
The DNA here is from genome assembly GCF_039906515.1 of Pseudorca crassidens. NCBI lineage: Eukaryota > Metazoa > Chordata > Mammalia > Artiodactyla > Delphinidae > Pseudorca > Pseudorca crassidens. The sequence goes on along the minus strand of NC_090301.1, from coordinate 94,841,672 downwards.
TAATCAATTATAATGGAAAAGAATCTGAAAAAGAATATATATGTATAAATGAACCGCTTTACTGTACACCAGAAACTAACACAGCATTGTAAATCAACTATACTTCAATAAAAAATTTAAAAAAAAGAAAAGAATGACAGAGGCTCGGGTTGAAGAGGCCAAGCGCTGTTTCTGTCATGATGACAGCCCTGTATTTTGGGTTTACCTCCCAGGACGGGGAGCCCTCTCCTCAGCCCTTACTCTGATTCTCTGATGGAAGGTGCAGGGGGTGGGTTAGAATGCACTGACTTTTGTTCAGGAGTTTGGGGACTTGGTGAGCGCCCCTGAGAGAGACCATTCTTTCTTTGCACCCAGACATTTCTCTCGCCTGGACAACTTTGCTGCCACTACCCTGGCCCGGCTGTTACCTTACCGACCAGGGTTCTTGGCCTTCCTTAATCAATAGAAATTGATCAGAGGCCAGACAAGAAATTCAGGCAAGGCTCTATTGGGGCCCCTGCTGCAGCAGGGGGGGAGCAGGAACAAGCAACAGCTTCCCTTGCTTGCTTGCTCGCTCAGGGGGAGTGAGCTGGATCCTTATGTGGGGTGAGGGCAGGGGTGTGTCCAGGGGTCAGGCCGGACCGGGGGCTTAGGTGCTTTGGCTACCCCTTGTTGTGTGCAGGCAGCATGTACAGTACCCTGCTTTTGCTCCAGGCTCTTCAAAAGTGGCCGTTGGGTTTTTTGGTCTCTTTGTGTCTTTTGTCCAGAATTTGCCCCAACTGTGCGTGCACGCACTTATTTTTAGTCCCATATAGTTTCTTTGTATCCTGTTGCTTGAGGAGAGGTGTGTCCAGGTGCGAGCACTGCAGCAGAGGGTCCTGGGTCCCAGCCTGTCACACAGCTGCTGCCATTTCTTGCCTGGACCATGCAGTGGCCTCTGCCTGCATCGTCTTTTCCCCGTCGGTGCAGCATCTTCAGCAAGCTTTTGAAAATGCAAACCAGATCACTGCCGTCAGTCTTTTTCCTACCGAGAGGCCATGTGGCGAGGTGATCCAGAGCTTGGGATCTGAAGTTGGTCCGACTGGATTCTGATCCGTCACTAGCTGGGTGACTTGGGGCAACTTAGCTTCTGTGCTCAACTGTAAAATGGAGATGATGATGCTAATAGAACCTACTCATGAGTTGTTGTAAGGATTACTTTTTTACCTGGAACATTTAGACCACTGCTGAATAGATGTTAGTTATTATGTTTATTGTCAGTGTTCTGCCTAAAATTCATGGGCCTCCTAAGCCTAGACTCCAACACAGACTTCTTTTTTATTTTTATTTATTTATTTTTTGCAGTACGCGGGCCTCTCACTGTTGTGGCCCCTCCCGCTGAGGAGCACAGGCTCTGGACGCGCATGCCCAGCGGCCATGGCTCACGGGCCCAGCCACTCCGCGGCATGTGGGATCCTCCCGGACCGGGCACAAACCCGCGTCCCCTGCATCGGCAGGCGGGCTCCCAACCACTGCGCCACCAGGGAAGCCCCCAACACAGACTTCTAACCAATCTTGTGAGGTGCAGCACCATCCAAGGCTGGGCAACTTGTCTTCTCTCCCAAGGACTCCTCCTGCCTCCTCCTGTTTTCTACCCACCCTAGCTTCTTTCAGTATCTCCAAAGCACCACACTCTCTCCTGCCCCAGGGCCTTGGCACAAGCTTTTCCTCTACTGCGGATGTTTGCCTCTTTGCCTGGCCGACTCCTGCTCTTCCTCTGTATCTTGGTCTAAGTGTCCCATCCTCGGGGACCCCTCCCTCAACCACTGAGGTGGAAGGAGATCCTTGTCATTCTGTGCTGCAGCACCCCCATTTTTTTTTTCTTTCATAGTCTTTGCCACAGTTGTAATTTTCCGTTCATCTGTAGGTTTGCTCGATTGGTATCTTCAAGCTCTCCTCCCTTTAAGCGCCGTGAAGCCAAGGATGGGCCCACAGCATGTGGCACAGGCCTGCCCTGCACTGGCCCGTGCTGCTCCCTGACTGTGATGAATGAATACTGCTAACCCAGTCGGGCTTGTGAGCTCCTGCCCTGGGCCCACAGTCGGCGTATGTACGACCTTGTGTTTACCTCTGCAGACATTGACCTTTCCGAGCACATTTCTGGGTCATAAGTCAGCCATGGAGGAGGTACAGGGGATACAGAATTTAATGGTTCTCAAACTGTAGCGGGCATCAGGAACACCTGGAGGACTTGTTAACTTGATTGTTGGCCCGTCCCCAGAATTTGATTCTGTAGGCCTGGGCTGGGGGCTGGGGCCTGGGAATTTGCATCTCTTACAAGCTCCCAGGTGAGGTTGCTGGTTTGGGGACCCCACTTTGAGAACCACTGAGAGAGGTGTACAGATAGCAAAGCAACCAACCATCACAGTGCTCAGAGACCTGCTGGGTCATGGAATACCACCAAGGAAACAAAGGCTGGGAGAAAAGTGAACAGGGCGGCTTGCTGTGGGCCATCCAGGTGAGTCTGTCCCGGTTCCTGTCCCACTTGCTGTGTGTAGTTGTGGGTGAGGTCGTTAACGACTTCACAGTGGGAGAATCTTTTCTGCCTGCTTCTTTTGCTGCTGAATTGGTAGAATCTAGGGGCTAGAAAGGTTGGAGGTACAGGATCCCGCCGGAGAGGAATGTTTTCCAGGAGCTCATTGTAATCATGTTGTGAAGGCCCCAGAGCGGGGATCCCGGTGGTTTGATGGAAGCTGCTTCTGCTGCCCGTTCCTCTATAGGAAAGCTCCTGGTAAAGGCCTCTTTAGTGGGCCCCCTTGCTGACTGAGAGCCACAGGAAGCCCTGAGGTTTACCTAGTGGTCCTAGGCAGGTAGGCATCGTCCAGAGCCCTGATCCCCTCTTTCCCATCACAGCCACCACGACATTTTCATGGATCTCAGGAGCTTTTCATGGCCCCTGGAGGCTCCTATCCCTCCATGACAGGGAGGGAGACTGTTGCTGGACTGTGATCTCTGGAGTCAGGTGCCCCCAGGTTTGCTGTTGCTTCCGGTAGCATGCCTTTGGGTAACTTGCTTCTCCTTGGGTTTTCCTGTCCTATAAGACAGGGGTGTTGATATCCAGGGGAGCTTATGGTGTAGGGGTCAAGTTGAAAAGCCAAACAGAGGCATCAAGTTGAAAAGCCTTGCTGGTGTTCACTGTTGTGACCCCCAGCAAGTGATTGGATCTTAATAAGGCTCAGCCGCCTCGTTTATCATATGGCGATTAGAATGGTACTCGCCTCCTAGGGCTCTCGGGAAGATAAAATATTTGTGACAACTGGTGGATTCCAAATAAAGTCTGGAGTTTCGTTAATGGTGTTGTGCTGATGTTAATTTCCTGGTTTTGACAAATGCATTATGGTTGTGTAAGAGGTTAGCATTCAGGAAGCTGGGTGAACAGATACAGGGACTCTGTCCTATCTTTGCCACTTTCCAGTAAATTGAAAGTTATTCCAAAATGAAAAGTGTATTTTTAAAAACGTTGGCGAAGTAGTCAGGATGCTTGAGATTTAGTAAGCCCTCAGTGCACGGTGGCCGTTACCATTACTACTAAGACAACTACAGTTACTGCTGCTGATACCTTGCAGCGTCGTGGTAACTCGTGTGTGTCTAGCTGACCACTCTACAAATGGTATGTGAGTTCCTATTGCTTCCGTAACAAGTTGATACAAAATTGGTGGCTTAACACAGATTTGGTAAAGTTCTAGAGATCAGAAGTCCAACAGACGTCTCATTGGGCTAAAATCAAGATGTCAGCAGGATTGCATTATTTCTGGATGCTGTAGGGGAGACTGTTTCCTGGACTTTCCCAGTTTCTAGAGGCGGCCATGTATTCCTTGGCTCAGGGCTCCCCCTCTCCATCTTCAAAGCAAGTGATCACGTCACTGTGATTTCTGCTTCTGGGATTCCACGTTTCTCTGACTGACATTCCTGCCGCTCATTTATAAGAACCCTTCTGATTACTTTGGGCCCACCTGGATAATCCAGGATACTCTTCCCAGCTGAAGATCCTTCACTTAATCAGATCAGCAAAGGCCCTTTTGCCACGTAAAGCAACATGCCCAGGTTCTGGGAGTTGGGACAAGGACATCTGTGGAGGCCATTATTTTGCCCACCGCAAGCGCTAAGGTATCTTCCTTCTCCTTTTTTCACCTGCCTGTGTTCCCCTTCCCCTTTACAGCCTGTAGGTGGGAGGAACCTGTTGTTTGATTTCCTTGGGTGGAGCTTATGCCCACGGGGCAGAGAGAGGGCAGCTCTCAGCCATTTCCCGTGGAGGCCTGAGCTCCACGTGGGTGGCTGCTGGGGGTTCAGACTGTGGCTCGGGGTCTAGCACGTGTGTGTGATGTGCCACTGGGTGCCATGTCACTGAGTGGTAATGGACTTAGATTCTTCAGTTGTGGGCTTGGTACTTTGGGCACCAAAATGGTGACCCCAGCTCGCTCTCGGTTAGCAAATTGTGCTGACGTACTGACTGTTGAGTCTGAAGGCTGATTACATCTGACCCCTTATGAACACTCTCTGGGGGTCATAGATGATCCTGAATGTCATACTCCCTTAGTTCCTTGTCCACCCCTCCTCTTCCTCTTGACCTGCCCATCTCTGTCTAAATCTGGACTGCCGAGCATGGCAGCTAGTGGCCACGTGTGGCTTTTGAACACTTGAAATGCAGCTAATCTGAATTGAGATATGCTGTCAATACACACTGACATTTGGAGACGTAGTGTGAAGAAAAGAACATAAAAGACTTCGTTAATGGTATTGCAATGCCGATTACATGTTTTACAATAATATTTTGGATATATTGGGTTAAACTACAGTATTGAAATTAATTTCACCTGTTTCTTTGTTTTCTGCGGGGGGGGCTGTGCTGCGCAGCATGCAGGATCTTAGTTCCCCGACCAGGGATCCAACCCCCGCCCCCTGCAGTGGAAGCGCAGAGACTTCACCACTGGACCGCCAGGGAATTCCCTCACCTGTTTCTTTTTAATGTGGTTACTAGAACATTTAAGATTATATATGTGGCTTGCATTGTTTTTCTTTTGGAGAGTGCTGGGCTAAATCCTACTCATCATCTGTGAGTTTGTGTGTGTGAGCGTGTGTGTGTGTGTGTGTGTGTGTGTGTGTGTGTGTGTGTGAAGGGTCTTTTTATTCCTGTCACTGTGATATGTAAAAGGCTTCCCCAGGATTTCTCTTTCTCTCTTTCCCTCCCTTGTCTGCGTCTGTCTTTTTCTCTTTTTGTCTCTCTCCCCTCCTTTTGCAACTAGCTGGCTGCATGAATCTCTGGGAATGTTAAATCCTTTGAAGCATGTTGAGGTTGCCCAGTAGAGGAGGCAGTGCGTGCTTTACCCCAGACCATACAGTTGGGAAGTTCATCACTGTCTCCATCTCCCCACCTTACTCTTTACGCCTGAGCAGTTTTCAGATTGTTTGGATTTATTTCTTTGGTTTTATTTTTAATAAAGTTATTTTATTTTATTATTTATTTTCGGCCGCATTGGGTCTTCGTTGTGGTGCGTGGGCTTCTTACTGCGGTGGCTTCTCTTGCTGCGGAGCACGGGCTCTAGGCGCGCGGGCTTCAGTAGCTGTGGCTCGCGGGCTCTAGAGTGCAGGCTCAGTAGTTGTGGCGCATGGGCTTAGTTGCTCCGCGGCATGTGGGATCTTCCCGGACCGGGGCTCGAACCCGTGTCCCCTGCATTGGCAGGCGGGTTCTTAACCACTGCGCCACCAGGGAAGCCCATCTTTGGTTTTATCTTTGCTGGGGCTGGTGGCACATCTTTTTAACAGCCCTCGAGGGGAGTCTAAAATCCCTTTCCCAAAACTGCCACTCTGGGGAAGGGGGATGGTCCAGGGGTTCCTAAGTGGCATCAGAGTCATCTGGGGAGTGAAATGCAGATTCCTGAGCTCTGCACGCTGGTGTTGCCCAGAATGAGGCTGGATGTACACCAAACAAGTCAGTGGACTAGGCCTGACTTGGGGGACAGTGCAGCCTGGCTTGCAGCGTAAGCCTCAATATTCATAGCTGCAAAGTGTGGTCTGGCTTGCCCGAGCCTCTTGAGAGAGATGCTGATGAGGTGGGTACAGCTGGGGGTGGACGCAGCTGGTCCTCCCTGCTCCCCTCCCCCAGCACACAGCACCTGATGATGATGAGTTGGGCTTATTAAGAGGTCATCCTTTCCTCCAATGATGAGGCAGTGAGAGGATAGATGGTGGAGAGTGGCTGGAACGTACGTGGCCCTTCCAGAGGCTACAAGGGAGAGCTGTGTGGTTAGTTGGGTCCCCATCATGGCACCGCCGCCTGTCAGCTCTGTGACTTGGTGCCTGTTACTTTAACTCTGAGCCTCTATTCCTTCATCTGCAAACGGGGTGGTTGTAAAAGTCACCTGTCCTGGAGGTCGTGGCTGGTTGGGGAGCGTGGGTAATTCTGGCCGCCTCTGCTGTGTTATCTGATACCTTCCGGTGAACTTCAGGCTGGGAGCATCCAGCTGATTGCCCCCGGGGCAGATTTGGGCGAGGGGAAACCTGGGGACACCCGGAGGGAGGTAGTGGAGCTGAGAAAGGTTGAGGTGGAGAGCCGCTCGGAGGATTCGGGCAGGGGCGGTGAGTCTGCAGCTCTTTAGGGACACGCAGGCCCTTGTGAAGCACAGCTCCCTCGCCCTGGATACCGCCAAGCCTTCCCCCGCCTGTGTCGGGGAGAATGGCTGTCCTTGGACCAGCTGACAGAGCGGGACTGGGGTAAGAACCTGTGAGCCTGAGCGAGCCCAGGGCATCGAGGCGTCGGCTGGGCTGGACTGAGCTGAGCTGGGTGCTCTGGGAAGGAAAGGAAGTCCTCTTTTAGCTCTGGGGATTAAGACCATCGCAGGGAAGACACATATTTCTGCTGGGAGCCTGCTTACCCAGTAACTCCTGCAACCCCTGAATGCTGTCTTCTTGCCCTTCCTCTCCCCTCCAGCCCTGGGGGGATCGGCGCCAAGGATTTGGAGCTTGGGCCTCCTGGGCCCCGGCCTGGAGCTAGGGGGAGGCAGACGTCAGGACCCTCAGGGCCCCGTGGGAGGGGAGAGGGGACGCACCAGGCCTCTGTAATGCTCCAACGCCCACTCTTGAGTTTCCGGAAACTTGCAAATTGATCTGAAAGAGTGGAGTTTCTTTTTCTTTCCAATGAAAGTGTGATCCTGGCTGGGGACTTCCTTTCTGGGGTTGCAAGGGTTTCAACCACTTGTTTGAATATTCAGACTTGTGGGTTTTTCTCTCCCCTAGCGCTTGGGGCTCTTGTTCGGTTAGAATGATTTCAACCATAGGTTTGTTTTGGAGAAGTAGCTAATCGTCCTAGTGTATTTTCCTTTCAGGAATGGCCTCGCTAGTGTTAAGTGTCAATCTGAGTAGATGTGAATATTTGGAGATGGGGACGTGAACGCAGGTGATTCGCCTTAAGGCAATGGGTCTCCTTGCAGCGCCCGGTGGAATTTTCTGGCATTCACTGTGTGAGGACTCTGGCTGATGACCCGGGGGGTGCGGATGGGCAGCTGAAATTTTTGTCGAAGCTGAGTTTGTGTGTGCAGCGCGCGGTGAGGCCCAACAAACCGAATCGTGGTTGTCTGGAGGGGAGAAATGTGGGCTGCAGGGCCCGGCAAGGAGAATGGGACAGCTGGCGCTCAAGGACCCGAACCCCCTGATGGTTTTTGGGGAAGAGTTTGTATGGGCACAATTTGGGCTGAGGGCTTCCTCTGATCGGTTGTTGCAGGGGGAACGGGGTGGTGTTCAGGGATCTCAGTCATCAGCCATCTGGCTCTAGCCGGTCTGGGGTCCACGTGCTTTTGCTCAGCCTGAAGTTACCTCCTCCACCTGGGTAGGGGGCCCTGGTTCCTGTAGAAGAACTCAGAGATTCGGATCAAATTATTACACACATTCCCCCGGAGGAACCAGAACCAGGCCCCGTCCTGCACTATTGTTTGACTGCCTTTCCTTTGTTTCCTGTATTCCCTCACTCCCTAATTAGTAACTGTTTGGCCTTTGAAACTCAGAAAAGGTCTGGGAGGCTGAAGCCTTTTTCCTGCAAACAAGAAACGGGGCACACGGCAAGGCTTTTGTGCCCAACAGCATCCCACAGGGTCCTGCTCTGTTTCCAAATGGCCCGGGCCTGGTTTATGGACTTAAAGAATGTGACTGGAAGCAGGTGACAGTGATGTGAGGATACATGGGTGTTTGTTTCCTTTTCAGTTGTGTTTTGACTGAATTAAATTCATATTTAATAAACGGCACAGAGTGAATTGCTGACTAGGTACGGGGAACTTCAGGTATATTCCCTTGTATAATTCTTAGACGAGCCCTTTAAGGTTGATTGCTAACCCCGTTTTACAGATGAAGATACTAAAGCTGAGTGGTGAAATTTCTCCAAGGGTTCACAGCTGGGATCTGAACTAAGTTGGGATTTGAACACAGGTTTCTTTTATTCCCATGACTGTGTTATTTCTACTATGCTGCATGTCCCCTTAAGGAGACTTACTAATAACTGGGAGAAAGAGAGAGGGTAAAGGTAACCATTACTGAATGCCTGCTGTGTGCTAGGCCCTATGCTAAGTGCTTTACCTTTGTCTCCAGGCCACATTGCCTGGGTCAGGGAGTGTGGGTGGAGGATTGGTACTCTTATGACCTTGGTTTCACAAAAGACGGCACTGAGGCTTAGAGGTGTTAAGTGCCTTTCCTGATAAATGGTGGAGCTGGAATCACAAGACGGAGTCTGGAGCCTCCATGGGCTCACAGTGAGCAAACTGGATGTGGAAGGGGTCTTCATGGTCTGAGAACCCACTGTCGAAATAATGAACTTACCAGCATGGATAGCAGCTGTCTTCAGTGGATTAGCAAATACTTGCAGAGCGTTGATTTTTGTGTAAGAGTCTGGCTCTGAAACGCTGTTCAGAGATACCAGGAAGTGTAGGACGTACCCTGTTTTAGAGGAGATGACTGGTTATTAGTGTTACCGCACCCAAAAGGGGATGGGCATTTCAGGCCTGGGAAAATTTCCCAGAGCAGATGTTGTCGGTGTTATGGAGGGTAAGTTGGATGTGTTGGGGGGCAGGGAAGACCTGAAGACAAGAGGGAGAAAAAGTAGATTCAGGAGAGCCTCAAGGCCAGGGTTGGATCTTAGAGACGGTGGCACCTGACCCACCTTATTGATGTGTAGAGGCCTGACCTGCAGGTTGCTTCCCAAGGCTCACCTGGCAGGTGGTCGGGAATGGATTGGGAGGTGGAGGGATGAGGCTAGAGAAAGGTCCTCCAGGTTACAAAGCTGTTGTGAGCTACTGGGCAGGAAAGGGTTAATGCTGGACCTCTCCTTGGAGGTAGTGATTCTGTTGGCTGTGGTCCTTAAGCAAAGGTGAGTAATGCCAAAGAAGAGAGGCAGAAGTCAGCCTTACTCATGTGATGGAGTTGGGAGTTCAGAGATGACTTTCATAGGCTGTAAGAGAGGAACATGTTAGTTTATCATCACCTTCCCCCAACCGAGGATGAATTGATTTGCATGTTTCTTAGAAAACGCTCCTCCTCGATTTCTTGTCTTAGCTTTACAAAGTTCCCATCCATAACTGTGGTGAGAGAGCCCCAGGTCTGACCTGCGTGCTGATTTGAGTCTGGGACTGTCAAGGGGTTACTGTAATTACCTAAAGGAGTTCGCACTGGAGGTGGCATTCAATTGTCGGTCTACCACTTTATAGACGAGTACCGGCAGCCATGAAGTCTGGCGTATCTTGGGCGTGGAGTTCAATCTTAAGGGCCTGGTGCATAGACAGCAGTGGGGAGGGAGGAAGGAGAAAGCAGTGAAGAATGGAGAGAGAGAAGAAATGCCTCCTGTAGGGCACTTGCAGGTTGGAACAGTCGAAGGTCAGATCAGTGACCTTGCCTCTTTATCACTCTGTACGTCCCATCCAGGGCTGTTCTAATCCAACAGTAACCAACACTGTATTTTAGGATCCTCCCCCAAAGTGGAGCTATACCCAGAGTTTCTCAAGTTTTTTAATTCCTGGAAGTTTTTTTTTTTTAAAGGAGTTTTGCCTTTTTGTTTTTTAATTTTATGTATGTATGTATGTATGTATGGCTGTGTCGGGTCTTCGTTTCTGCGCAAGGGCTTTCTCTAGTTGTGGCGAGCGGGGGCCACTCTTCATCGTGCTGTGCGGGCCTCTCACTATCGCGGCCTCTCCCGTTGCGGAGCACAGGCTCCAGATGCGCAGGCTCAGTAATTGTGGCTCACGGGGCTAGTTGCTCTGCGGCATGTGGGATCCTCCCAGACCAGGGCTCGAAACCGTGTCCCCTGCATTGGCAGGCAGATTCTCAAGCACTGCGCCACCAGGGAAGCCCTCTGGAAGTCTTTTAAGTAACTCCTTCCAGGTCAGGTGTCACTGAGGGGACTGAGGCTCTCTTCTCTAGCCTACTGTCAGACTGTCATTGTCACCAAAAGCCTGTCTCATTGCTGATTCTCCAGCTTTTAATGAAGCAATTGAGAGAGATTGGTGGGAAATACCAATCTGATTGAAAGGTGATTTTCTTGCATTGATTTACTTAATAATTAGAAATGAGAGACCAAACGTGGGGACCTTGTCTTGCCCAGGAGGCATAGGGGAGAGGGCTTTGGTGAGGAAGAGCCTGGGGATGCCCCTGTGTGGGTGGCCATGCGTGTGTCTGTGTGATTGTTCCTGGTGAATCCCGACCTGTGGTTCCACAGGGTGGTTATTCCCGAATGGAAGGCCTTATTACGATGATTGTTTGTTAGCACCTCTAGTTTGACACTTTGTGTTGTATGAGGTTGGTCTGCTTGCTTTATAAGTTTATCCAGTGACCTAACTTCTCAAGGAGTGTTATTCCTAAAAGATGACATCTGAGGACATGTAGGTATGGCCTCAGTTAGCCTAGTGAAGCCCTTAATTAGTTCTGTGAAGAGGCTGGTCCTTCTGTACAGTGTCAGAAGGATTTTAGATGAAAAGATGCTGTCCTGAAATATCTCTAACCCTGTGCTGTCCGGTAGAGCTTTCTGCCACGATGGAGATGTTCTGTATCTCTGCTGTCCAACATGGTAGCCACTAGCCACATGAAGCTGTGGAGTACTTGAAATGTGCCTAGTGTGTCTGAGGAACTGAGTTTTTTATTTTATTGTAACTTAAATAGCCACATGTAGCAAGTGGCTACTACTATATTGATGATGCTCTAGACAATGGTCAGAGATGACTGATGGCCGTGTTTAGAACTTAGATTTAGGTCTTATTTGGGCAGGCTTGTTTGTGAGGGGAGATGTAAGATACAGGGTACTCTAGTGGACATTAGAAAGTCTAAGAGATAGCATAGAATTGTGGAATTTTATTTGAATGTTGGACTTCAAAAATCTAAAAAAATGATACAGATGAACTTAGTTACAAAACAGAAGCACTCACAGACTTAGAGAATGAACTTATGGTTACCAGGGGAAAAGGGTGGGTGGGGGGAGAGGGATAGACTGGGAGTTTGGGATTGACATGTATACACTGCTATATTTAAAATGGATAACCAACAAGGACCCACTGTATAGCACAGGGAACTCCGCTCAGTATTCTGTAATAATCTAAATGGGAAAAGAACTGGAAAAAGAATGGATACTTGTATGGGTATAACTTGCTGTACACCTGTAACTAACACATCACTGTTAATCAACTATGCTCCACTATAAAAGGAAAAATGTTGGACTTCAAAGGAGACTTGGGTCATTGGAGCTGGGGTAGGCAGGGAAGTTTCTTAGAGGAGAATGGCATGCCCATAGCTTTCAGGTTTTCTGGAATAATTTCCACACAGCCGTAAACGTTCTCTTCACTCATGCGCCCAGGGAAGCAGTATGGTATGGAAGACTCCAGGCTTAGGAGCCTGACAGATCTCTGTGAAGATGGGGTTCACTTATGCAAGATATTTAGGTTTCTAAGCCTCCGTTTCTTGATCCGTAAAATGTGTGTGATGGTACCTCCAAGAGCTCTTGTTAGGTTGGATAACTTATACAGAGTTCCTAGTGTCTTGGAACATAGCAGGTTCTCAATGAATGTAGGTGTTATTATTGGAAATAGGATTAGCATATATACACAAAGGTCCCTGACTGTTGAAAAGTGCATAATACGATTGAGTTTATACTCCTTTTCTTTATATCATTTGATGAAGGAGATCTGTCTCTTGACACATTGAGCTAGGAGTCCTGAGAGTGTCACAGAGAGAGTGGGGAGAAGGCAAGAAGGCTGTGAAGAGGCTAAGTAGTACACAGAGGGACCCTTGCCAAACTGAGAACTCTAGTGTGATAAATAAATCCGTCGCTGCGGTCACTGGAAAGGGCACACGTTTATCAGCGTGTCTTGCAATCTTCAGAGTTCCAACTTGCATTCTCCTCCCCTCCCAGCAGAGTATTAACTGGAGTGTACAGCTTAAACACTCTCTGGGGTTCTGGGTATTTATTTGCATGGCACCTTGGACCCCCTCCTGGAGATGATTCCATTATCATTTCCTTATCTGGCTTCTCTGTTTACTTCAACACTTGAGGTTGATTTAGTATCTTACAAGAACCAAATATTGTCTTCCAGACATCATTAATCTTGCCTTTCTTACCAGGCCTAAGTGTGAAATTAATCAAAAAGGAAAGGGAAATTAATAATACGGTTGGTAGTCACAATTCATCAGGATACCTCACAGCAGGTATGAAATTAACTTCGAATTAACACACGCTTCAACAAATTAAAGGTATAGAGAAGGGTTATTTATTATTTAGGAAATGCCCCTTAATGCTTCCCACTTTGATAATTAGTTAGATGATGGGTGGTGTCTGGTGATAAGACCCATTCTGTATTGTGAGGTCGCCTTGAGACCCATGGAAAGCATCAAATCAACGTTCTTTTTTCATGTTTCACTTAGATAAATGAGACCAAGCCAGATGGTTAATGCATACTTGTTTCCTGTGAGTTGAAAAGGTTTGCCCAAACACTTGCAGTTTTGATCTCTATTTGCAATAAACTAAATTTGATCCCGGGTTCTGTGTTTCCTTGTTATGACATGCAGTATGATCAGTTTCAAAGGAGACATTATTATGCACACATTGTGGAAAAGAATGGAGCATTATAATTATAGCTCTCTGTTACAGCTTTCGCCGAGGTTGATAAAGGACAGGCTTTTGTTACTGAATTGTTCCTATAATTACATCAGAACTAACAGGCATCAGTCACCTTCCATTAGGGGTGGGAGAGGAGGAGCCTTACTTATTTAAGTGATCACATAAGGTGCTGAATGAATCATCCTCAGCCTCATCATGAGGAATTAAAAATAGAAAGGAGCAGTTGACATCATCCTATAGCAGGTTTTTAAGGAACAGAAAAATGCCAGATAGTTTTTAAGGAAAAGAGCCGCCTGAAGTGATTCCCCAGGCCACATGTGAAGAGCCTATTGGCAGCAGGTCTCAGGCTTGAGACTACATCCCAGACTCCTGGGGGGCTTGTTCAGATAGATGGCGGGACCCCAACCGAGTTTCTGATTGGTAGGTGCGTGGTGGGGGCTGAGATTTTTGCATTCCCCACTTCCCCAGGTGATGATGATGTTGCTGCTTCCAGGGCTGTACGTTGAGAGCCATTAGGCTAGGGGAGAGAAACAGGTGTAACTCGGATGGTTCCAAAACCAGAATTTTAAGATTAATTCCCCGGTGGCTGTTAAAAATAATTTTGATGAAAATACTGAGCTTTGGGGTTATGTGCCAGTTTTGTAAAGGGGATCTGCTCTTTGTGACGTCAATGAATGTTAAAAATAGTTGCAAACCTTGGTAAGTGGTCTCCCGGCCCGTGTCTTGGTAAAATCTTGGGTAAACTTGTTTGGCTACAAGTATTCTCTCTGTAATCCAAGTTAGTGATGAATTCGGAACTCGCAAGGAATGCATTTTTTTTTTCTTATTTGTAAATCGAGCACTTTACCTAGGGACCATCTGTAGCATGGTCGTGTTAGGTAAGGGTATTCCAGGGCCCAAGGCACTAAATCATTGTTAATTGTCACACCTGCCTGACAAAATAGCTGTTAGCAAAATCAAAATGTAATGCATCGGGCACCACCAGGCTGTGGTTCCAGGCTTCTGACCGGTTCTAGAACTGCCCTTTTATTATCCTCTTATAGGAGTAACAACCACAGTAATAATTGCTAACATTTGTGGAGGGTTCGCTGCCTCTCCGATGCAGCAGCTGTGCTTTTTGGGCGTAGTAGTTTGTGAATCCCCCCATCCTTTCTGACTGAAAGGCGCTGTGGTTCTCTCTCCTTCAGACACAAGGAGACAGAGGCTTGGGGAGGCACTGGCGTTGTGAGGTTGGGCCTCTGCATTTGAGTCCGGGCGGTGTGAGCCATGTGAGGCAAATGTAGATTGGAGTCTATTTTGGGAAGCTCTCGGTGGAGCCTTGATGAAAGACCTCACCGAAATGGAAAGATGCTAGCAAGTTTGAAATGTGATGAAACCAAACGTATCAGGTCAAAATTGTAGAAGTTCTGATGTCAAGGACCACTCTAGATCTTTGTAACGGGGCAAAATTTTGCTATGCGGTAAATTTAGCTGCTCTGCCCAACCTAAGGTGAAAGCCATATATGAAGCCACTCCTGTAATTATGGGCCTTTTTTTCTCTGTGACTAGCTGATGTTCCTTACGGAAGACTGAATGACTTAAATCTTATAATGATAGGGAACTATACTCCATATTTTGTAATAACCTTTAAGGGAAGAGAATCTGAAGAATAAAAAATATATATATATAACATATAGAAATATATATTAAATTGAATCGTGCTGTACAACTGAAACTAACACGATATTGTAAAATCAATTATACTTCAATTAAAAAAATAAAAAGAATTAAAGGAAAAATTTTAAAAACGCTTATAACGATGGTCATGATTTGTTTGTAATGTGTAAGCGCTCAGTGGCCTTATCGTTGGAAGTCTTTTTTCTAGACATGAAGATATTTTAAGCAGAGCCATAAACTCCCTTCAACTATTTGCTCACATGAATCAATGTCGGGACAGCTTTGGTGTTCACAATGAGCCACCTTTGCTTAGGCTGTGGAAAAGAAGAGAGGGAAAGCCTGCTTTGAGTTGTATCCCCGGTCACATACAGATTCTGAGATTCTCTATTTGGAGAGACATTGTCCACAGGGAATAAGAGGATGGAACACTTGGGTGTAAAATTGAAAAGGGATCAACCCAACAGATGACGGTGCTGAAGGGCATTAGGGACAAAGAGGTGTGAGACCCACCAGTCTGGAATTGGCCTCCATTATCCTGTGTCATCAGATGCAGCGTAGGTGCTGCAGAGGTGGTCCTTGAACAAGCTGGGTTTACCATGGCTCACTTTTAGAGATGCTTTGAATGGGGAAGGGGCGATAGGCAAGATACGCAGATGCAGACTTCTGATAGAATGCCGCTTGAGAGGGCAGAGCTCATCAAGTAGATTGTTTTGTTTGTGGGTCATTTATAGTATATTTTATCCGAAATATAAAATGAAAGGGGTATAGGTTGGTTGAAAATGGGATTCCAGTTTTTCCTAGCTACTCTCTATCTCCAGTGATTGTTACCTTATTCTTTCTAGATTGAATTGCATTCCCATGATCTCTATTTACAAGTGCTTTCACAAGTTTAGGTATAATTAAGGGAGGAAAATCAAAGCATAAGCCCAAGAAGAGATTGAGGGGGCCTATTATTAATACCTAGAAAAGATACTTTGGGTAAAAGCTTGATGAAAGCTGTGGAGTGGTGCTGGTTTTGAAAATTAGGAAGGAGAAAGGACTTCCTTCAACATTTTCTTTATCTATAGACGCAACTAGAAATGGCTATAAACTTTATTCTTATATACCTGCAGAAAATGATATTTAAGATTAGTTGAACATTAAAGCTTTGCTGAGGATTAAAGTGAATGGCCTTTGGGTTTCTTGGTGACCACGAATTTTGCTAACGTATAGAGCCAAGCATAATGCAGTAGTTTGCGTATGACTCAGGGAATAGCTTGTCTGATTCTTAAAGTGAAGTCGAGATTGAGTTCTTAATTAGTCTGAGTATTATTAAAGAAAATCCAGATTTGAAAGCGTTGGGGGAGGTAAAGGGTAATGAACTTTTCTCTTCCTTTTGGCACATCATGAACACTTTGACTTATGAATCACACCAGTGTCACTACTGGTATGATTCATTAAGTCACCACGGGCTGTGCACTTGATCGCAACATTCAAAGGCAAATTGCCAGGTAATATACCAAATTAGGTGTTTATGAAAACATACAGAAAAGAGTTAAGGCACTGAAAGTAAGTTGATATTATTGCAGTCGGAGGCACATGGGTGTTCATTTTGTTAGCTGACACTGCTACATGAGAATGTGTTTTTGATGTTGACCAAGATGCTTAGGATTGTTTTCTTGAAATGTATCTTGGTGCTGCTTACAGGAGTTAGTAGCTTTTCTGTATCATGATAACCCATTCCTTCACCTCAAAGCTATCTCAGAATGAAGCTGGTACAAAAGGGGCCCCGTGGTCACCAGCATTGATTCAGTTCCTTCCAGCCTTCTACCCTTCCTTAGCAAGCATTTGAGGCCAGACTGTTTCATGGAGATGGTGGATTTGGAATAACAGCAGGTTGAATCTGCTCTTGTAAGTTGCCCCAGTGCACCAACCCTCTGCTATTGTTCAGAGACTGTTGACACACACAAAAATGTTAGTGCTGTGAAGGGTAGTTATATGCTGCAGACCATATAAAGAGAGAATCATCTTTGTGTTAAAAAAACAAAACTCTTTCAGACATTTCCCAGCAGAATATGGTACATGTTCTTCTGTGAGGGTCTTAAGTAAAAAGTAGACCAGTTGGCTAGTCTTAGAAGACTTCTGGGCAGTTAGTTTGAAGATGGGTCTGTTCAGCATCGTCTTTATTCTTTTCCTCTCCCTCTCCTTCCCTCCCTCCCTCTTCTTCCCTCCCTCTCTATTGAGCTCTCTTTCAGTTTTATAATTCTCTGCTGATAAATTCCATAAGTATCAGAAACACACTGTATGTATTTGTTAAAAGGACATGTTTTCCCCCTTTTCTTTTTCTGTAAAGGAGTTTTTTTTTTTAAAGAAGATGTCGTTGGTAGGAGTTTATTAATTAATTTATTTTTGCTGTGTTGGGTCTTTGTTTCTGTGCGAGGGCTTTCTCTAGTTGTGGCAAGTGGGGGCCACTCTTCATCGCGGCGCGTGGGCCTCTCACGATCACGGCCTCTCTTGTAGCGGAGCACAGGCTCCAGATGTGTAGGTTCAGTAGTTGTGGCTCACGGGCCTAGTTGCTCCGCGGCATGTGGGATCCTCCCAGACCAGGGCTCGAACGTGTGTCCCCTGCATTAGCAAGCAGATTCTCAACCACTGCGCCACCAGGGAAGCCCAGTAAAGTTTTATAGAGGGAAGATATTAGTGATATCAGAAGCACACATAGGAGATATATTTCTAAAATGGTTTTTTACTGCTTTTCTGATTTTATTCAAGGTGAAGCAGGTACAAGTAATCTGTTACATTTAAATGAACAGGCTTGTGATTCAACTGGCTTTATCTCGTATTGCAGACTCCTTGGTTTTTTGTCGTAGGGCTCTGTATTTTTTAAGTCATGTGTATACACCTACTTGAGACTGTGTGTATAAATTAATGTAGTCTAGTCCGGGAAGCATTAGGATTGGTAAAAGCTTTGGTTTAATGCCTCCTGAGACTTGGAACAAAGAATGGTTTTGTGGAGATGCTCCATCTTCGCCAAATGTAGCCTTACTCCTGCTGAACTAATAATGGATGGATTTGGATCCTAACAAGTGAGATAATGTAATTTTTTAGACAAATGCCTCTGGGTGTTGAAGCGATAGGGAATGCTCACCTAGCTATTTTTCGGTATTTATCTTAAAAGGCATTCGGTTCCGAAATGTGAGAGGCCTAGTTCGCAGAAGCTCTTTGTCAGCCTGTCTGTTTGCAATGGATCAAGTTCTTACAGAGGAGAAACTTAAAAATGTCTTTGTTCTTGTGATTGCAGGAGTGATTACTGCTCTGTAGTAGACATTGGAGGCGGATCCATCAGGCCATGTAAGTACCACAGTAAGCACATATTTACTTGGCTAAGCACAGACCCTGGGATATTTGCCCTTAGGGGGAGAGGACCGAGGATTTGAGTCAGACGTTAGCATTTGGAACCGTCAAAATGCACCACAGTCCCAAAGGGCCGGGGGGTTGCCCTTCTAGCGCAACTCAATCCCAAGGAGACGTACGTCCCTGGCTATTTGCTTGAAACCTGGTGAAATTTATCTTTTGGGTGAGCTGGGCGAGAATGTTTTATCTGCCTCGAATTAGTGAAGTGACTGGAGCAGAAGGTCATTTATTACTTAGTCATTATCAAACGTAAATGTATTGGGCTGGATTATGGCCTGATACTCTTAGGTGGAAGGGCTGGCCCCTTCAGACACAGAGGATCATGGTATGAACGTAAATAAGCAAAGCCAATGAAGTGGAGAGTGTGACTCAGAATGACTGCACAATCTCTGAACTGTGTCTGTATCAAGGAATTGTTCACGGAGTACATTTTCCTAAGCCCCCAGTTATGAACGTATTTTACGGAGGAAGCACTTTGCTGAGCGCTTCCTTGTTCTAACTGTATGAATAGCCCTGAGTGCTTAAAACCACTGTCTAAGCTACCTTTGAGAGTCACCCTTGGTAAATCAGACATTCAGCTTGGGAGCAGAATTTTTGGATTTTACAGGCTAATAGGATTTGGGTGTCAAGGTTATGGGACCAGCAGAATGACACGTGAAACATTCATAATTCTTGTTTCTCTTATGTGTGTGGATCTTTGAACAAACTTTGTCCCTAACAACGTCACAGGAAAATCCATTCCAGCAACTGACAAGCAGATGAATGTCTGATGTGAATAAAAGCCTTAGTTAGAACTCAAATTATGTGACCATGTGACTTTTATCAGAGGCTTCTCTCTAGCTGTCACTGTGAAAGTTTGTCCCGCTGGGAGAAACCAGAGAAACAAGAGGTGTCTCTGTCAGAACCTCAAAGAGATTTTGCGTGTCTAAAGACATATGGTTTTGTCTAAGAACAAGCATATTTAATCCCTCTTACACATCCCCCTACCTCCACATCACACACATGACTGAAAGGGAGTGGTTTTCAGTTCAGGGACCGGACAAGTAAACCGTCTATCTTCAAGGGTCTGTTCTGAAACTAGTGGAGTGCTGACAGATAAGGAAGTCTGTTCACTGCCCTCCCAAGAGGTGCGACGCATGGCAGCTGGGGCTGTAGCAGGCTGGCATCGTGAAGAATAGGAGCTGGGTCTGCGGTCCCTGATACCCAGGTGCAATGGCTTATGCTCTGGGAAGGATGTGCATCTTTCTGCCTCTCCTCTGCTGTGATTTTCTTTTTCTTTTTTTCCTGCTCTGTGTGGGGTTGACAGTCTTTGTGGAGCACGCAGACGTGTTGGCATCATGTGGCACTCCTGGGCTGTGTCTACCTGCCACCAGATATGGTGTCACCTTCCCCCTTCAGCGCGCCAATACCTAGCTGCCTTTGGAAGGGCCTCTTGGCTCCTTTCAAAATAACTACTGAAAGAGCAGCTGTCTGTCAGCCTCCTCCAGAACCATGGAATTGGGCTGCTGTCAACCTGTTGGAGGAGTTCCCAACGCAGAAGACTGGCTGTCACTGACATTTATAACTTGAAAGCCGTATCACAGATGAGTTTGCGTGTCTTACCATCTTTTAAATTAGCCTTCAGATTATAACGCACACCCTCCACGCTTTGACAACGCCCAGGACTTTGGAGGTGGTTGGGTCTTCCTGAAGGTGGAGAAGCAGTCACCCTTCTCCCCTGGCCATTTTGTAAAACTGTCTTTCTTCTGATGCAGTGGGAAGGAAGTTGTCCCAGCGTTGGGCTTGGGTTTATGTGTAACCCTGAGTCGGTTTAGATCAGGGAAATGATTGGCTTCTGGAAACAAATGACTCTAACTCTGCTACAGAGTCTGTGGTAAGAAAGGGTGTTGCTGGGAAATGGGTGTCAGAAAATGTTTCTCACCTAGGTTGGTAGATCTGTACCTGGTTTTTTATGCCTTAGTTTCTCAAAGAACCATCTCTGAGTTTCATTTCTGGAGACCTGACCGGAAGAGAAGGATGCAGGGTTGATAAAAATGGAAGTTAAAACCATAGCCACCCCAGCAGATCTCGTGAACACACACTGCCAGAGGAGAAGGCTAAGGCGCAGGAGGGCAGCAGAAGGCGTGTTCCTCACCGTGGGTCTGTCTAGACTGTACATTCCTTGAGCACGAGGGTTGGCCTTATTCCTTTTCACACCACCAGTGGCGAGTACACAACCTGGCATGTGGCAGCAGGATGAGCCAAGCCAATGAGTGTCAAAAAGAAACAGGTGTTATAGGCAGGAAAAATTTGGTTTCATTTTCTTTTTATCCTGCTCATGCAGGCGTTGAAATACAGTCATCAACAAATCCAGATGATGGAGTTTTCAAGTTCATGGTGTTCTCCTGTTGGCATCAAAGATGAGTAATCTTGGAAGAGGTGTAACACAAATGGGGGCTTAGATGGCAAGTCTTGGATGCAATTAAGATGAAACAGCCTTCACTGTCCGTGCTCAGATTGCTTTCTGTGGTTCCCAGGCTGTTAGTCACGTCTTGGGAAATGTCAGCGCCTGACCTTGGCTGTGTGCCGTGCAGCCGCGTCCACTGCATGGCCTGCCTGGAGTGGGGCAGGGACAGGCTCTTGAACCAGCTTGATGGGGGCCACAGGATTTGGGAAGAGAGTCAGCTGAGGATGGTTGTCACCTTCCCGGCCCTTTGCCTGTGGTGCACATTGGATCTCCATCTCGGCCCTCCTTCTCCAAGCCCAAGAGTTGCCTGCAGTCTGTCTAGACAGCTGCCGCCCATTGATAGCTGGGCATGTTGGATTAACCTCGATGCCCTGTTTGCCCCAGGGAAAGGTGGGGTGCAGGGCAGAGGTCAGGGCTGGGGCTGCCCCTTGTCACCAGGCCAGACGTGGAACAGCAGAGCAGTTGTCTTCCCAAGGCATGCCTGGTTTGGACTGGATCTAATCAGAATTCCCGGTTTGTGGCAAGACGTTTCAAAACAGCGTCATGTGTCTGTTCTCTGGCGATACTTGAAAAAAAATACTGAAAAATGTTTAAATATTTCAAATACCCAGACAAGTGCAGAGACTTAGTGGAATACTTGCTCATTTACATCCCCCTCGAGTCCCTGCCTTTCTGAACTCGTGGATGACACGTCTTAGTAACTGTGAAAGGTGCCGATGTTGGCGTCTGTTAAAATTACCATCCTTTTGTCCCTGGAAAGTCTAAAACACGTGGCCTGCCTGGAACGCTCCGGGGAGGGTTGGTGCTGCCTGGCTCCGCCCTTTCCTATGGTTTCGTTCGTTACGTCACTGTCCCGTCATTGTCGTCTAGACGGTTTCTCTTCATTCATTTTCAAGGAGGTGTATGTGTTTAAATCCTTCTCCCCAAGTCCTCCTCCTCCACTAGTTCAGGGCTCCCTTGTAATGGGCAGTTCAGTGGGTCCCGCTGGACAGAGCTAATGCCGTCTCCACGTCCCCTTCCCATAATACACTTCATCATACCTGATGCCGCACACGTGACTCACTCTGTCAGTAACCTCTCCTTTCTCCCCAAGGCGGCGTGGCATCTCACCACGTATGTCGACCTCCCTGGAGGAGACAGGCGAAGGTTCCTTTACTTTGCGTCTCAGGTTTAGGTGATGGATAGAGAGCATCTGTTGGGTAGGCTGAGGCTCTCCCTCGGGTTAATTAACGCGGGTAAGGGCCACGGACGGTTTTTTTCTTCTTTTACCGTGATGGCTTTCTGGGACCGGAGTCCTGTGTTATTTAGGCTGTGTGGATGAATGACTGATTACTTTTAACTCTTCCTTTTGGTCTGAGCTCAGGATGGCTCACAGGAGTCAGTGCCCACTGCGCATGCATTGGAGGGGCTACCGGAAAGTTTACCACCACCCATTTAAAGGGAGATGCCTGCTGGAAGGAAGGGTGAAAGGTAGAGGAGAGCCTGGGTGAGGGTGAGTCAGGAAGGATTGGGGAAGGGGGTGTGGTGGCCATGGGAATTTGGTTGAAGAGTTTGTGGCCTCTCCCATTGCGGAGCACAGGCTCCGGCCACGCAGGCTCAGCGGCCATGGCTCATGGGCCCAGCCGCTCCGCGGCATGTGGGATCTTCCCGGACCGGGGCACGAACCCATGTCCCCTGCATCGGCAGGCGGACTCTCAACCACTGTGCCACCAGGGAAGCCTGGAACCGTTTTTTAAAATTCTAAATCATCATGGTCTGGTACCATAAAAATAAATTGCTAGAAAAAGTGAGATTAAAGAAAGAAGAAAGTGGTCCCCTGCGCACATGGCGCTGCGAGTGGCACGGAGCGTGCGGGCCACGGTCTGCAGCCTGCGCGCCGTCTCTGCGCCCAACGTGCCCTGGCCGCCGCGGCCCTGGGGACTGCGGGCGGGCGCCGTACGGGCGCTGCGCACCGGACCCGCTCTGCTGTCGGATCGTAAATTCACAGACAAACATGAATGGGTAACAGCAGAAAACGGTGTTGGAACAGTGGGAATCAGCAATTTTGCACAGGGAGCTTTGGGAAATGTTGTTTACTGTAGTCTGCCTGAAGTTGGGACAAAATTGAACAAACGAGGAATTTGGTGTTTTGGAAAGTGTGAAAGCTGCTAGTGAACTCTATTCTCCTCTATCAGGAGAATTAACTGAAATTAATGAAGCTCTGGCAGAAAATCCAGGACTTGTCAACAAATCTTGCTATGAAGATGGTTGGCTGATCAAGATGACACTCAGTAACCCTTCAGAACTAGATGAACTAATGAGTGAAGAAGCATATGAGAAATACGTAAAATCTGTTGAGTGAAAATGGAACCCCTAAATAAACTAGTTTGAAACAACTTAATCTAAAAAAAAAAAGTATAAAATACTAGCCTTCAATTTTATTATGAGATTCAAAGACATAGAGTTACCTTGTCCACTGACTGTAAAAGTTAAAAGGACACTTACCCTCAGTTTTGGTACTTAGCTCTTCAAAGACCAGAAACACTTGGTGGACTGGCCCCCCTCTGTGGATGCTCCCACCCGCTTT
This sequence comes from Pseudorca crassidens, assembly GCF_039906515.1. NCBI lineage: Eukaryota > Metazoa > Chordata > Mammalia > Artiodactyla > Delphinidae > Pseudorca > Pseudorca crassidens. The sequence goes on along the minus strand of NC_090301.1, from coordinate 94,818,515 downwards.
GAGTAGTAGCACTGACCTGGGAGATGGGGGTCTCAGCTGTTTCTGCTGGAGGGCCCACCCTGAGCTCTCTGAATCCTGGTTTTTATGCTACAAAGTGAAAGTGTTATTGGTCTGCAGGGCACTGTTCTCCCCGACAGGAGATGAGTGAGGAACCAGGAACAGTGCCCATTTCTGTGTTCCTCACCCAAATGGTGATCTCTCTTTATAGAGATCCGTCTGGAAGGGACCTGCTGGGGGTTATTTCATATACGCCTTTGGCCACCTTGACCAGATGTCTGCCCAGCTCATTTGAAAGGCACACGTCCTGCGTTTGTGACCTTCTGTAACAGAAGGACCTCTGTGTGTGTGTGTGTGTGTGTGTGTGTGTGTGTGTGTGTGTCTATACGTATAGTCATACCCAGTGCAAGTTTCTTTTTTCCTAGTTCATAGTTTTAGGCTGGTGGAGGTGGGGAAATTACCCCTTTTAAGAAGTCATTTAGCATAATAAATGCTGGAGAGGGTTTGGAGAAAAGGGAACCCTCTTGCACTGTTGGCGGGAATGTAGTTTGATACAGCCACTATGGAGAATAGTACGGAAGTTCCTTGAAAAACTAAAAATAGTTACCGAGTGATCCAGCAATCCCACTCTTGGGCATATATCTGGAAAAAGTCGAATTTGAAAAGATAAATGCACCCCAGTGTTCATAGCAGCACTATTCACAATAGCCAAGACATAAAGCAACCTAAATGTCCATCGGCAGATGAATGGATAAAGATGTGGTACATATATACAACAGAATATCACTCAGCCATAAAAAAGAATGAAATAATGTCATTTGTAGCAACATGGATGGACCTAGAGATTATCGTACTAAGTCAAGTAAGTCAGACAAAGGCAAATATTATATCACTTCTATGTGGAATCTAAAAAATAGTACAAGGGGCTTCCCTGGTGGCGTAGTGGTTTGAGAGTCCGCCTGCCGATGCAGGGGACACGGGTTTGTGCCCCGGTCCGGGAAGATCCCACATGCCGCAGAGCGGCTAGGCCTGTGAGCCATGGCCGCTGAGCCTGCGTGTCCGGAGCCTGTGCTCCGCAACGGGAGAGGCCACAACAGTGAGAGACCCGCGTACAGCAAAAAAAAAAAAAAAAAAAAAAAAATTAAAAAAAAATAGTACAAATGAACTTATTTACGAAACAGACTCACAGACATAGGAAACAAACTTACGGTTACCAAAGGAGAGGGGTGAGAGATAAACTGGGAGTATGGAATTAACAGATACATACTACTATATATAAAATAAACAACAAGGATTTACTGTATAGCATGGGAAACAATATTCAATATCTTGTAATAACCTAAAATGGAAAAGAATCAGAGAAAAAGGAATATAGATATATACATATATATGTATAACTGAATCACTGCTGTACACCTGAAACTATTACAATATTTAAAATCAACTCTACTTCAATTAAAGAAAAAAAGTCATTTAACGACCAAGGCTAAATAGGCGCTGACTTCGTGAACCCCTGCCCCCCAGGATCACCCTGCGGTGGCGTTCATTCTAGCCCCCTGGAAGGGGGCACAGACGCAGGTGCCCTGGCCTCACCTTGCTGGGACACGTCATCCACCTGTGCGTCTAGGGAGGAGAAGGGAACAGGCATTCAGTGAGTAGCGAGCATTGCCCACAGGCCCCCTTTCTCCTGCTTCTGTGATTCACTTATCAGAATCTCGTTCACTCTTGCATTCTTTTATCCACCTGAACTTGTTTACTCCTCTTTTACGCCTGTTCGTGATTATGGTCAGGCGTTGCATTTTTATGCCCTGAGTAAGAAACAATGGGAAGAGAAGATTGGAAATTGCCTCAGAATTAATGGACATTGATTATACTGGCCGCTGTCAGCAGCCATGGCTAGTGCTGACCGGGGGAGGAAATTGGCCATGTGCCATCGGCCACATTTGGATTTTTTTTTTTTAAATCAAGGTATGTGTGAGGGGAGAGTACTGCTTAGTCTTTTAAAAGTAAATAGTACTTAAGCAGAAGGAGACGGTTGGAGCAGGGGCAGCCTGTAACCCTCGTTGAAAGGGGGAGGTAACGTACTTGATAAAAAGCTGAAGTAACTCTAATAGTTTTGTAAGTGCACTTTCTTCCGGCAGCAGTGAATTAAAAGAAAGCAAACCAAAGCACCTTTATTTGTCCTCAATCCAGAGAGTCTGAATGTGAGGTGAGATTGTGGGAAGGACAGGGGTGTGTGTGTGTGTGTGTGTGTGTGTGTGTGTGTGTGTGTGTGTAGGGGAGCTGGTCTTGGCAGGAGAGTTGCAGGTTTAGCATCTTTTTGGAGCCACATGTGGTATCATGTCAGTCAGGATAACTGGACTAGGCATTTTGACCAGAGGACCTACTACAGAAAACTGGGTTTGTAGGTGACGGAAGAGGTGACATTGATGTACCAAAGAGCATGTGACAACCCAGAGATTTGCAGCCACCAGAAGAAATCCACCCCGAGGACTGCAGGGAGCATGGGAGTTGCAAGTGTTACCAGAAACGGGAAGTAGAACCCTTTGGAAAGGGCTGCATCCCTGGAGGCGATGCTGGTGGGTGGATGGAAAGTGGATGAGAGACCCTGACCCCTTCCCTGCGCCTGTCCTCCCAGCTGCTGCTGCTGTCTCCCGCAGGCCAACCCTACCTGGAAGCCAGTTGGTGAGGGAGTTGGGGAAATGTAGTTTCCTACCATACGTTGCAAAAAGGACAAAGCATCCAGAGAATGTATGTGAGAGCGGAACGGTAGACGACTGGCCTGGGGAGTGTAACCTTTTGGTGGAGAGAAAGAAAGTTAAATAGGTTAAGTGGAAGATTCCTTTAGGGAAGAAATTTCCTGAGTTTTGGTTTTTGATTTCTTTATTCTTTGCCATACTCCCTCGCCTGTGGTTCTCTACCACCATCTACGTTCTTTTTTCACAGTTTTGTTAAGCCTTTTACACCATGTGATATGTTATGGACATATTTGACTCCCCAATAATAACATCTGTGGAGTGCTTCCTGCACATGGGGAAGTTCTCAGTGCTTTATCTGTATCCATTCATTGAATCATCAGAGCTACTTTGTGAGTCTGGTACAGTTGATCCTCATTATTTGCGGATTCTGTATGCGCAAATTTGCCTCCTTGTTACAACTTATTTGTATAACGCTCAAATCAGTAGTTGTAGCACTGTGCGACCCTTTGTAGACACACACAGAGTGGAGGAAAATTTGAGATACTGATGTGCATGTTCCCAGCTCAGATAGGAGATGCTCTGCCTTCCTGTTTCAGGTCTCCTACTATAACAAGGTGTCCTCTTCGTGGTCTCATTAGTGCAACTCTTGGCATTTTTGAGCTTTTTTTTTTTTTGGTTGGTGAGTTTGTTGTTTAAAATGGCCCCTAAGGGTAGTACTGGAATTATATGTAGAGTTCCGAAGTGCTAGAAGGCTGTGCTGTGCCTTAGGGAGAAAACAGGTGTGTTAGATAAGCTTCTTCAAGCATGAGTTATAGTCCTGTTGGCTGTGAGTTCAATATTGATGAATCAACCGCATATATTAAATAAGGTGTCTTAAAACGGAAGGACATAAAACATGGTTATGTATTTTTAAAAATGATTTATTTCTGATTTTAAAAAGATTTTAATAGGTGACAGCAAATTTTTTATGTATGTATTTATTTATTTATTGGTCACGAGACACGTGGGATCTTCGTTCCCGACCAGGGATTGAACCCTTGCCCCCTGCAGTGGAAGCGCAGAGTCTTAACCACTGGACCGCCAGGGAAGTCCCCATGGTTACGTGTTGATCAGTGGACAAAAATGTTCTGACCAGAGGCTCCCAGGAACCTAAGCCCGTATTCCCTTCCCCTAGGATCGCTGGTTTAATATTTGCCAAGTCAGTGTTCACAGAGATTTTTGTAAAGTATCACTACCGCAAATAATGGGCACCGACGGTGCCACTGTTATCCCCAGTTTGTAGGTGGAGACTGGAGCATGTAGAAGTCAAACAAGTTGCCCAGCGTCACCCAGTGGGATGAGAACCCAGGCAGTCTGGCTTCCCTGCCCTTCGCTCCTGTGCTCTACGCTTTCACGTTTCCTACTCTTTTCCACCTTCTGGATCTGCTGTTCATGCTGTTGGAACCAACCCTGGGGCTGTTTCCAGTGACAAAATTCCTATTGGTAAAGCCAGCAGTTACCTCTGGCTGAGACTGGTGATGTGTGTAATTCTAAAATAAAGGTAATAACATTTGACACCTGGATGAAAACCTTCACTTAGTTCCAATAGTTAGTTCTCAAGGCAGCTCTTAGAAGCACACGTCACCCTCCATGTCATAAATAAAAGCTGACATCTTGGGAGGTTGTGATTTGGTCAGAGCCCCAGGGTGAGAAAGTGGTAGAACAGAGACTCAGATCCAGGTTTCCTGTCCCCGAATCCCCGGCTCTTTTTTTTGCAAATACCCAGGCTGCCTCTCCCAAGTCTGTCTGGGGACACTATGCTTACCTTGCTGCTTGTTCTGATTTGCCGCTCCCACGCTGCTTTGATCTGGAGGAACCACGGCAAGTTAGGATCGTGTGTAAAAGAAGTGATTCGGGGGTGGATGCATGTCCGGAAATATTTTCTTTACAGTGGTCATTTATGTCCGTGTTTATAGAATATTTCTCTTGGGCTGGAATGGCCTTTTGGGAAAGATGTTCGTTTTGTTTCCGTTCATTAGGTAAATATTTGAAAATAAAGGAAAAATAATTTGAGAGGGCTGCCGGCATTTTTTTCAGTGGCACACCCTCTCTTTGTGTATTTAATTAAATGTGTGTTTGAATAAGAAATAGATGCATTTGCTAAGAATGAAAAGGGAGCTCTAAAAATAAACCACGTCTCCCTTCCTGGGGCAGCACTGGGCTTGATTTCCTGTGTTTCTTCCCAAGGTGTTCTAACCTCCACCCGAGGGCCTCTGAGCTGTTGGTGAAGGGCGACCTTTGTTACAATCTTGGTCCAAGGGTATGGGAGTGTATGTCTGTGTATGCAGTGGAGAGAGCCCAGGCAGGCAGATTAACATCCTGTAACATACAGGACGGTCCCACAGCAAGGAATTAGCCCACCCAAATAGCCAACGGTGCTGACGTTGAGAAACCCTGCTTTACCCTCACTGTAAACTGCAAGGGCTGTATTAATGTGCGCAACACAAAAGCTTTTGTGTCTGAACTTGGACGTTTATTTTGTGTCTTCAGATGCCTTCTGTCTGCAGGGTTCCTTTGGCTGTGTGCAGCTGCCTCCCATGGGTGGAGCCATGGGAGCGGACCCCTGCAGGTGGGGCTGTCAGGCGGGGCAGCCTTTACAGAGGCTAAAACCCGTACAGCTGACTTCAGCCAGTCTGCGGTTTGATACCACCACGTGTGGGCAAATCCGAAAAAAGCCACTGATAAACTAGTTTCTGGGAAAAACTCTTTTGCTCCTCTAAATTCTGAATAGTTGCTGCTGTTAATAATTACATATACATATGTGTGAGTATATATTTATTTACACACATCAGATTAGCACACTTAAAAAAAAGTTCCCCTTAATAAGCATCGTATTGTACATGGAAATTAATTTGGGCAACTCTTATACAGTTGGCCCTGATACACGTGGACCGAGTGATACACGTTGATTTGAGGGTTAAGTTCCTAGCAGTTCGGCCATGTTGGAGCTGCTTTAGGAGTACTTCATGCCTTTCGTCCTTATGGTACAACATGTTCTTATGTTTAAATACGGCTTTGAGATAAACAGTGATAGCGCAGTTGAAGATGAACAAATGGAAATTGAGTTTCTTCACTTCTGACACTGTGTGACCATTTGGAGTTTTTATTTATTTACTTATTTATTTGGCTGCCTGGGGTCTTCGTTGCTGCACGCAGGCTTTCTCTAGTGGCGAGCAGGGGCTGCTCTTCGTTGCGGTGCGCGGGCTTCTCACTGCGGTGGCTTCTCTAGTTGCGGAGCATGGGCTCTAGGCATGCGGGCTCAGTAGTTGTGGCTCGCGGGCGCTAGAGCACGGCCTTCAGTAGTTGTGGTGCACGGGCTTAGCTCCGCGGCATGTGGGATCTTCCCGGAGCAGGGCTCAATCCCGTGTCCCCTGCATTGGCAGGCGGATTCTTAACCACTGCGCCACCAGGGAAGTCCCTGGAGTTTTTAATATGTGCTTAAAATTTAAAACAGTGAGAGAGTGAGAACTCCTAGGTGTCATATTGCTGGGTAAGTGCATATTTTAGTTCATGGAAGAAATGTTTTGCTGCATTTTAGAAGTCACTTTAAAATTGACCTTCTTGGGCTTCCCTGGTGGTGCAGTAGTTGAGCCGATGCAGGGGACACGGGTTTGTGCCCCGGTCCGGGAAGATCCCACATGCCGTGGAGTGGCTAGGCCTGTGAGCTATGGCCCGTGAGCCATGGCCGCTGAGCCTGCGCATCCGGAGCCTGTGCTCCGCAACGGGAGAGGCCACAACAGTGAGAGGCCCGCGTACCAAAAAAAAAAAAAAAAATTGACCTTCTTTTTAAATGGCCATCATTAGAAAATCTACAAACAATAAATGCTGGAGAGGGTGTGGAGAAAAGGGAACCCTCTTGCACTGTTGGTGGGAATGTAAATTGATACAGCCACTATGGAGAACAGTATGGAGGTTCCTTAGAAAACTAAAAACAGAACTACCATATGATGCAGCAATTCCACTACTGGGCATATAGCCTGAGAAAACCATAATTCAGAAAGAGTCATGTACCACAGTGTTCATTGCAGCACTATTTACAGTAGCCAGGACATGGAAGCAACCTAAGTGTCCATCGACAGATGAATGGATAAAGAAGATGTGGCACATATACACAATGCAATATTACTCAGCCATAAAAAGAAACAAAATTGAGTTATTTGTAGTGAGGTGGATGGACCTAGAGTCTGTCAAACAGAGTGAAGTAATTCAGAAAGAGAAAAACAAATACCGTATGCTAACACATATATATGGAATCTCAAAAAACAAAGAAAAAAAAAGGTTTTAATGAACCTAGGGGCAGGACAGGGATAAAGATGCAGACGTAGAGAATGGATTTGAGGACACAGGGAGGGTAAGCTGGGACGAAGTGAGAGAGTAGCATTGACATATATACACTACCAAATGTCAAATAGATAGCTAGTGGGAAGCAGCTGCATAGCACAGCGAGATCAGCTCATGCTTTGTGACCCCCTAGAGGGGTGGGATAGGGAGGGTGGGAGGGAGACGCAAGAGGGAGGGGATATGGGGATATGTGTATACATATAGCTGATTCACTTTGTTATACAGCAGAAACCAACACACCATCGTAAAGCAGCTATACTCCAATAAAGATGTTAAAAATATATATATAAATAAATAAATTCGACCTTCTTTTTAAATGGTTATTTTAAAACTAAATGATTCAAGAATAGAATGATGATTATTGCATGATTGTTGCTGGAAGTAGTTGTGTTGTATGGAGGAGGGGATGTTAAATGATGATTCACGCTGGGTGTTCCCCATGCTGCACACATGACCGTTAGGATGGTTAGTGTCTTTTTTTTATTGAAGTAATGTTGGTTTGTAACATTATGTAAGTTTCATGTATACAACACTATATCTTCTATATGCCCTATAGGCTGCTCACAGTCCGAAGTTTAGTTTCCATCCATCACCAAACAGTTGGTCCCTTTCACCTGTTTTGCCCCACCCCTTCTCGTCTGCCAACCACTGCTGTGTTCTCTGTATCTACCTGTTTTTGTTGGTTGTTCATTTATTTTGTTTTCTTGTTCGTGTGTTTTTTTAGATTCCACATATGAGTGATATCATACAGTATTTATCTTTCTCTGTCTTATTTCACTTAGCATGAGACCTTCAAGGTCAATTCATATCGTTGCACATGGCAAGACTTCATCTTTTTATGGCCGAGTAATATTCCATTGTGTATATCTAGACACACCACATCTTCTTTATGCATTCATTCATTGATGGGCACTTAGGTTGTTCCCACATCTTGGCAATTGTAAGTACTTCCGCAATGAACAATATGGTTGCGATCTTTCAGAAAAATGAAGGAAAGAGAATGAAAGCATGTCCAGTAAAGCCGATCAGGATTTCTGTTGATCTGATTTCTGTCCATGTGAAACCCATGTTCTTTCAAATGCCGCATAGAATTGAAGTGCTGACCTATTAGGGTCTTCTTGAGAGTAGACAAAGAATTGTCCTCTACCCTAATGTTTTAAACGTTAACTGAATTCTACGAAAGAACAGTTACACGTGGTTCATGTACAGCATGGTGAATTAGCACAGCCCTTTGTACCCAGATCAAGAAGTAAACCCTGCACAGTACCGGGCAGCTCCCCTGTGCCTCCTTCTAGTCAAGGTCTGCATTCACCCCCATCCCAAGCATAAGCACCGACCTGACTTCTCAGCAAGGCTAGTTTTGCCTGTTTGGGGATGGTAAGTGATGGAATTCATTATACACGGCATACAGTGAAGACTAATTTTTAACCCATCTCTCAGTTTTGATTCTGACTGGAAACATTTGAAATATTCCAAAATGTGGCAGTTAAACATCTTGGCAACTCGCAGTGGTCGCTGATGAAAAATCCCCAGTCTATTTCATGTGTGGCTTCGCTAATAGAAACATGGGCCTTCAAGGCAGTAACATTTAACGTACTTGCTTCTATAATAAAAAACGTAACCAACCTAATTATGATCTCACTTGTTGGGCTTTAGAATTTCATTTGGAAGGCAGTTAGTTGTGTAGAAATTAAATTGGAGTTTGTGTTTGTATCGAAGCAATCAAGTTCATTTGAAGCTAGAGTAGCTGATAGGCTTAAAGTGTGGTCAATAAACAGGATATATGACATAGGAGCTTCTAACTGGATTTGGGTTGGAAACCATAACACTGCAATGCAATCTCATTGCATCAGTTTATTATATACAGGGTACCATTTTCTGAGTAGTAAGTGTGTCTCGTCTATAGGGACAGAATGAATGGGATGTTGAATAGTTGAATTTTGGACTACGGGGATCTGAAATTGCCCTTCATGTTATAGGGGAAATTCAGTCCTCAGTTTGAAGGCCTTTGGGAATGTTGAACTGTTAAATTAATAGAAAATATTATTTGGAAAAAATAGCTTTCCTTGCAGCCATTGTCCATGGTGAGAATATGTACACTCACTCCTTTCTGGATCTGTCAGAGGTTGGCTCCTTCACCACGAGCTTGGTGGCCAAGTTGGGAGGCTGGTGTGGCTCGTACCGAGGTGTGATGTGGCAGCAGGCCACACGGGACGTGAAGAGCATTTGTCACGCAGCTTCTGTTGGTCCCAGCGGAGATGAAAATGAGCAGTTCTAGCAGAATTACTAAGTCAGGACGGTTTGTCTCTGGGAAGCTGCTTTTTGCTCACTTGATTTTTGGGATTTGTGAAAAAACATTCTTCTTTTTCTCCCCCCACCCCCGCCGCCTTGGTAGTTTCTAACCATCTTCTCTAATTAAAACAGGGAAGAATCTTATATGCCTTATTTTTTTGAAACTTGTTTGTATCTAGTTACTAAATCTAAATCTGCCCGTCTTTTGCATTTTCAAGCCTCTGAGGCAGGAGAGGCAGTGCTTGAAAATAAAAACCATTTCGGGGTATTATATCTGAGATGGGAATCAGATCGCGCCACTCCTGGGATTCAGGCTCTTCAAAATTACTCAACTACAGGGGAGCCCTAAGTCCTGCTGTGGCGTCAAGGTCCCTGGTCACCTTGTCTTGCCGTCCAAGACTTATCTTGGCCCCCTGCCTCCCCTTCTGTTTCAGGTGTGCAGGGCAACAGTTCCCTTGACTGTCGCTGGTCACTGGTACCTCTGCTCCACGCACAGGCTCCCACCCCATGCTGGGGATGCCTTCCTCCACCATCTTCTTTTCGTCTTTCAGGACTCCTTCCAGGGTTTCCTTTTTCAGAGAAGCCTTTCTTGATCCCCCTGGATAGGACGTGATGGGTTTCTTCTGTGTTCTCCTGATTATCCTGTGTCTATTATGTACTCTTGCTTTTGTACACTGGCATCCAGAACAGTGCCCTGCATGTAGTAGGTGCTCAGCAAACACTGGTTGAATCAGTGGGTAGATTCCACTTTTATGTTATAGTCTAATGATCCATTGACGTGTGTGTCTCCCCGCTACAGTTTGAGGGCCAGGATCATGTCTCTTCATCGTCACATACTCAGTCCCTGACAGAAGTACTCAAAAATGTTTGAATGGCAGGGAGGAAAGCCCGGTCTGGCGGGGAGAGCATTTTAGAGACGCGGGAGAGTTTTTCTTGCACCTCAGTCGTTTGCATTGTCTTGAGTGTATGGGCAGAACCTCTTGTGGCTTTGTGATCAGGTGCAAGGGAATCCCAGAATGCTCTGGGGCAAGAACTATACCCTCAAACTCCCCCATCCCCCTGCCTTTTTTTTCTTTTTGATTGATTGATTGATTGGCTACGTTGGGTCTTCGTTGCTGTGCACGGGCTTTCTCTAGTTGTGGCGAGCCGGGGCTACTCTTCGTTGAGGTGCGTGGGCTTCTCATCGCAGTGGCTTCTGTTGTTGGGGAGCATAGGCTCTAGGCGCACGGGCTTCAGTAGTTGTGGCATTCGGGCTCAGTAGTTGTGGCTCGCGGGCTCTAGAGCGCAGGCTCAGTAGTTGTGGCGCACGGGCTTAGTTGCTCTGCGGCATGTGGGATCTTCTTGGACCAGGACTCGAACCCGTGTCCCCTGCATTGGCAGGTGGATTCTTAACCACCGTGCCACCAGGGAAGTCCCCCTGCCTTGTTATTCAAATGGGAATGCGTCTGCATATGCGCAAGTGTTGGTGAAAGTGTTCATCTCTCAGAGAAAATGCCCGTCGCTGATGTCCATTACCCTGCTGATTGCTAATGCAGGAAAACATCAGGAAAAAAGAAAAACTTAAAAAGCAGTGGCTTATGTAAAGGCAGCATTAATTATCATCCCTTTAGGGAAATAACTGTCATTTTTACATGATGACTGTACAGCCCAGTAAAGGCTCTATGTTTTGCACATCTTATTTCTACAGTAATTTTGGTATAAGCGCTTACCTGGATTCAGGTACTCAGCCCCTAGAACCATATCCTAGTGGTGTTTTTTCAGTTCCCAGAAAAAGAGATTAAGTGATGGGATAGAGCTTTCCCAAATTTGAGTCTTTTTTCCCCCTAACCTGCTCAGATCTGTGGCAATCACTTGTTTTACCAGTAAGTGCCGTGGGTGGTGAAAAGAATAACCAAGGAAAAAACATTCCGTAGGAAAGCAGGGAGATGTGACTCTTAAATATTTTCTGCATTCTTCTGCGATGCTGAGGCCTCTGCCCACAACATGTCCCCTGTCCTGCCAGTCGGATTGTTCGTGGTTCAGAAGAAGGGCGTCCAAGGGATCCCCTGGTGTCCCAGAGCCCAAGACATTCGGAGTTCTGCTGCTTCACACATTTGGGGACCCCTGGATTCCAAACAGAGGCATGTTGCCTGAGGCCCGTGGCTTACAGGGTGTGGCTCCCTGCTGCCAACCTGGGGGAAAGAAAGTGAGAGAGAAGACTGATTCCTAAACACATTCCTAACCCTACTTCTCCCCAAACTGGAGAATTGAGCAGATCATCGTACATGGTCCAGGCAAAGCCCGTTATGATCTATCTATCTATGTATCTATGTATCTATATATCTATATATCTATCAGCATCACGCCGCATGCGGGATCTTAGTTCCCCAACTAGGGAATCAAACCCACGTCCCCTGCACTGGCAGTGTGGAGTCTTAACCACTGCACCACCAGGGATGTCCCAAATCCCGTTATGACTTTAGCTGGAATGTGTAGGCCTGCTTTGGAGAGATAGTTACTCTGAATGGAGCACCCTGCGCTGGCCTGAGGACGTGGGAGAGTTGCTCAGTCTCCTGGGCAGAAAGAACACAGGTGAGGACTAAGCAGCCCTAGGACAGCCGCTGCCATCAAGGAAGTTCACCTGGCGGGGAAGCTCTTGTCTGTAAAGGCTGCCCATCTCTGTTATGCTGTGACACAATGCCACCTGAGAGGGACCTTCTCTCTCTCTGGGCTAAGGCTGGTAGGCTCTGTCAGTCACCATGAGCTTGTCCTCAGTGTCACTACCCTTGTCCAGAGAAAGAGAAAAGTTGGCTTTGATCACCGTGAAAGTATTGAAGGCAGCCTTAGGGGTGAGATTTCAGGCAAGGGTGAGGGTATCCTCTCCCTCCCTCTACCCCACCCCCCCTTCAAGGAAGGAACCCCATGTCCCACTCAAGCCTGAATTCCACTAGGGGGGCTAAGTGCCCCCTCCGCCAGACCAGGGGGGGATGTTTGTGCCCAGACCTGAATGGTGGTGGAGTCAAGGTGGTATCCAGGATGAGGTGCCTGAGGCAGGAACACGCGTGGCCCAGTGTGAGGGCTGTGTGGGCGGGGGAGGGAGCAAGATGCTGAGTTTGGAGGGCAGGTAGTGCTGGAACATGGAGAACCTCGTTGCGCGGTGCGGAGTTAAGGGTTTTATTCTGATTGGGAGGGATGTGTGGAGAGTTTTGAGCAGGGACGTGACCTGATCTGATTTCTGTTTTACAAAGGTCATTTGTAGAGAACTACAGCTACATTTGTGGAGAACTGGCTGTAAGGAAGCGTAGAGGTCAGGTAAGAAAGACAGTTGTCCAATGTAAGGTGATGGAGGCATAGACTCAGGGGAGGTGAGGGACATGGTGATAAGGAATTGGATACCTCAGTTCAGAATGATCTGGTGCGTTTCTCTCTTCATCTCCCACCCTTTTCCCATGTTGATTTCACTCCAGAAACACACATCTTCTTGTTCGTCCCCCAGATCTACACTCACTCTATTTTTAATATCCTTGACCATTTCCCTAAATTATGCATACGTACACGGGCAGTACACGCACACACTTGTCCCTCTTCTGGCTTTCTCTCCTGCTGCCATGTAAGTGCCCTGAGGGCAAGCAGAAACTTGCTCGGATTTATTGCCAAGTCCCAAGTGCCTGGCATGCTCAAAAGTGTTACTAAAAGAGGACATGAAACGGAAGGACAGCCAGCTGATGACCTTATTACGTCGTTTATATTTGAAAAATCACCACCGTGACTGCTGAGGTTTTAATTGCAGTACTAAGAACACTGAGAACATCAACCTGTACTACTAATTTAATAAAAGTGAAGAAGTACCTATGTAGCACTTTTGAGTTTAAATAATTGGGGAAAAAGAAGGGAGAAGGAATTCGTGTCACCCGTGGAGCCGTTCTGCCTGCAGTAAGGGAGATGATAATGAAAAAGGAACAACTCTGAATCTATTCATTTATTGCAGGGAAATTTATCACTTTCGTTTACATCTAGAACCATCCAGCTGCTAATTTGTGTTTTTTTTGGAAAATAGTTCATCTTCCCTAGTGCTGTAGTGTTCTCAAACTTAGCTTTCCTGAGCTACAGTCAAAACCGGATAAATCTATCGTCAGAAAGCATGCAGTCTTCCCCAAGGAACTCAGCATGTGGCCATTCTAAGGATGGAGAATGGGAGCCAGTGGGGATGGGGAAGGGTAGTGACCTGTGGCCCTTGGAGGCGTTGGCGGCCAGCAGTCACGCCTTTTCCTCTGGACTTGTGGCTAAGGGGCGGCTTCAGAGACAGAGGAACGTGCTTTGAATTCTGGCACCTTGACCATGTGGCCTTGCCACGTGAGCTTGCCGTGTGACCTCAGGCAAATTCCTTAACCTCTCTGTGCCTCGGTGCTTTCATTTATAAAGGGAATAATAACAGTACTCACCCTGTGAGGTTGCTTTGAGGAGTGAGTGAGTTAATACACGTAGAAGATCTTAGAACCATGTCTGAGATAGCAATTATTCAAAACATTTTAGCTGTTACTAGTGTTGAATGGGGGAAATTTTCTTTTTTGTGTGTGGTATTGAAATATAGTTTATTTACAATGTTGTGTTAGTTTCTGGTATGCAGCAAAGTGACTCAGTTATATATACATGTATATGTGTGTGTATATATACACACATTTTTCATATTTTTTTATTACGATTTATTACAGGATATTGAATATAGTTCCCTGTACTACACAGTAGGACCTTGTTGCTTTATCTATTTTATAGGTAATAGGGTAGGTCTGCTAATCCCAAACTCCTAATTTATTCCCCCCCCATCCCTTTTCCCCTTTGGTAAACATAAGTTTGTTGCCTGTGTCTGTGAATCTGTTTCTGTTTTGTAAAAAAAAAAAAAGTTCATTTGTATCATATTTTAGATTCCACATACAAGGGATATCACATGCTATTTATCTTTCTCTTTCTGGCTTAATTCACTTGGTATGATAATTCCTAGGTCCATCCATGCTGCTGCAAATGGCAATATTTGAACTGGGGGAAAATTTCTAGTCATTAACATTTGGCATGAATTTTAGCAGATAAAAGCTACGTTATATGGAGCTGAGTATTGAAGCCGTGTGTAGCACTTGAGTGAGCTGGGAATTTGTGTCGGGGGAGTTCTGACACCAGCTGGTGGACTGCAATGCAGTTCTGCTGCTAACCGCCTGGAGTTGGTGCAGATCGCATAAGTTAAAGGATCTGGTCCCAACAACATGGCCCCCACTTCAGATGCCAACTGCAAGTGGGGTCCCCAGGCCACTAACCCTTCTGACTGGCTACAAATCTGGGGGGCTCCCCTGACTCCCTCAGGCGCGATAATTCTCTTGAATGACTCAGAACTCAGGAAAGTGCTATACTTATGATTATACTTTAATTTTAAAGGATATAGATCAGGCATCCAAATAGACATAGGTGAGGTCTGAGAGGATTCCAAATGCTGAGCTTCCATGCCCTCTCCCTGTGGGATTAGAGTGTGTCACCTTCCTGGCACATCACTGTATTCAACAGCCAGGAGGCGCCACTGAGCCTGATGTCCAGAGATTTTATTGGGGTTTCATTATGTGGCATGATTGATTGAATCATTGGCCACGTGGATGGACTCAGTCTCCAGCCTCCTTCCTCTTCCCAGGATTGGGCTGCCTCAAAGCCCCACCCCTCTCATCGCAGGGTTGGTTTTACTGGTGATCAGCCCCCAACCTGAGTCTTCTCATTTTACATAATCTCAGGTGTGACTCAAGGGGCTCATGAATAATGAAGACCCTTCTCTTACTCGGGAAGTTCCAAGGATTTATAGGTTGCCTTTCAGGAACCAGGGACAAAGACGAGTCAGATTCTTTATTGTACAAGGAGGGGATTATATTTGAGTTAGCGAAATACAAGATGGTGGCCTGGGAAGTGAGCCGAGCCCTCGTCTTGGTGTGGCCCTTCTAATCCTGTGTCTGTCATGTTGGGTTTATGGTTAGGCAGTAGCGTGTGGTTAGCCTTGATAGCTCTAGCTTTCCTTTCTTTAGAATAGCTTTATATGGTCTTATGGTGATTAAGCTGTCTTTGGGGATCTTATAGTGACCTTCTATTAAATAAGTCACAAAGACAGCATTTCTGAATTTGAGTCTTTTTAAAACTGTTCTGTGGTGCTCTGAATACAGTGAGTCACTGAGTGGTCAGAAGCTGTCTTTCTGGCTCCCAGAGGTGCCCTTCTCAACAAGTGTATCCCAAATCTGGCTTTTGGCTGGGCAGTCTTTCTGTTTCTGATGTTCTTGGCCCCTGAAAACCTGAGTTCTGCTGATGCACAGGCTGGTGGGAAGACCTTTCTCGTGGCTGTGTTTGCTATGCTCGGTAGTCGTTAGGAAATGCTCACCTGGTTTCCCCATTCGTTCTTTGATTCCTGTACAGGGGTGGTTTTTATAGTACATTCCTTGGAGTCTGTTTTTCCTTTGCCATTCAAAGTGCTCACTTATGTGAACATCAGTACAAGTCCTTCCCTGCAATTAAAGATTGTTTCTAGAAGCATTTTCATCTCTTCTTGAGCATTTGTATCCCCTCTCAACGTCTGCTGGGTGGCATTACCCAGAAAGGCTTATGAGGATCTGATGAGGGCCCAGATGGCTGAAGCGCCCTAACTATTGTCATCTTCCCACCTGAAACTCTGTACGCATTAAAGAACAACCCCTGCTTCCTCCTACCCGCGCCGCCCGCCCCCCCCCCCCCACCCCAGCCAACCCCTGGCAACCACCGTTTTTCTTTCTGCCTTTCTTTGCCTTTGCCTGTTTTGGGTACTTCACATCAGTGGAATCATATGATACTTGTCCTTTTGTGACTGACTTATTTAGCCTAATGTCTTCAAGGTTCATCCATATTGTAGCATGTGCCAGAATTTTCCTCCTGTTTAAGGCTAAGTAATATTCCATTGTGTATGTATACCTTATTTTGTTTATCCACTCCTCTGTCGATGGACACTTGAGTTGCTTCCACCGTTTGGTTTTGTGAACATAGGTGTTCAAGTGTCTGTTCCAGTTCTTTCAGCGCTTTAGGCCGTCTCTATACCAAGAGGTGGAATTATTGGGTCCCTAATCCTTTATTACACAAGGAAACAAATAAGCCACTTCCTTTTATGTAATTAGTGTGACCAGGCAAATAGTTACATGCCAGAGTAATAAACCCAGGTCACTTGCTGATGACTGAGCCAGTGGGAAGTTAATAGTCTGCTTTCAGATTTGGTTTGCTAGAATAGACGACTGTGTTCATCACTTATGGGATGGCCCACCATTTGTGATATTCAACATGTAAATAAAGGTCAGGGTGTGATAAAGGGCAGGTTGTGTTTCCAGTGATCTCTCCACCGGATGTTAATCTTATCCCTTCTCTTCGTCTTCCTGATCGTTCCCCATGTGTTTGTATGGTCTAATGGTCAAGAGCCTGGACTCTGGAACCAGATTACATGGGTTCAAACTTTAGCTCCTCCAGTTACCACATGGGCAGATGACCTCACCTTCCTGTGCCTCCTTTTCCCCATCCATACAATGGGGTTAAGAATATAGCCCTACTTCACAAATGTAAATCTCTTAGAACAGTGACTGGTACATAGTAAGTGCCTGGTGAATGTCGTGGTTGAATTATTATTATTATTCCTATTATTATTAGCAGTGGTCATGTGCACCTGTCTGATTGGCAGATCATTTTTTAAGTGACAATAAAATATAGATAATAAAAACTTTGGTAAGAACATAGGGTATAGGAGCATTCATTTTTTATTTTATTTTTTTTAAAATTTATTTTATTTTTGGCTGCTTTTTGGGTCTTCATTGCTGCACGCAGGCTTTCTCTAGTTGCAGTGAGCGGGGGCTACTCTTTGTTGCGGTGCGTGGGCTTCTCATTGCGGTGGCTTCTCTTGTTGCAGAGCACAGGCTCTAGGCGTGCGGGCTTCAGTAGTTGTGGCACGTGGGTTCAGTAGTTGTGGCTCGGGGGCTCTAGAGCGCAGGCTTAGTAGTTGTGGTGCATGGGCTTAGTTGCTCCACGGCATGTGGGATCTTCCCAGACCAGGGCTCGAACCCGTGTCCCCTGCATTGGCAGGCGGATTCTCAACCACTGCGCCACCAGGGAAGCCCTATAGGAGCATTCTTATACCTTGCTAATAGGGAACATAAGTTGGCATAACTTTTCTGAAAGAAAATGTAGGAATATTACTACATCAAAAGCCTCAAAATCTTCTTATTTGATTTGGTCATTCCTTTATTGTAAGCAGATATCTGAAATTGCAAAGGTAAGAGTGAGGAACAGTTCATTGTTGTGTTATTTTCTAATAGAGAAAAATTGGGAGAAAAATAAATGCCTAATACTTTGGAGCTTATTTAAGTAAAACATGGTGAAATCGGGGAGTACTATTTAGCTTTAAAATTGTGGTGGAAAGATATTTATTATCATGAGAAAGCATTTAAAATGTGTTATTAAGATATAAAAGCAGACTCTAAGAAAGCAAATATATTTTTGTGATACATACATGTGTGTATCCACACTGCGTGTGTGTGTGTGTGTGTGTGTATGAAATATACCAAAATCTTAGCAGTGTGAGTGGTGGAATGATAACATTTAAAAATTTTTTTTGGAATTTTCTGGTTATTTGGCACTGAACAAATTTTTGGCGTTGGACAAGCATTATGTTTCTATTAGAGAAAAAGGTAGTAACTTCACTTGGATAAAGAAGATTCCGGTTGGTTATGTGAGGCTCAGAGAGCCTCAGGGAGAACGCTGCAGAGTGGCCAGTGTGATAGGGGTTCCGACACCCAGTGATTGGCTGTCTTGTCCCCTGGTGGCTGGCCTTGTGCCCACCCGCTGAGGCGTCCCCAGAGCCCTCTGCCCAGCCAAACTCCAGAGTCCCGCCTTGAACGTGAGCCCCTCCAAGTCTTTTGGCATCAGTGGATGCAGGGCCGGCTCCCCTCCGTTACACGCCCAGAGTCCTCGTGGTTTCTTAAGGAGTCTCTAACTGAGACGCTGTGGGGTTTGCTGGGATTCCTGAACGTTTGGGAGGAGGGTGTTATTTAATCAAGCTCAATGAAAGCTGGCTTCTGCCGGATCCCAGTTTTGGATCCCATTTTCCAGTCTCGTTAAATTTTTCTGGTATGTCCAATGCAGGCATTTGTGTCCTTGTAGTTTTGTGCATAAAAGGGTAAAAATAAACTTGCTCGCTTCTCAGCATTGATCCTAAGCAGTATATCTTCCACTGGACATGGGTGCCAGATGGCGTGGCACCTCCTACCGGGTTAATGAACAGGCATTTGCCGGGCACCTTGACTTTCTCTTGAATCCTTCTGCGCACCTTAAACACGAGACTCTGCCAGTGGCAATTTGCATTTGCTTTTTTTCTTTTTCTCTTCTCCCTCTTTGGATTTTTTAGGAAGGAGAAGGAGGTGACGCCGTCTCTCTGGAATAACTTCCCATGGGTCGAATTAGTTTTATTGCTAGTATTGTGTAGATATGTCTCCCTAAATAAACACACATTGTGTCACCTTCTGGGAAAAGTACATTTCTTCTCAGAGCTGTCTGCAAGTGTAGCTTAAAATAGTTTTATTGCCTCCGGTGGAATAGGATGCCTGTAGGTATTGGTGTGAAGGGGGCTAGGAAAATGATGCTGGTGGCTGTAATACCACTTTCCTTATGGTGTTCCACATCCGTTCTCTGTCACTCCTTCCCGCTGCAACCTTGGGTGGTAATAAGGAGGCAGGTTGTAGAATATTAACTCTTTAAAAAAATTTTTTAGGGACTTCCCTGGTGGCGCAGTGGTTAAGAATCCGCCTGCCAATGCAGGGGACACGGGTTCGAGCCCTGATCCGGGAAGATCCCACATGCCAGGCAGCAACTAAGCCTGTGAGCCACAACTACTGAAGCCCGCGTGCCACAACTACTGAAGCCTGCGCGCCTACAGCCCGTGCTCCGTAACAAGAGAAGCCACCTCAGTGAGAAGCCCGCGCGCTGCAACAAAGAGTAGCCCCCGCTCGCCACAACTACAGAAAGCCCACACACAGCAAGGAAGACCCAGTGCAGCCAAAAATAAATATATAAATAAATTTATAAAAAAAATTTTTTTTTATTGCAGTATGGTTGATCTACAAAATCGTGTTAGTTTCAGGTGTACAGCACAGTGATTCAGTCACATCTATCTATCTATCTATATACTCCTTTTCAAATTCCTTTCCCTTATAGGTTATTACAAAATATTGAGTAGAGTTCCCTGTGCTATACAGTAGATCCTTGTTGGTTATCTATTTTATATACAGTAGTGTGTATATGTAGAAATATTACTTCTGAAGTCCACCCAATGATCAGTCAACAGCTTAAAAAGGATGAGATGTCTATCTAGGTGCTGTGCAGTAAATTTTTTTTTTTTAATATTTTTGTATGGCGAAGCAGACAATGATCAGAACCAGCTAAGAGACTTCTTTTGTTTGTTTGCTTTTTAATTTATTTTGGCTGCGTTGGGTGTTCGTTGCTGCGCGCGAGCTTTCTCTAGTTGTGACGAGCGGGGCCTACTCTTTGTTCTGATGTGCAGCCTTCTCATTGCGGTGGCTTCTCTTGTTGCGGAGCACGGGCTCTAGGCTCACGGGCTTCAGTAGTTGCGGCACGCGGGCTTGGTAGTTGTGGCGCACGGGCTTAGTTGCTCCGCGGCATGTGGGATCTCTCCGGACCAGGGCTCTAACCCGTGTCCCCTGCCTTGGCAGGCGGATTCTTAACCACTGTGCCACCAGGGAAGTCCCAGTAATAAATGTTTGAAGTAATCGAATCTTTGGCTCACAGGCTGTGCAAGAAATGGTGGGGGCATGTTTAGAATCCAAGAGCTTTGGTCCTGCCCGCATGAATTCCTTCCCTTCCCCAGGAGGTGTAGGTCCCTCAGGCGACATATGGTGGACGGTTTTGCTCCGATTGTTTAAGTAGGTTCTGAGGTCCTGCCTCCTTCACCAGCCCTTCTAGTGGTAGGAGTGTTCCTCTGTGCTGCCCTCACTTTCTGCACTGGTGAGGGCCCTGGTGGGATGTCCTCTGGCGTTTATGCCTCTCCGCGATGTTAGGTGGTATTTTGTGGTTCAGATGGTCCAGACAACCCCAAGACCCTCACTTCGGGAAGCCAAGAGAGCGGTGAACTTGGGAGCTCTTTTACCAATATCCAGAAGCCTTTTCTCCCTGATCTGAGTGACTTGCTCAGGTTCTTAACGTCCGCCAGCATTTTATTAGTGGCTGAGGCTTTGAAGGTCTCATATCTATTTTATTTTCATGGTCTCTGACCTCAAATGTCCCCAGGATACAGCTGGCATTGGGGTCATGCATAATGGAGTTTGTCCACCTCCAGGACAAACACTGTTTGGAATATTCCTGTCAACTGTTTGTGTTAATTTCTCACCCACCTGAGAGGGTGACCTGAATCTGAATTAGAAGGCATTATACTAGAATTGAAACTTTGTTCGTCTTCAACAAATGTAATACCCTCAGTATTTTTAAACTTGACTTAGAAAAAAGTTTCAAGGATGAATTTCCTGTTCTGGAGAAGGATTCGTCTTTTCAAAGGTTCTGAAAGAGTCTTTTGATTTTAGTCTGGGCATTGTCTGTAACTTCGTACATTTTTATCCACTTAGGTCAGAGTGTAATTTTCTAGAAGCTATCCTAGAAATTACAGAGGGGAGAAAGATTCAGATAAACATTTAATCACGGAGTCGGAAATGTCCCATGGTACCCTGTTTCTATCTCCAGTATGGGATGAAGCATGTAGTTTTATAATTTATGTATGTAGGCCCCTCTGTTTCCTTCACTAACTGTGAGCTCCTTTGGAATGGGTTTCCTTTAGCCTCACTCATTTTTGTATTCCTAGTAACTACCTACTGCGTTAAGTGAATGTCATTGTAAAATTTGCCTGGAGCCTTTTTAATGTCTATATATAATCTTTGTTGTATTTGATGCCGTGTGTGTGTGTGTGTGTGTGTGTGTGTGTGTGTGTGTTTTGGGAAGAACTTCTGGATGGGCTGGATGATCTCCTTTCCCTGAGTTGGTTTTCTTTGTGTAGATTGTATTCAGGAGTAGTCTTTATTCTTTGTGCTGTGCTGGAGACACCCTGGGTTAGATCTTTAAGGTCTGGGGAGTCTAGGCTTTGCTATGCCCATAACGGGCTTGTGTTCTCCAGCAGGTCACTTAATATATCTGGGCATCTAGAACAGATGGTCTTGAAGGTCCCTCAACCATTAAAGTGCTGTGAGCTTCAGAATAAGATAGACCTTGTTTATTTTTGGCAACTCCAGGGTAAAAGTCTTAGATGATCCTTATGGAATTAAAAGTAACTCTCCCCCAGCTTATCATTTGAGGTGGGTCCCCTTAGGCTCCTGTTCTATACTCTGGACATGGTATTCTTTGATAGTTGAATTTTCTCATGGCCCGTATTGTTCTTTAACCTTTTGTTAGACATTTGTTTAGTCCCCGAGCCAAGCTATAAGCAAGCAGCAGAAGTGGAAATTTCCACTGAGTGTAGAATTGGTCCAAATTTGCCTTGTGCTTGGGAATTGTGACCCATGACCTATCCTTGGTGTTTGTGAAAATATTGTTTCCTTTATCTTTGAAAAGAGATTTTAGGCTGTTGCTTCCGGTGCTCAAGTACTAGCATGGGATGTGTGTATAATTTTTTCCTTCAGATCTTTAGGTAAAAACAAATCTATATAGTATCTAAGGGAACTTTTAAAAATATTGTTTAATGTGTGTATGTTTTTGACTTAATGTAGGATCTGTTTTCAAAGCAAAACGATCGGGCTTCCCTGGTGGCGCAGTGGTTGAGAGTCCGCCTGCCGATGCAGGAGGCACGGGTTCGTGCCCCAGTCCGGGAAGATCCCACATGCCGCGGAGCGGCTGGGCCCGTGAGCAATGGCTGCTGAGCCTGCGCATCCGGAGCCTGCGCGTCCGAAGCCTGTGCTCCGCAACGGGGGAGGCCACAACAATGAGAGGCCCGCGTACCGAAAAAAAAAAAAAAACAAAGCAAAACGATCATTTAAAAACTATGACTGCTCAGACTTCTTAGTGAGCTAGCTGTTTTTCTAAGGTGCAAAATTGTCTTTCCATTAAGTGCAACTTTTAATAAATGATAGTTGATGCTCGTAAGTGCCATGGACCTTTAACTCCGCCTTTATCCTTAATATCTGAGCCTCCTATCTTAACAGACTAAGGTATAATAGTTTATGGGGAATATTTGTGGTTATTTGATTTACATGGAGATATCCTTAAAGTATAGGCTCTGCTTTTGAATTTTCGACAATTTTGAAATTACTCTCAAGATAGCATTGACACAGTTCATTCAACAGTTTCATTCATTAGTTCACCAGACATTCATTGCATTCTTACTATGCCAGGTACTGAGATGCATGCAGTGGAGGGCGGTGGTGATCAGGGTTACAAAGATGAATAAGCTGTTCAGCTGTTCTTGGCATCAAGAACCCAGCAGACTCAAAGATTAACAGGCATAGATACTACAATATATCTCCAGTCCGTTTCTAAAAAAGTCCTCTAAGCCCTTAGGAGTTGGGACATTTTTACATTTGAATTTGGCTATGATGTTGAGGAATCTTCTAGGTCAGGAAGGGCCTTCCAGGCAGAGGGAACAGCATGAGCATTGGAGAAGTGATACTCGACTTGTTCCAGAAACTGTGAATCGTTTACGTGGTAATTACTGGTAGAAGATTCACTTCAGAAGGTAGATGGAGGCGTTGATTGGCCAAAAGACAAAAGCTTGTATTTTCAGATAGGTCTAGCACTTAAAGTTTTCATGCTTGGGATTAAGGGGAGATTTCTGAGTCTCCTGACATAACTTGCTATCCTTTGGAGCCGCAGGTGATAATATCTGCCATATTGATAGGCTGAGGAGGAGGAAGAAGTATGAAAGGATCGCTTCTCGAGCAGTAGTTTTGATAGCCCATGTGGGAAAGAAAAGCCTGTGTTAGGATACACGTGCAGCTGCTCTAACAGAAACCCAAGAGAGTAGTGACTTAAACAACCTAGAGTTTAGTTTTCTTTCCTGTTCAAGTTGGCTAGAATGGCACTTCTCTTCTGCTAAAGGCTCAGGGCCTGGGCTCCTTCAGTTGGGTTGCATCTCCCACATATTTCTTCAACTCTTACCCCGCTGGGCAGAATTTGATCACACTGCCACCTACTGCAGGAGATGCTTGTGCTCTGCTCAGTTTCTGTTTCTATGGAAGGAGTGGAGAATGGTTTTGGGGAACAGTAGCAGTCCATCACAGCCCTGTTTGGACCTTGTCCTCTGCAGCTGAAACTACTGGTAACTACAAATAAATGGTTCTTTAAACCCTGAGTCATCAAGAAGGGTAGGCACGGCGTACTTCCTCAGAGTGCTTCACGCTGAAAAATGAGACAGGTTTTACTCTCTCTGTCTGCGTCTTCAGACACGCTGAGCGCACGAGCTGGCCTCCAGCTGCCCTCCGCGAGCTTCAGCATCATGGGCAATACAAATGCCTGGGCGGACAGGCACACTGCATGCTCTCAAGGTCTGTCCAGCTCTGAAGATTTCTAGCATTCCAACCCAGCATTCTTCAGAACTGCCAAGCTACGGGCAGCAATGCCCAGGAAGTTTTCTGGAGGACTCCTTTTGCTCCGGAGTCCAGCTGGATGGGAGGCTGGACTGTCTTGGGCCATCTGGACTCCCTCCAAGGTGGCTGAGTTAATGAGATCTCCTGGGCATTCCGGTACAGAGCAGCCTGTGGACCTGGAGTTCGCTTGGTGTGGGTGAGTGCAGTCAACTCATCCTTGCCCGTGCTTCCTGTGGCAGCTGCTCCCAAACCTGCCTCGTGATCAAAATCACCCGAAGGCGGGGCTGGTTAAATCTGTGGGTTCCTGCGATCCACCATAGTAGACCAGCTCCAGCAGGTTCTTAGGGTGGTACCCAAGAGTGGACATTGAAGCAATACCTCTTCCATGTGGGTTTGATGGTGGCCCAGGTTTGGGACCCACTGCTTTTGTAAGCTGTTACTACTTACAACTCTAGGTAACTGCATCTCATTTCCCCGTCCATGAAGGGGTTTATATTACAGCTTGACTTGTAAGTGCTAAGCGCTGGGCTGTTTTTGACGCTCAGTAAGTATCAAAGAGACAGAAGTTTATTTTCTGAATGAATGGTATTTGTGCGCAGCTCCCAGGCTCCCTTGAAATGTATTCTCGTGGCATACTAAGTTGTTTTAAAACATTTTGGTTAACAGAAGGTAAAAATGAGCACACCAGGAAATGTTACATGTGTACCATTTCCGGGAAATGAAATACTTTCAGATCTTCCAAAATTGGTGATAGATTGGAAAGTAAACATTGAACTCCATTTTGGAATTTTTAGACTAAGCCAGTGCTTGGTAGGGAAATCTTTTCCACGTAATTTGGCTAGATTCTCAAGAGTACCGAATTTGCTTCCTTTCTTAACTGCACTTCTTTGCCTCCCATCCTGCACCTCTCATGGGAAGACAGTATGTTTTCCTGTTTCCTGGTAGGGCTCAGAAGCTTGTGTATCCCACGAGACAAAATCTCATGGGATGGGGCTGGATTCTTGGAGGGGGTCAGGGCCAAGTGTCTGAAGCTGTGTGACCAGCTGTTGACAGAAACCCACTTTCCCCTTTGTGCCACCTGTAGACTATCTGGCTGGTCTCTGATGGAAGCTGGCGTTTCGGGCTGGCTGCAGCTGTATTTTGTTTACTTGATCTGTTTTCATTTTCTAAAGCCAGTAGCCTGTACCTCTTTGTTCCGTTCACTCTGTGGGGCTGGAGGATTAAATCTCTGTCGAGAAAAACACGATGACTTTTACCCTGTTGTGCATGCTGGTCCAACAACTCTTTCATGTCATTGTTCTGTGTTTTTTTTTTTCCCCCCAACTGTTTGATCATTCATTCTGTGGTTTTGTTCCCTTAGTCATTCAGGATTTTCTTCTTAGGGTTTACCTGGAATCCTTCGCTTTTTCTTCTCCCTTATTATTTGAACTTTCAAGTTTGGGAACGTGACCCAAAAAATCCTTTGCTTCGGGAATGGCTCTGCATGATGGCTGGTATCCATTGTTGTTCATTGGTCCTGCTGGTCTGAGGGAAGTAGGTATTGATTGGGTAGCTACTGGGTGCTGTTTTTGTTGAAGTGGAGCAGATGGCAGAATTGAACATCTTTGCCCACAAGGAACTTCCGTAGTTTGGCAAACATAACACTTCATGCGTAGTTAAAGCCATTGACTAGAAGTATGTTTCTGGAATACCTGAGGATTTGTTTTTTCTCTGTCTTAGGTCAACTTCTCTGAAACTAAGAGCTGATTACATAGGACTTTGCAAATAGCAATAAGCCTTTTATCTGGACCACGATGAGTGTTTCAGCTGACCCTCCTGGCCTCCTCAGTAAAGGCTGAGAAAGTCACAACTTTGGGGGAAGTGTTCCAGAAATATGTGGGTGACTCACCTTGGTAAGGACACTGCTAATAGTCATGCTTGAAGGGTTTCAGCAGATTTTCTGCCGAGGAAATGCAGTGTTCAGCCTGAATGCTTCAGACAGAGCCGTCTGAAGGTCCCCTGACATCAGCTTCCTTTGTGAGTTCTTCTGGAAAATTCTCTCATCTCTGCAGTGATGCTGCCTTGGCAGGGACACAGCTGTTCTTCCTGGACCAGGGCGGTTGTTGCCAATTAGTGGTACCACTGGTCTCTTTTTCTTCTCTGTTTAGCCACTCTTCGTCCTTCACCCGCTAAATGTAATCAGATAAACCCAATTTGGTACAGGTCAAATGTCTTTCGGTGTCACCTCTGTTGGCTGTTAGCCTTTCTCCACATATTTATTCATTGAGGGAATAGTTGAGCACTCACTACGCAATGGACCCTGTTCTCATCACCAAGGATGGGGGCGGGAAGTATGGAGTGGGATGAAATGAGGTTGGTGAGATGGCAGGAGGCCAGGTTGAGGTAGACCTGGCATACAGCCAGGGTAAGGGGTTGCGAGTTTCCCTGCAGTGTAATGGGAATCATTGGAATAAAGAGGACAGCTGTACCAATGGCCTCACATTTCCATCAGGGCCAGTATTCTGGGTTACTTACTGGCATGTGGACATCGAGACCTAAGTGCCAGGTTATACATTTGATTTCCTTTCTAGAAGGGACATGCCATGCCGTCCTCACTGCCTTAATAGATTCATCCTACACAACCGAGGGCTTCATCTGCCACAGCAGAATCTGTTCCTTGTGATTATATTGGCTCGTGGAGGTGCTGTGGGCAGGAAAGTTCGGGCCACTCTTAACTGCCTGTCTGTCCCTGTGTTGATATTGACTAATATTCTTTCCTGACTCGCCGGTGGAGGGAGAGAAAAGAGAAATTGCATAAAGCATGCCTGGAGCAAATCATCGTTACCCACATCCTGAGAGCTATGGCTGGCTTTCTGTCCCTGCCTTTCCCTTTTCTGTCCCCATTTGGGGCTGTGCCTAAAGTTTTCTATCTCCTCCTCTGCTGTTCCTGTAAATTATCACCAGGTCTCATAAAGACACAAAGGTCATGTGTGATATAGCATAATAAAATGCACATCCATGGACTTTAAGTCACGTCAGTGCCTGAGTTTCCCATAAGCTACTCTGGATTTTGAACACAAAAAGTGGATTTATTCTTCAGTTTGGGGGAGCTTATCTGTTGTATTTATTGTTCAACTACCTTTTTTTTTTTTTTTTTGCGGTACGCGGGCCTCTCACTGTTGTGGCCTCTCCTGTTGCGGAGCACAGGCTCCAGATGCGCAGGCTCAGCGGCCATGGCTCACGGGCCCAGCCGCTCGCGGCATGCGGTATTCTCCTGGACCGGGGCACGAACCCGCGTCCTCTGCATCGGCAGGCGGACTCTCAACCACTGCTCCGCCAGGGAAGCCCTCAACTACCTTTATTAAAGACCTGTTTTGTGCCTGATCTTACTCATGGTGCTGTTTCTGAAAAATGGAGAGGATGTGGTCTATGCCCTCTTGAAGCCTCTCTGACATAGTTGGGGCAATAGGTACAGTGAGGTCTTAAGTGATAATGTAAAGGCAGGTCCAGGGGTCAGTGGGGGGCACAAAGATGTGTCTTTTGGGGGCACCAGAGAGGGGCTTGTCTGCTCTTCTGAGGTGATGGAGTCGGGTAGGAGATCGTAGTGTCCTCTCTTAGGCTTTGGCCATAGTCAGCAAATTATTTTCCTCTGTCTCTTCTATTTGCAAAGCCTCGTTCTTTGCATTTTCTGTGTTAGGGAACCTGCAGATAGGAGGGAAGATGGGATGATGGGGAGGGAGGGGGGAAGAGTAGACAGGTAGGTGCCCCTTCGAAGCCTCCGGAGGCCACTCGGAAAAGAAGTCACCATCTTCTGCCGTGTCCAGTCAACCTGTGACAGCTCCAGTCAGGGTGAAACAATTTTTATGATTTGTCTTCAGCTCCTTGTCTCCCCTCGTCTTCAGGGTGACCTGTGCTTGTCAGATCCCTCGACACGGGTGTTATTGTCTAGTGAGGTAACGGCTGCGCGATGCTAATGAGAAAACAGAATGGTTGGTTGTGGTGGCCTTGGTGGCCGCCAGGCGCCGGCATCTTTATCTGCCTGACACAGCGCTCAAGAGGCCGTGCTCTCCATGCCAAGCGCCTGCGCTTTTTTTTTCTTTTTCTTTTTCTTAATATGAGAACAGTGGCTCTTCATCCCCCGTGAAGCTGCCCGTGAGTTCTCAGGCTTAAACCGCTCTGTGCTAATATGTAGCTTCTTGTCTGTAGTGCAAGCTGTCAGGGTTTGGTACCGTTGCTAAATTAATTATTTTCCTTTCTATGATACAGTAGTTGATTGATACTAATGAATATATGCAACCCGTTTCATCTTCATTATTGCTGTTGTTGCTACTGTTGTCATGATGATGATTATTGAATACCTTTGAAACCACCCAACCCAAGGGCCTGGACTTGCCAGGAACTCTCATCTCTCTATTCCTCTTTTCTCCCATCCCTGGCCTCCTGCCCCAGCGACCACGTGCCAGAATTTCATGTTTATTGTGTTCTCATACAGCTTGTCTGCCTTGTGACTGGCCCAGGGCTCAGTTCCTGGATAGAGGTGCTGCTCTAGGTATCTGCTCTGGCTGCCAGCCCCTGTAGCCCAGCTCACTGTTTTTTTTTTTCTTTTCTTTTTTGTATGTGCGTGAGTGGTTGGGTGGGAAATGTCCTTCGGGACCTCCCCTACCTGTGAGATTAGCAGCAACGTCTCAGAGAGTACATTTTAGCCAGGTTCTTCTTAGTCCAACTTTATCCTATAAGGCCCATGGTCTCCTTTCTAACAGTTATTTTGTCATGCTCTCTTTGCCACATGGAACGCAAGTCATAGATGATAGAACCTACCGGCACACATAATTGGAAGAAAAAAATCAATGCAATTTCCTAACTAATGTGAAAGAGAAATGAAAGTAATGCATAATCAAGTAGGTATTTTACTGTCTAAATGCTTGGGCCCCACTGTACTAACAAGACGAAATGATGTCATCAGATCCCTGTATGTACTGGTAAAATCATCAAGAAATGTAACAACTCCAAATACGGGGTTGATTTGGTGACTCATATTCCAGAAGTGGCTTTGTCGTCAGTGATATGATTTTTTTTTTTTTATTGCTTGTGGTAAAGTTGAGAACAAAACAAAGTATATTGTTGGTTCATTGTACCTGATATTTGTGTACTGGGAAAATTTAGACAATGTTGAAACCGTGCAAAAAGTAGTTTGTCCCCATCTGGGCTCCTGAGCAGTACAGTGGGTCTTAATCTCCACAGCAGGTCAGAATCCCCTGCGCTGCTCGTTTATAATGCAGATTTCTGGGCTCTAACCCTGGTGGTTCAGCAGATATGGAGGTAGGACCCTGGAATCTGCATTTTTTTTAAGGAGCATGCCAGGTCATTTCAATGCAGTTATCAGTCCTGGGACAAGCTTTGAGACACGTTATTTGAAACTCAGTCTTTATTTGCCTTGAGGGCTCTCCAAGGGATGTCCTAGGGATGTCCTAGGGATGTCCTCAGAGCCTACTTGTTTTAATATGTTAAGAACAACCAGTCTTTCAAGTAAGCTAAGGATTTGTCACAGGAGGAATGATCAGATTTTTGGTGAGTCCTATAAGGTACCTTTCTAGCTCCATGATTCTTTTTTTTTTTAAATTGATTTTATTGAAGTATAGTTGATTTGCAAAGTTGTGTTAATTTCTGCTGTACGGCAAAGTGATTCATACACACACATTCTTTTTCATATTCTTTTCCATATGGTTTACCACAGGATATTGAAGAGAGTTCCCTGTGCTAGACAGTATCTAGCTACATGATTCTTGCATTGAAAAAAATGCATTTTCAAAAAGCTCAGGTAACGGAGACATTCTAAAACTCAAGAGTTACCCAGGGTTCCATGAGGCTTGAAAGTATGAGGAGGCCAGTCGGTGTTATGGAAAAGAGTAGGGGCTGATCTGGCCTTTTCTCAGCTCTTTGCTTCTGGTAACTGTAGGTAAACCTCACTCCATCTCTTCAGAGCCACCTTGGCGGTTTAATGGGCCCCCTTCTCCATTACAGTATTGAAAATTACATTTTATTGATTGTATCCAGGGGGAATTAGATGCAATTTTTTTCTTCTTACTTTTAAAAAATGAGAGCGTTTTCTTGGCCCCTAAGAGTTTCACAGGCCCTCCATGCCATGCATGCCATGCCTCCTGGATAAACCGGCCTTGCGCCTTTCTGAACATCTTTTTCTTCCCCTGAAAAGGGAGGTTGTAGTTCCTTTGCAGGCATGTTGTAGGCATTAGATCCACTTGGAGCAAAACCTTCTAACATGTTTACTACCTGGCACAAATTGGAGTTGTATAGTGGCCAAGAGGAAGCATTCCGCTAGAGTGAGCCTTTGTACAGGCATTTAAGAAAGGATCGGGCGTGTCCTTCCATGGCTTAATTTTTCTTAATGGATCATGTTGTTTACACAGAGATTTGTTCCCCACCTAATCTTCATTCTCGTTCAATCCTCATTTCATATGTCCTTGTGATTCCTGCCATCTGCTGGTTTTGACACTCCTCCCACCCTTGGGGGAGGATCCTGTGGTCTGTACTCATGTTTTAAAAGAGAATGAATGGAGATGCCTTTGGTCTCACTACTGTTGGGAGGTTTTCTTCATGTCAGTACTAGAACTTCTAATTTCTGCCCGAGTGCTCTCATTCTATGCCCAGGCCAGGGAGATGGCCTCTTAGGAAGAAGAATTGAGAGACTCGAAAGAAAGCTTTGTTGTTAGCGAGTATCATGATGCCCTGAGCTCTATGAAGAAGCAGAAGCAATATAAAATGGAAGGTTAGGGAGCCAGCTAGCTGGTAGGAAGGAAAGAACGGGACACACCCAAAGAGAGCAGAGGAAGCTGGAGAGGGGACGGGAATGATGTGCAGGAGGGGGATCTTGATACTTTTCCTCTTGGAACCCAGGAAATAATTCTTCCTCCGAGCCAAGGCGACTGGATAAATTGGGAGTTTGGGATTAACATATACACACTACTATATATAAAGTAGATAACCAGCAAGACTGCTATATAGCACAGGGAACTATATTCAATATCTTGTAATAACCTATAATGGAAAAGAATCTGAAAAAGAAAAAAAAATATATGACTGAATCACTTTGCTGTATACCTGAAAGTAACACAGCATTGTAAATCAACTATACTTCAATTAAAAAATAAAGGGGGGCTTCCCTGGTGGCACAGTGGTTGAGAATCCGCCTGCCCATGCAGGGGACACGGGTTCGTGCCCCGGTCTGGGAGGATCCTACATGCCGCGGAGCGGCTGGGCCCGTGAGCCGTGGCCGCTGAGCCAGCGCGTCCGGAGCCTGTGCTCCACAACAGGAGAGGCCACAACAGTGAGAGGCCCGAGTACCGCAAAGAAATAAAAAAAATAAAAAAAAAATGGAAAAGAAGTAAAACAAAACAAACAAACAGAAAAACACAGAGACTAAGATAATACCTTTTAAGATGATTTGCTATTGCCCTTGGATTGTAAAGCCCTCGCCAGCTTGTGACCAAGTATTGACTGAGCCCCCGAGACGTACCAGGCACTGGGGAGACCATGGTAAAGAGGCTTGCCCTCTGTGAGCGTGCACTCCCTCAGAAGGGCATCACGCCTGCATCAACAAACCACGAAGACCTTTTCAGGTATTCCTAAGTGTTCTGAAGAAGACAAAGTAGGGCAGTAGGAAAGGGGTGACTGAGGGGTCACTTTCGCTGTGCTCGGGTCTTAAACGTTTGAGGCGAGGCCTCGGGGATGGAAGAGGACAGTCACACATAGATCTGCAGGAGGCACGCACGTTCACAGGTCAGGGGCAGCAAGCGCCAAGGCTCTGCGGTGGGATAAGCCTAGCACGTTCCAGGCGAGGACAGAGGCCAGCGTGTGTGCGTGTTAGCAAAGGGGAAGACAGGCTGAGGGCTAGGCGGTGGCCAGAGCGCATCATAGATCACGGTCAAGTGTAAGTTCGTGTGTAGCTGGAAGGGCCTGGGTAGTTTCACAGTGGGGAGTGGATTTGATTTCTACTTTAGAAAGATGACTAACCGCCTGTGGAGAGTTACGGTCTGGTTGGAGGCGACAGTGAGTGAGGCGAAAGGACCAGCTGGTAGCCATAGTCTGGTTGGGAAGTGAGGGGAGCTTGGACTGGATTGAAACATAGTCAGATTTGGCATACATATTGGAGGCAGAGCTGATAGACTTGCTGGGGGATTAAATACGAGGGGTGGGAGGGTATGAAGAGAGTGTGAACGTCAGGGCTGTGGACTTGGAGCTCTGGGTGGACGGTGGTGCCTTTATCGAGTGGATGGGTGCATGTGTATGAGACCAGCAGCTCTGTTTGGGGCCTGGCTAAATGGGGAGGATTTCCTAAACATTCAAGTGGAGTAGGCACTTGGACGTTTGCATCTGGAGTTTGCTCAGGGGAGGGGTCAAGGCTGGGTGTGTGGATCTGAGATTGTGGGCCAGGGTACACTCACTAAGGGAGAGACCGCAGAGAGGAGAAGGCGGAGGACAGAACCTATGGGTGTCCCGATGTGTGAGTTCTGGGAGAGGAGTCCGCCCAGGAATTGCTGCAGTGTCTTGAAGCAGGTCAGTGAGAAGGGAGCAGTTCCATGAATAGAAATCCCTCCAGAGATGACAGCAAGTCAGCAGTATGACATGCCCCGAGGGTGAATGGGTGCTTCAAAGTGGGATGTTTTGGCCCTGGGCTGATACTGAAGCTCTCTGAAGAGGCTGTTCCTAATTGAGGAATATGGTCCTTTAGGGTTTGACACTGTCTTATATTTGTGGTAGGGATTATGGGCTTTGTGAGCAAAACCCTTTGACATTTGTGGATGGAGCATACTCATTATATGAAGAGGAATTCCCTGAAATAAATGTCAGTTCTTTTTTAGCCCCTAAGCGTTGCTTTATGAATTACCATAAAGTTTATTTAAGAAACTTCTGGTAGTTAAGAGGAGAGAAGGGTGATTTCTGAAGATTCTATCGGCCACCTACTTCAGAATCTTGGCATTTTTTCACATCTAGTGGGGGGAGAGGGGTGTCATCGTTAGATACAAAGGCCCCCCAGGATGCTGATGTGTGACTAGTAGGGATGGGCTGGCTCCTTCCTCTTACCCACGCTGTCTCCTGATTTGTAACCCACATTTGGGAGATAGGGGGCGTATTAGTCTCCTATTGCTGCCGTAACAAATGACCACACTCCGTGGCCTAAAACAGCACACATTCATCTTACGGTTCTGGAGGTCAGAAGTCTGAAATGCGTCTGTGGTAGGCTGAATAGTGCCCTCCACAGATTTCAAACTCTTGACTCCTAGACCTTGTAAATAGTACCTTATATGGAAAAAGAGACTTTGCAGATGTAAGTTAAGCATCTTGACATGGGGAGGCTATCCTGGATTATCAAGATGGGCCCTAAATGCGATCACAAATACCCTTATCACAGAGAGGCAGAGGAAAATTACACAGAGACAGGAGAGGAGAAGGCAGAGTGACCATGGGAGGTGGAGACTGGCCGGATGCAGCCACAAGCCAAGGAATGTCCACAGACATTGGAAGCTGGAGGAGCCAGGGAATGGATTGTCTCCTAGGCTGGTGGGGAGGGCGGAGCACAGCCCTGCTGACACCTTGATTTCCACCCAGTGAAACTGATTTTGGACTTGAGGACTCTAGTACTGTGAAAGAGTAAATTCCTGTTGTTTTAAGCTACTAGGTTTGTGGTAATTTGTTACAGCAGCAATAGGAAACTAATACCGAGTCTCACTGGGCTAAAATCACGGCCAGCAGGGCTGCGTTCTTTTCTGGAGGGTCCAGGGGAGAATGTTGACCTGCCTTTTCCAGCTTCTAGGGGCTGCCGGCAGCCCTTACCTGGCGGCCCCCTTCCATCTTAAAAGCCAGTCTGTCTTGACACTTCTTAGACATTGACCCTGTGACATTGACAAGGGTCCACATGTGAGGACCCTTGTGGACGCACCTGCGTAATCCAGCCTAATCTTCTTAAGGTCATCTGATTAGCAACCTTAGTTCCAGATGCAACCGTATATTTTTTTTTTTTTTTTTTTTTTTTGCGGTACGCGGGCCTCGCACTCACTGTTGTGGCCTCTCCCGTTGCGGAGCACAGGCTCCGGACGCACAGGCTCAGCGGCTATGGCTCACGGGCCCAGCCGCTCCACGGCATATGGGATCTTCCCGGACCGGGGCACGAACCCGCATCCCCTGCATCGGCAGGCGGACTCTCAACCACTGCGCCACCAGGGAAGCCCGCAACCGTATATTTTTAACTGAAGTATTGTTGACTGAAAATATTAGTTTCCGGTGTACAGCATAGTGATTCGATATTTTTATAGATAATACACCATCCAAAGTTGTTATCATATTGACTGTGTTCCCTGTATATTATATTCCTGTGA
This sequence comes from Pseudorca crassidens, assembly GCF_039906515.1. Lineage (NCBI taxonomy): Eukaryota > Metazoa > Chordata > Mammalia > Artiodactyla > Delphinidae > Pseudorca > Pseudorca crassidens. Next base: position 94,784,195 of record NC_090301.1, on the reverse strand, counting down.
CTTATTTATTTTATAACCGATAGTTGGTACCTCTTAATCCTCTTCCCCTAATTCACCCATCCCCCCACCCTCCATGTGCAACTTTAATTCCCCTTGCCATGTAAGGCAACATATTCACAGGTTCTAGGGATTAGGACAGAAACATTTTTTCCTGGGGGTAGGGACATCATTCTGCCTAGCACAGTGGGCAGTTACTTAAGAAAAAGTATATAAGGTGAAGAAATAGGTCTTCTCTGGGAAACTTAACTTGCCCATCTGGGCAAGCTCCTCCTTCAGCTCCCTGAGCCCGCCAGACTTTTATGTTTTAGCCTCCAGATCAAGCTTGCTTTTTCGAGGCACATGGCAAACCCCAGGATACTACTAACAGGTTAAAAAAAAGATAGTTGCTTACCAGAGGTACTGGTCATTTGCTTCTGCTAGGCTCAAAAGTGATCTTGAGAGTCCAGTAATGAATGACCTTGGAACATTCTGCCTTCCTGGGAATCTTGGGCACGGTTGGCATTGAGACCCCAGGCCTCAGTGATAATGTATTAGTTGGTGTGGTACCACCAAGCAGACCTCAGGGGGTCAGTGCCTGCAAGCTTGGCAGAGTGCCTTTCCACAGCTCAGGGAGGTTTTAAGGAGGTTTAAACTTTTACTCTATTGCCCTGTTGGTGTGTGTGTCAAAACTCAATAAAGGTGCATGAGGTTCAGCTGGACAGTACCCACACCTTATTTGAAGGCAAAAAGCCCTTGTGTTCTATTTCTAAAAGATTTCGCATTTGTCACCCTGTCCTAACCCTGTCAGCCTTGTTGCAGTCATTCTAGCGAGGGCTGCCGGGGCAGGGGAGGTGGAGAGTCCCCAAGGACACAGCACAGCCAGGCAGCCGGTACAGCCAGAGCTTTCTGAATCTTGGCAAGACCTTTTCTTTTTACAGCAGACCAGTATTTTCCAAACTTCATGCACAGTTTTTACCATCTTCCTGTTACCACCTGTACTAGTTACTTAGCATTTTTTCTTCAAACTTATTTTAATAAGAATGTATTATTATTTTATTTACATATAATAAATTTATCATTTATTTTAATTTTGTCTCATCCTAACTGACAACATATACAAACGTACAGATTTGGTGTGTGTGTACATGTTGAAATAATTACTGAACTGTTAGAATCAAGAGTGTGTTTAGATATCATGTGTGCCAGGGTGTAAATGTCCCCCACTCAGAAAAAAAACTATATTAGACCATGCTGACTCCCCCGGACGTTTCGCACCCTAGGGAGATAAAGTCATCAGCCAGACTTCTGTTAGCTTTAGTGGCTAAGAGGGTGGCTGGTTAGCTATTTAGGAACATTGCAAGTAGAATTCCTGTCCACCAGGGAGTGGACAAGCTGATATTCTCAGCAAGCAAAAGAGTGTAGTTTCTTACACAAGTATTTGCAATATAAATAACACAGAGATGTATGTAACCCTCCCGCCCCAAAACCTTCATCTGTGTCCCGCTTGGGAATAAAAGCTAAGGAAGAACTTACAGTATGTCTATATGAAATGTCTAAGGAAACAAGATCGAAACAGGGCCTTCACCAGACCATGAAACTGAACATCCAAGTGAAGCAAAAATGTAATAAACATAACTCTCTATATCTATTTGACCTTTCTTGACTGGGCTTTAAACTTCTTAAAATTTTTATACCATATTCTTTGTTTTAATAAAACGTGATCTCACTTTCAGCCTCGGGGGAAAATGAAAGCATTAAATAATAAAGAAAATCAAATCAGTAAGGAAGGGCCCCACAGTTGTGATCAGTGTCAGATTTTCTGAGTATCTTGAGAGCAGCGTTGCCAGGGGGTCTCTGTTCCATTGGCATGAAGGCCATGTGCATGGAAAGACCAAGGCCTGTCCTGCAGTTGTGTGTCACCAGCAGCCACTTGTCTTCCTCTTCTCTTGCTTTTGCATCTTTTTTGGGGTCGGGGGGGGTTGTACAAGGGGTTGGCTTCTTTGTACAACAACATAAAACACCTTAAAATGATGACCTTGCTTCCTGGGCCTCCTCTCGTCCAGTTTTGCGAGAATATAAAATCAGAGTTCTCTGGAAACAGGGAGCATCTCCAACTTCCCCCCCAAAACAAGGCTTTCGTTTTACGTGGAAAATCATGGGGAAGACTTGCATTTCCCCTATACTTGCATTCTGTCTCTCCTCTTCATCGTCTTCTCATTCTTCTCTAGAAATACTCCTTTTATTATTCCGTTGTGATACATCAAACTGGGGAGAAGGGGAACGTCAGGAAGACCTTGAGACCTGCACGTCTCTGGGGCGATGGTGGTGCATGAACCAGCCTGCGTGCTGAGCCTCACTGGGCGAGGAAGGCCCGATTCGGGGAAGTCGATGCAGGTGCAGAATGTTTGGGTCGTCTTCTCCTTGGCTTTGAGATCTGTTCTGCTCTTTGGAAGAGGCTTGTGTGGACAAGCTTTTGAATATGTGCACTTGATTTACAGAGGGCCTTTGCTGCTGACTTGGGTAAAAGCATGACTTTGTATATACCTCATCGCCTCATTTTCCTAGAGGAAAGAAAAGGAGGCAAGTGACAGGCTGGCAGCAAGTTGGACTCTCGGATTGAAACTGCAGGTTGATAAATAGGTGGTCCTGATGGTGCGGTGCCATTTTATCTGATCAGGGATTGGGGCTGGCTTTGGAAACATCGAAGACGTTCAGGTGGTGAGAGTTGGGCTCCCTCCGGCTCCGGCAGTACCCTAAAGGCTGGCCACCTTCCACGTGTGATTCTGATCCACTTCATGAAGGAATGGGTGAGGAGGGCGACGTTAGAATCTTCAAGAATTAGAACTGCGAGGAATCCTGAGTCAGCATTCTGTCCAATCTTTAACAAGCTTAGGCACGTGGGGTGATAGGGCACACAGCCACCTAGCGCCTAAGGGTAGGTACCTTTCCCAGAGCCACCGTAGTCGTCAGGAACCTTAGCTCCACCTACCGGCCAACCAGCATTGGGTAGAGTCACTGAGGCAAGCTAGGACTTAAAAAAAAAACAACCCAGCACCCTTGATTTCAATTTAACGTTTTACTGGCATATAATATGCATCCAGGAAAGTACCCATGACAGGTGTACAGCCTGATGGATTGGCACAAAGTGCTCACAGCCCCCTAACCAGCCAGACGGGCAAACAGAACATTGCCAGCAAGTCAGAAACCCTTTCTGCTCACTTCTGGTCATCACTACCCGCACTACCCTTCCCACCACTGTCCTGACCTTTGCTATCCCTGATTGCTTTGGTCTGTTTCTGCGTACTCTATGTAAATGAACTCATGGAGTGTGTACTCTCTTGTGTTTTGCTTCTTTTGCTCAGTATGATGTTATGCAGTTCATATTATCGTGTATATTTGTAGACCATCTGTTCTCATTGCGGTAGCGTCTTCCGTTGTGTGGATATGCTGCCATTGATTGGTCCGTTCTGCCGTAGACGGGCACCTGGATAGTTCCCAGTTTGGGGCTGTTCTGAATGGCGCTTCTGGAAACACTCTAGTATATGGCTCTTGGTGGACAGAGGCCCACACTGCAGTTGAGAATATACTTAGAAGTGGAATTTCTGGGTCACAGGGAGTGTGCATACTCAGCTGTATGAGAAAACTGCCAGTTTTCCTGGTCATACCAGCTTGTATTTACCTTCTACCATCAGTGTGTGAGAGCTACCCTCCCTCACATCCTCAGTTCACTATTTCCTGTCCTTTTCACCTCAGCCATTCTGGTGGGTGTGTCCTGGTACTATGTTGTGGTTTTAACCTCATCCTTTATATTTGATTCCAGAGGACTTGGTTATATGCTTTCGTTGTGTGCTTATAATGGACTTTGTAATCTTTACTGTTTTGAGATGCTGACCTTAGGCAGGCACAATGAAGTTTTCGAAGAGGCTGATGTTTTCTAACGGACCCCACCACCTCTCAGCTGTTCTGCAGGGGAGAAGCTTGTGAAGTTGGTGTCTTGTACTGCATACCATTCTGCTCTCACCATTTGTTTGGTTTGTTGCCGTGAGATCAGCAGAAAAAAGGAACAAGGTCCAAATCAGGCTGGCTTAATTTGGTCTAGCTGAATTTATTAGTACTCACCCTGGGCATTTATAGTTTTACCCAGGGGACTCAGCGGGTAAAAGATGAATAAGTCTGAAGCTTGTTGACGTCTAGGTCCAATGAGACCAAACTTGATTTTCAGGTTTTTAGTGGGAAGTTCCCCTGTTGCAACCCAATACACTTCCAGGATGGAAGGATTACAACGAAGGAAAATGAAGATGAAGTAGCTCAAAACCCCTTGACAACCTGAAAGCACACTGTTGCGTTACTTCCTAGAATGGAGTCCAAGTTTTTCTTCTGAGGCCATTTCATGATCTAAAGAATGTACCGTGAAGATCCTGAAGGGAAATTAAAGATTGACTAGGAAATAGTGCTGGTACATGAAGCATGTTAGACACCCAGGTCGCCTTACGTAAGCCGGTGTTCTGAGTCATTCTCCAGCTCTTTTCACACCCAGAATAGGAAGGTGATTAATGAAGACAGATTAGGCATCGTTTTCTATGCTGCTCCTTTTTGCCGTTACTGCTCTCTGCCTGGGGACCATCTCGGGTGCTCAGGGAATGAGGGAGGTGGGAGCGGGGGAGTGAGGTCTCCAGACGGGAGGCACCATCCATCTTGTACTTGACAGTTGAGGGCCAGCTGAATAGATCAGAGCCCTCGTCTGTACATGACAGGAGTCTTGCTTAGCACAGGGATGCCTTTGCCAGAAAGTAAAGCCACTGTGGACTTGGTAGAAGACCGACTTCAGTAGGATAATGGGAGGCTGTTTGCTAGGACCCCAGTGGCTTGTTTTCTCATTAGCTGTTCTGTGGATCGTTCAGGAGGTTGTTGTGATCCTTTCTAGTAAGAGACATGTCCCTGGAGGTTGGCAAGAGCCTCAGGGGGCCCCATGTTGATCATACCCAGTGTGGTGTTGGCTAAAAGTTGAATGAATGTCTGTGTTTTGGGGATCTGACTTTCAGGACTTCATGCTATTACAAATGTGACATTATATTGGGCAGAAGGGGATGAGTAAGGCCTGAAGGAGTGCGTGCTTGTGTGTGTGTGTGTGGATACCAGTTGGGTTTTTGTAGCTGCAAGGAAAGAAAGCAATCATTTGTGAGCACTGATAGCTGCTCAGGACCATGCCAAGCCTTTGGATTTTCATGTCATAGCATCTTATTCAATCTCATTTCTCCTCCAGTTTACGTATGTGAAACTGAGGTTTGCAGGCCTTGAGAATTTGCTGGGCTAGAGTTCCCTGGGAGAGTGTAAGGGAAAGTGGGTGTGGGTACCTAAAAACTGAACCGAAAGCCACTTTCCAGAGGAAATGCATCATGGAGAGATGCTGCGTTTGCCACCAAAGAAGCAGTCACCCTCCACAAGGACATTAATTAAAGTTCTTCCTTTCAGAAATGGGGCTGAGATTACAGGCTTCCTGCAGCACCACTGGGACAACCACCACGGCAGGTTCGGTTACTAGGACTTACCCATTTTAGATGGCAGGCCCTGGGGCTCACCATCTGCTGTGGATTTCTGACTTATAGCCAGAAGGAGTAAGGCTGGGCCCTTATCTAACCTCTTGCTTAGAGAAGAGGACCTCTTCAGTCCATCAGACTGGAGTTCCCTGGGGGCAGAAGACATGTCTTTCGTTTTCCAGGTAACTAGGCAATATATTGACTGAAGGGGGAAAAACATGGAACGTCGAAGGAAAAAAAATGAATTATAACTTAGGGCAAGGCTTAAAAGCATTTTTCTTTTTCAAAAGGATTCGAAATCTTCACCGGAAATGGTGGTTTAGATTCACTGGGAGCTGGTTTCCAGGCAGGGTGGTGTGAATGAAGAGGGTGGGTTATACAGGTGATGAATACCCGCTGGATGTTACTATTATTTATTGGCTTCCAGGAGGTGGAACAGGAAGTGGGATCCTGTCCACCTCTGCCCCTTTCTTCCCTCTAGAGAGATGATCAAAATGCACAGAGGGAGTGTTACAGATGAGGGTGATGATGCGTCCACACCTAACTTCAAGTAAATCCCTTGTAAAGTTCAGAAATATTTTGTTCAGAATTTTATTCAAATCCCTTACAACAGGGTTTCTCTCCAGATATGAGTGTGACTGTAAGGACTGATATGAAATCAGCCTGTTTTATAAAAATGTAAGAAACATTTAAGTGCACATGAATGAAGCTCTCGTTTTATTCTCTCAAACAAGCAAGCGAACAAAAAAATACCTTACAACAGATCATGAGATGCCTCCTAACATGCGACCACAATCTGCTTAAGAACTTGGGTGCTCAGTAAGGCACAGGACAGACACTCTTTACTGCCCTAAGTTATTAGACTGTTCATTCATCAGCAGTTAGCCATTGCCACGCCAACATGACAAGCTACACTAACACTTTAGTGGCTTAAATCAGTAAGTGTTAAGTAAGTGGCTTAAGACGGTAAGTGTTCCTGGGTCTCAGGTCAGTTGGGTGGTGGTTCTAGTCTCAGCTGGGTTCACTCATGCGATTAGGGGGTAGTCTGCTGTTCTTAGCTGGCTTCTCATGTGTTTGGGGGGTTGGCTGGCTGAGTCTGCTCCAGGATGGTCTCAGCTGGGACTGTAACTGATCAGCATTTGTGGCCTCCTTAATCAACAGAAATTGATCAGACGCCAGACAAGAAATTCAGGCAAGGCTTTATTGGGGCCCCTGCTGCAGCAGGGGGGAGAGAAAACAAGTAACCTGTTCCCTTGCTCACTTGCTCCCTGGGGGAGGAAGCGTGGGGGGGGGGGGCTGGTCCCTTATATGTGGTGAGGGTAGGGGTGTGTCCAGGGGGTCGGGCCAGAGGCGGGGCTTAGGTGGTCTGCCCACCCCTTCGGTGGTGGTGTGTGCAGGGGTCATGCGCCGTACCCTGCTTTTGTTCCTGACCCCCTGCTTTTGCTCATGGCTCTTCAGAAGAGGCAGTTGGGCGATTTGGTCTTTGTATCTTGTCGTCCATAATTTGGCCCAACTGCGCATGCACACAGTTACTTTTAGTCCCTTATATTTTCTTTGTATTTTGTTGCTGGAGGAGACGTTTGTCCTGGTGCAAGCACTGCAGCGAAGGGTCCCAGGACCCAGCCTGTGTCAGGACAGCTGGGCTCCCTTCCACATGGCCTGCCCTCCTGCAGCAGGCTGGCCGAGGTTATTTATGTGGTTCTAAGAGGGTAAGCAGAAGCATGCAGTGAACGCCTTTTGAGGCTCAGGTTCAGAACTGGCCTTCCTGACTTCCACCGCATTTATCAGCGAAAGCAAGGTGCAGGATCCGTCCAGATTCAAAGGATAAGGATAAAGACTCGTCTTGATGAGAGTTGCTGTGGAGTCTCATTGCAAGGTGCGTGGATAAGGGAGACCATTAATTAGGGCCATCAATGCCATTCATCTACCACATTCTTTTATTCATTCATCCCATAATCCTTCTTGTGGTCCCTTAAGCCATCCTTTGCTCTCTTGTTCTATTCTTCCTTAATGAAAATTCAAGAAAGAGTGTACCATTTACTGTGCATAGTCCCTGAGGAAGCCACCAAGATGAGCGAAGTCTGAGCCCACCCTGCAGAAGTTCATAACCAAAGGGGTGGGGGAGATGCACACGAAGGCGGCCAATTGGAGTAGCCCAGCAAAGTTCGTGTGCAAAGTGGGCATCGACCTCCAAGGAAGGGGTGAACCAAGTCTGTGGGTGGAGAGGTTTCCCACAATAGGAACTGAGTCACCCAGGAACCAGGAGCAGGAGATGGCTGGAGGCAAGGGGAAGCAGGTGGCAGGACCTTTAGTAGCTTCTTCTGGAAGGCTTGGGTCACTGTTGGGTTGAAGTGACAGGAGATCAGGTGGGCCAGGTGGACCCCACTGCCGGGAGGGCTCAGGGGCTCAGCCATTCCTGACGACCAAAGGACTCCTTCTAGTGACTCATGTGCTTGAAGGAACAGACAGTGTGATTATTGCAGGCCGATGCCGTTCCCTCCCCAGAAGGAGGTAGGCAGGCAAGTGTGGTTCTGTGGATTCCAAACTGTGTGCTGAGGGAACCTGGGATTCCCGGAGAAAGTCATGAGGGCACCATGGGGATATTGTGCAATGTGGAGGAAAACAGCTGTCTCTGCCAGGTAGCACTTGACTACTGCCATGAAGTTCTTTGGCCCTAACTCTTTAGTAAATGAGCTTTTCTCAGTTACTTCTTTTGGCTGAAGGGTATCATGAAAAAATGACTGAAACTCTAAGGGCACAGTAAGGTGAGAAAGCTTGAGTTTGGGAACCGCTGATGAAATTATTAAGGGTCTTGGGTTCGAATGCTACCCCTGCCTCTTATTAGAGGTGTGACCTCAGGCAAGCGAGTTACTTTCTCAGACTTGTTTCCTCATCTGTAAAGTGGGGATGGTACTTCCCCCTTAGGGTGATTGAGAGGAATAAATGAGTTTGTATAAGTAAAGGGCTGTAAGTGGAGCCTGGCAGTGGATAAACACTAATTGGTTAGCTGAATTTTTTTTTTTTGATTTTTTTGGCCACGCTGCTAGGCTTGCAGTATCTTAGTTGCCCAACCAGGGGTCGAACCTGCACCACCTGCAGTGGAAGCGCGGAGCCCTAACCACTGGACCGCCAGGGAAGTCCCTAGCTGCCTTATCACAGTTACTCATTCAGCACTGCCCCCGTAACTGGGCGGTTGCCGGTTCTGTTGTCTTTTTTTGTGAGGGTAACACAAGCACAGCACAGGTACCCCTGTTGGAAGGAAGGTCTACAGAGAAGTTCACAAGCCTTTGAGTGGCCAGTGGGACTTCCTGTTCTGCGTGAAACTACAGGCTGCAGCGGGCAGTGCTGTGCATCTTTCCAGTCAGCCACGGGAGCCTCTTCTCCCCCAGCCTCTCATTTGAGGAAACTTTCCTTTCCAGACGCAGCTCTGTTTCAAAGTCATGCTCTTAGTCACCTCCATTCATATGGCCTGCCTCTTTCCTGCATCCCCACCTCTACCCCCTGTGAAATGACCTGTCTCCGCAGTCAATGGCTCAGATGAAAGGAGCATAAGAGGGTGTCTCTGGCTTGTCGTTTCCTGCATTAATGGAAAGGAGCCGGACAGCCTGTGATGTGGCGGTGGGAGGTGCTCTTGCGGGTGCCTGCAAATCCCTCCACGCACCAGGTGGGCTTTCGTTTGTAATTTTAAACTGATTTGTGATGGCTTAGGCTGCTCCTTGTCCCCTCCCTCCTTCTTTTTTCTTAAGAGGGCATTGGATTGCATTGGGTGAGATTCTCCGCTGGGGGTGTGCGTGTGTGTGTGTGTGTGTGTGTGTGTGTGTGTGTGTGTGTGTGTGTGTGTGTGATGCTGCCATGTTTTATTTGCTGCAGCAGCAGTCTGTCCACATTCCTCCTCATTCCTCTCTCTCTTTCAGTCCACTCTGTTCTTTCCGCTTTCATCCAGGGAACTTTTTTTTTCTCCTCTGCGCAATGTCCCTCTGACTCCTCTCTCTGACTTGTGGCTGGAAGTTGGCTGTGTCCTCATTTCTCATTCTGATCCTGCTCTTTTTGGATTCTGCCAAATCTCTTTTGCATTTGTTTTTCACCTCCGCACTCTAGGCTGTCAGCAGTTCAGTGAGCCTTTTCCAAGCTCATTTTTTCCCTATTTGCTTTTTAATTAGTTTTCCTCTCCTGCTTCTCCTCTGGTCCCCTCCATCCTGCAGTCCTTCTGTGGATAAACAGAACAAGTCCCACCGTCTCTTGCGTGCTTTTAAGAAAATGTGGGTCAGAGCAGTGTCCATCACGGTTATTGTTTCTAGGCTTGCGGCTTTGTCTTGAAATTTGGGATTTTATTCATTTGTCATCTTGCTCTGTAATGAGGCACGTAACCTGTTTGCAGGCGTTTTACAATCTGCAGTAAGTTTCCAGAGGCAGGGACTTGGTATCTCCCATGGAGTATTTGTTGAAAAGGATTCGTATTTTAAAAATAAAGCGTTCCAAGTGTTACCCTGTGTCTTTAAAGTACATCTTCCAGAAGCCAGGGAGCAGGCTTCCTTTTATAGCTTCAGGCACTGTCTCTGAAACCCTTTAAACGTTAAGTAACCTTTAGTGTCTGTGTATTTGCGGGGCAAAGAGTGTTCATAGCTTTTATCAGATTCCCCTTGGAGTCTGTGCCCCCCTCAATATTCGGACCCCCTGCCTAGGTTATTTAGAAAGCCTAAAGAGATTGGAAATTATAATGTGCAACCTGGAAGAAAAGGACAGCGGCTGCAGGAGCATGTAGGAACCTGTTTCTAATGGGGGTAAAGCCCTCACCAGGCGCGCAGGGGTGCATAGCCCAGGCAGCCATGGCTGTGACAGCCGCATAGGGGGTGGCGGTCATGAAGGCACTTTGCTATTCGTATACTAAGTCTCTCTCTCTCTCTCTTTTTTTTAATCGGAGTATAGTCGCTTTACACTGTTGTGTTAGCTTCTGCTGTACAGCAAAGTGAATCAGCCATACCTATACTTATATCCCCTCTTTTTTGGATTTCCTTCCCATTTAGGTCACCGCAGAGCACCGAGTTCCCTGTGCTCTACAGTAGCTTCTCATTAGTTATCTATTTTATACATAGTAGTGTATATATGTCAACCCCAGTCTCCCAGTTCATCCCCCCCACTTCCCCTTTGGTATCTATACGTTCTCTACAACTGTATCTCGAGTTCTGCTCTGCACATAAGTTCACTTATACTATTTTTCTAGATTCCACATACATGCGTTATATACAATATTTGTTTTCCTCTTTCTGACTTACTTCCCCCCTGTACTGATTCTTACCCCTTAGGATTGACTGCTGATAGATTGTTAGAGCTTGAATGGGATAAAAGGAAAAGGTTGTTGCCTTAGGAATATCCCATCTAAAGCACGTCACATCAGTGCTATCCTATGCTGCAAGTCAGCCCAGCTTCTTAGAGCATGGCGGAGGCTGCAAGGAACCAAGGTGGTCACGGTCCCCATTGGAGCTCCTAGATCCTTGCTGCTCAGAGGGGCTCCGCGAACTGGCAGTGTCGGCAACAGCTGGGAGCTTATTAGAAGTGCAGACTCTTGCGACTATAGATTATCATACTAAGTGAAGTAAGTCAGGAAGAGAAAGACAAATACTGTATGATATCACTTATATGTGGAATCTAAACTATGACACAAATGAACTTATCTGTGAAACAGGAACAGACTCACATGCATAGAGAACAGACTTGTGGTTGCCAAGGGGGAGGAGGGCTGTGGGAGGGGTGGACTGGGAGTTTGGGATGAGCAGATGCAAACTATTTTATACAGAATGGATAAACAGCGGGGTCTTACTGTATATAGCACAGGGAACTATACTCAGTATCCTGGGATAAACCGTAATGGAAAAGAATGAGAAAAAGAATGCATATATGTGTATAACTGAGTCACTTTGCTGTACAGCAGAAATTAACGCAACATTGTACATCAGCTATACTTCAACTAAAAAAAAAAGACGTGCAGACTCTTGAGGCCCACAGACTCAGAATCTATAGAATAACCAGAGTCTGAGGTGATTCAGAGGCACATGAATGTTCAAGCAGCAAAGCTCTAAGCTCAGCGTGTTCCATGAGTAGCAGCCAGGTCTCTCTGAGCATTGTGTCACGGGCATGGCCTGTCCATGGGTTGGATTCAGTTCTGATTTCCTATCACTTTTATGGTAAATGCTAATACAAAGTGGTTTAGATATATATCTGTATGTGATTTAGTTCGGCACCTTGCTGTGTTAGCAGGCAAATGTGTGGATCAGAAAAAGAATCCTTTTTGACTATCTACTTGAGGTCTGGGGATGGGAAGTTACCATCATGCCTACCATATGCAGTCACCATAGAAGGTGCTGAGGATTCAAGCAGTAAGACACTGGTTCTGCCTTTGAGGAGTCTGGTCCAGGGAGATAAACATTAAAAGGGTAATTTCATCTCACAGTGTATCTTGTGATTGCATAAGGGACCAGAGAAAAGAGCAGGTAGTTTTTTGTCCTACTGCTGGCATGTCACCAATCAGTATACATTGATAGGTGGACAACCCTATATGATAAAGTCATTTTTAGACCTTTGCCAGAATTTGACCTCTTCTGGGAGCTGCCCTGTTGCCTCTTCAAACCGTGAATGGGTAGCAGCTTTTGTGTTTTCAAGCAAGTAGCTTAAATAGCTATTTGTTCAGTTACCAGTCAGCTGATATGTAGCCCGAGAGAGAATGTTTGTCGTTGAGAGCTTGTTCTGTGCTCTGCCCCTTGGCTACGAGTCCCTGCTTCCTGTTACATGGAATGACTTCCCGCTATGACTTTTTGTCTTTGTGATCTCACATTGAAGGCGTGTTATGTTTAAACTTAATGCTTTTGCTTCCGAATTGCCTAGATGAAGCATGGTCACTAATCCCTGTAGCTGAAATAACCCATTTGAAGATATAGGAGGTAGTTGTTGGCGCGCTCTCTCTCTTTTTTCTTTTTAAGTGAAAGTGAGTTTATATAGAGAGATACACATTCCACAGACAGAGTGTGGACCATTTCCAAAGGCTAGAGAGGCCCTGAGAGAAACACATTCCATAGACTGTGGACCATCTCTGAAGGCTGGAGAGCCCCTGGGAGGAACACGTTCCATAGAATGAGGACCATCTCAGAAGGTTGGGGGGGCCTTGAGAAGAAACATACTCCACAGACAGAGTGCAGACCGTCTCCAAAGGTTAGAGAGGGCTTGGCTCTCTTGATGCAAGGTTCTTAAGAGTTGCAGAAGAGAGAAGCAATGACCCTATAATATCTGTACTTTCTGTTGACAGATGTGGAACAAAAACTGTATCTGGGAAACCAGAGAGTGTTTGCTATCAAGCTCTTTTTTTTTAAAACTAGAAACTCTTTTTCCATAGCCTGACTTGCTTTTCCACACTGTTTTGGAATCACATAAACTTGGGATAAGATTCTGTAGTTGCTTCCTAGCTGTGTGAGCTTTGGAAGAGCAGTTAGCTGATTCTCTGAACCTCATATGCAAAGTGGGGAGCAAATATTTCAAAAGGGTAAGAATGGAATGAGGTGGTGTATGCAGAGGGTCTAGTAGAGTATTTGATACCTAGTGCCTAGCACCCAGCAGGCACAGTTGCTGGGCACTGTGCCCTTGCCACTATGTTGAAATATGCTTACGAAGGAAAATAACACATGACCTGCTCTCCTTGGAGCTTGTAGTCCTTTAGTACATGACTGTACTAAAATGCTAGGCAGGTGGCAGGTATGTAAAGCAGCCTGCGTAGTTTCCGTGGAATATTGGATGGACATGCTCAACACTTCATTCCTGCCAAGGTTCTCTCACAGGAAAGGGTTCACTGTGACCAGATAGTCCCATTTTATTCAGGGGTTGCCAGAAATTTGGAGTTTTCAATGAAATCCCCCTGTTTCCCAAATGCTGTTAAGTCATTAAAAAAAACTCCTTGACCTAATTTCTAGTCTACCATCAAATAACAGTAAGGGCATATCCTTATCAACGCATGTAATTTTGATATTCTGCCCTCTCTGGCCCATCACTTTACCCCAAAGCAGGGCCCCTGTCCTCCACTCCATCTTGTTTCCTACTAACAGGGCACATGCCTGGAGTCTCTATCCCAGGGCCTCGCCTACACTCTCTTCCTTGTGAGTCGTGGGCTGCAATGGTAGGAAACTTGACCATGGAATGGCTACTTGTCTGTGAAACAAAACCGTTTAAAAATCTCATACTGGATTGAGCTCTGGGTGTGCGGTCTTTCCACCTCTCTGTCCTAATTGCTGCTTCCCCTTGAACCCCAAAATGAAAACCTGAAGTAGTAAGTTTGAGAGAGGAGCTCTTCTTGGCAGGACCTTTATATTCATACTCTGCAGGGTTCAGCATTTATGAGCACTCAAGTTCTGAGCTGCACATGTTGCCCCAAACAGACAATAAAATAGTACCTCTCAGGCTTCCCTGGTGGCGCATTGGTTGGGAGTCTGTCTGCCGATGCAGGGGACATGGGTTCGTGCCCCGGTCCGTGAAGATCCCCTGTGCCGCGGAGCCTGTGCGTCCGGAGCCTATGCTCCGCAGCGGGAGAGGCCACAACAGTGAGAGGCCCACGGACCGCAAAAAAAAAAAAAAAAAAGTACCTCTCAGAAAACAATGGTACCAACCTCTTTGTTAGTTTGGCTATTTTATAGGCTGGATTCTGGAAGAGCTGTACTCTCACCCATACCTACTTACTTTGAATTACATCGTATGGTTCCTGGGGTGGGCTTGGCAGAGATGGTGTCCTTGAGAAGGCCCTTGGCTTAGTCTAGAACCCTCTCTAACTGCGATCTTCTTCAGCCTTTCATACAGCCTCAGACTGTCCTGGTTCATCAGGGGTGGGAGGCGTTGTATTCTGTGGTCAGTTCCGTGGGCTTTGGAGTGGCAGGTCTGGTGCTAACGGTTGCGTTGCCTGTGGCTGTGGAGTGTGACATGTGAGGATGAGCCACGTTTCTTTTACCTAGACTAGGGCCCAGTTGTGGAGCTTTTCACTCACCTGCCAGCCATTAGAGAGACAAAACACAGGCTGGCTTAAAAGCTCAGGCAGGGAAGAATTGGATCCAGAAAATACCAGGCTCAGGATGGTGATGTCTAAGCAAGAATATTAGCACAAAATTGGAAGGATTTATGCAGGAAGTAATGTTAAGAGAGGAAAGGACTGGGATATTCTTAGTCGCTGTTTCAGTCAGAATGTAATCAGTCAGAACGGTACAGAATTGGTGTGGGGTGAGTCACAGATGACTGTGACACCTGTTGTTACAACGTTGTGTTTGTGAGAGTGTGTGTGTGTTTAGGAGGGTAGGAAAAGAGCAGGAGTGAAGTGGAAGGTAAGGGTATTCCTTTGAAGGGGAAGGTGAGGATTCATAGGAAGGTTGAGGAGGATTCTTAGTACTATAAATTTATAAACGCTCAGGGTCAGCCTTTGACAAATTATAGGGTAAGAAAAGCCCCAATTAGAATCCTCGTTTTCAGTTTTGGTGAAAGTTGCCTCAAGTTGTCCAGCCAGAGGGTACAACACAAATGTCTTTCTCTGGGTATATATCTGGCATTTCTCAAATGTATTTGACTGTACCACTTGTGCCGTTGTTGGCTTATGGCCTCTCAACTGCCGATTTGTCCCTTTTGCCTGCTGCCTAAAACTGAATCTGGGCCCCTTCTTTGTTTCTCCTTGGCAGATGGCACAATGTTAAGCTTTGCCAGTAGAGGGCACTGGGGAGACTTTGTAGGAGGAAAGGGTTTCGCTCCTGATTCTCTGTGCCTTCTGGGGGGCTCCTCCAGGCTGTGTGTCTTCTGCAGTGTTGGCTCCTGTGTCATGCAGCACGGTGGCCAGCAGCTTCCCGAGCACCCTCTTGGTGATATATAGCAGATTGCCTGCAGTGAGATACCTCCCTGTGAACAGCTTTCCTTGGCACTGTAGAGGATGCATTTCTAGGAAATTTGGCCAGCTGGCGCCACAGTGGCTTCTGTGCCATCTAGGGAGTCAAAGCTGTGCCCTCTCCAACAATTAGGGTCCCCACCCTGGGGTGGGTGCTGCCTCCTCCTTGGGTTCTCTGTCTCAGTCCCAAGGGTAGTGGCTGTTTCTTATAGCTGCTCTTCCTGTATGCTTTAGCATCCCTTGTATTACTGCGTACTAGTCAATCTCTTGTTACCCTAACCCTGGTTGTAGTTAACTATTGTTTATATTAAGCTTTTCCTGTTAATGTTACTGTGTGATTTCCATCTCCTGATTGGATTGACTGATATTAGACATCTTGTAAAGTACTGTCAAGAAAATTGACTCTGATATTTCAAAAGAGATAATTTAGTGTCCAGTGCTCCCTTCTGGGTCATCTGTGCCTTTCATTTTCTTTGAACTATTGTACTAATGTGGCAAGTTATAGGAAAATGATAGCAGTGGAAGTGATTCTTATTTATAGAAATACAAATTAATTTTGTCCAGTGGAGCTACTATTGATTGCTCTCAAGAAACAAGTTTTATATATATTAACAAATTTATTTCAACACTCCTAATGTGTTCTGTGTGTGTTCTTTGTAATCTCTTTTGAATTTGTTGTAATAGCCTTCTGGTTCCCTCTTTAATTAATGAGCTAAGTAAAATCTTTGATATCTGTTCATTTTATATTTGTAAGAGTCATGGTTTGATCTGTAGAAAAATCATAACAATATAATACTTTAAGGAGCTCATCAGATATGCCCACTTATATTAAAAAATATAGAAAATGGTGATATGAATTGCTTGACTTAGAAACATTTTAATATTTTATAACTGGACAAATAGAGTAAAATCTATTTGAAAGAACAAATAAGTATTACAATTATGTTTTGACATAGAAGATAAAGATTCATAACATAGCAGACCAGGGTGGCGGGCAGCCAGGGTACGTCAGTCCGCCTGCCACTCCCCAGGCTGCGCCCGTGCTCACCGGTTCCTATGTCGGGGGTCCGGGGCCCCTCCCATGGGACCAGCGCCAGGGGGTCCTCGAGTCCCCTCCAGGGGAACCAGAAGAGACTCCCACGGGGGTCCCGGAGTGGCCACAGGTCCGCTTCCATGGGGGCTGTAACCAGAGGAACCAGAGGAGGCCATGGGTGGACACCCAAGGGGACCTTGGTGCCCAGTGTCCACTCCCATGTGTACCACCACCAGGGATTCCTGACGTCTCTTGAAAATGAGAGATCTGGCAATAGGCCACCATTCACACCACTTCAGAGACACCTTTCACAGATGGCTGCCTGTATGAAGGCCCCCAGTGACTCATCTGGGATTGTTCTTCACACATGCACCCGGCCCCCAACATTCTCTGTCCCTTCTGTACTGACCCCATTCTGTTTTATGATCAGGGAGTGGTCAGCCCCAGTCCTCACCTGGGTCCTGAGCTCACTCACGGCTCTAACCTCCGCCTGCTGGGGACAGTGTCCTGCACTGGGAAGGCATTCAATAGATGTTTGTTGAATTAAATAAAACCAGTGAATTTGGGGGGAAAAAAGATTCATGACATAGCCACAGCATGGGAAAAAATATTTGCAAACCATATTATCTGATAAGGGACTTATATTTAGAATATGTTAAAACCTCTTTCCAACTCAGTAATAAAAAGACAACCCAATTAAAAAATGAGCTAAGAATCTGAATAGATAACTTCCCCCAAAGAAATACAGATAGCCAATAAGTACATGAAAAGGTTCTCACCATCATTAGTCATCAGGGAAATGCAAATCAGAGCCATAGTGAGATACCACTTTACACCTACTAGGATGACTACAATAATAATAAAAGAAAGAGACAGATGATAACAAGTGTTGGTGAAGATATGAAGAAATGAGAAGCTTCATACACTACTGTTGGGAATGTAAAATGGCACAGCCACTGTGGACAGCATTTTAACAGTTCTTCAAAATGTTAAGCATGGAGTTACCATATGACCCAGCAATTCTACACCTAGATATAAACACAAGAGAAATGAAAACGTGTCCATACAAAAAGTTGGACATGGGGCTTCCCTGGTGGCGCAGTGGTTGAGAGTCCGCCTGCCGATGCAGGGGACACGGGTTCGTGCCCTGGGCCAGGAAGATCCCACATGCCGCGGAACGGCTGGGCCCGTGAGCCTGAGCCTGCATATCTGGAGCCTGTGCTCCGCAACGGGAGAGGCCACAACAGTGAGAGGGCCGCGTACCGAAAAAAAAAAAAAAAAAAAACAACCCTAAAAAACAACAAAAAAAGTTGGACATGAATGTTTATAGAGCAGCTTTATTCACAATAGCCATCAATTGGTGAATAGATGAAATCTGATCTCTCCATACAGTGGAATATTAAGCCACTAACAGAATGAAGTACTGATACATGTTATAACAAGGATGAGCCTTGAAAGCATTGTGCTAAGTGAAAGATGACAGTCACAGGAGACCACATAGTATAGGATTCTGCTTATATGAACCATCCACAGTAGGCACATCTATGGAGACAGAAAGTGGATTACTGATTTCCTGGGGGCGGGAGGTGGGGGACGATGGGGTACTATGAGGTGATAAGTAAAGGGTTTTCTTTTCAGGATGATGGACATGTTCTAAAATTGATTGTTGTGATAGTTGCACAACTCTGTGGACGTTCTAAAAACCTGTGAATTGCACACTTTGAAAGAATGAATTGTATGGTATATGAATTATAGCTCAATAAAGCTGTTACCAAATAAAAGGTAACCTAGACAAATGATCATCAGATAAACCGAATTCCTCAGTGGTGGGTGGTGAATGCTGCCTGTGCGTGAACATTACAGATCCACTGTCCGCAGGTCAGAAGATCTTCATGTGCTTTCTCCTTGTATGTCCTCTCACATAGAACTTTCCTTTTTAATTTGGAGAACCATTTCTTTTCTTTTCTTTTTCTTTTTTTTTTTTTTTTTTGCGGTACGCAGTCCTCTCTCCGTTGTGGCCTCTCCCGTTGCGGAGCACAGGCTCCGGACGCGCAGGCTCAGCGGCCATGGCTCACGGGCCCAGCCGCTCCGAGGCATGTGGGATCTTCCCGGACCGGGGCACGAACCCGTGTCCCCTGCATCGGCAGGCGGACTCTCAACCACTGCGCCACTGGGGAAGCCCTGGAGCACCATTTCTTTGAGGAAGATTATTGCAAAATGAACTGAATAGCTGCATGATTTCTTAACAGGATGTCCCTCCCCTCCCCATACCCCAGCTTTGGAAGCAGTTTGGAGAACTGATGCTTTATTGGAACCTTTATTTCTCCTGGTTTTCTATCACTGCTTAAGTGTTTAAAGTCTTATTTTGTATCTTTTCCTGTCAAGGTCTTGTGATAGTGGCTGCTGAAGGAGTCTGTAAATTTGTAAATTATTTAATTTACAAATTGTACAAAGCCAAAATGATACCTAGAGATTTGATTGACAGAAACACTTCAAAGAAAAACCATTGGGATAGAGCAATGGACCAAAAGTAACAATATAAAATGCCTTGGGTATACAGTCTCCCCTTATCTGCGGTTTTGCCCTCTGCAGTTTCACTTACCTTCGGTCAACCACAGTATGAAAATATTACATGGAAAATTCCAGAAATAACAATTCACAAGTTTTAAATTGTGCGCCACTCTGAATAGCAGCCATGAGATCTTGCACCATCCCACTCCATCCTGCTCAGATGTGAATCAGCCCTTTGTCCAGTGTATCTGCCCGTTAGTCACATAGTAGCCATCTCAGTTTTCAGATCAACAGCTGTGATATTGCAGGGCTTGTGTTCAAGTCACCCTTATTTTAGTTAGTAATGGCCCCAAAGCGCAGGAGTGGTGATGCTGGCAATTCACATATACCGAAGAGAAGCTGTAAAGTGATTTTTTAAAATATAAATTTATTTATTTTATTTATTTATTTTTGGCCGTGTTGGGTCTTCGTTGCTGCACATGGGCTTTCTCTAGTTGCGGCGAGCGGGGGCTACTCTAAATTGTGGTGCGCAGGCGTCTCATTGCGGTGGCTTCTCTTGTTGTAGAGCATGGGCTCTAGGCACGCCAGCTTCAGTGGTTGCAGCACGTGGACTCAGTAGTTGTGGCTCACGGGCTTAGTTGCTCTGCGGCATGTGGGATCTTCCCGGACCAGGGCCCGAACCCATGTCCCCTGCATTGGCAGGTGGATTCTCAACCACTGAGCTGCCAGGGAAGCTCTAAAGTGATTTCTTTAAATGAAAACGTGAAAGCTCTCAACTTAATGAGGTTGCTAAGATATACAGTAAAAACGAATCTTCTGTGAAACTGTGAAGAAGAAAAAAGAAATTTGTGCTAGTTTTGCTGTTGCCCCTCAGATTGCAAAACTTACAGCCACAGTGCATGGTGTTTAGTTAACAAGGAAAAGACAGTAAATTTCTTCAATAAGATATTCTGAGAGACCACATTCACATAACTTTTATTACAGTATACTGTTAGAATTGTTGTATTTTATTTTTAGTTATTGTTAATCTCTTTCTGTGCCTAATTTATAAATTAAGCTTTATCACAGGTAGGTATGTATAAGAAAAACATAACATATATAGGGTTTGGTGCTATCCACGGTTTCAGGCATCCACTGGGGGTCTTGGAACGTATCCCCCAAGGATAAGGGGGGGCACTGTAAATAGGAAGTCTTGCACGTAGGTGCAAAACAATCGATTACACCAACCCAGAGTGGAGAAGACCTTGCTTAATGGTCATTCCAATTAGAAATAAAGCCATGGTGGTTTCAGTTGGGTTATGGTGGGGAGGAAGGTTAAATAAGAACCAAAGATTGCTGTGGCTTCCAGAAAGCTAACCCTGAAGTTTTGGTGAGACCCCAGGTCATCACTTAATGACTGAATGGCCCAGGGCAGGCTGTGTAACCTCACCAAGTCTCAGTTTCCTCATCTGTAAAATGGGGATAGTAGTATAGACCTCACAGGATTGTTGTGAAGATCAGCCAGGTTAATGTTTGTGAAGCCTTAAAGCTGTGCCTGGCACCTAGTAGGCACTATATGATGGTGACACAGATGATGTTTCCAGAAATAGGGATTCTAGGTTAAGGAAGAGATTGTACCAGTAGGTGGCAAGAACCAGATCCCACTGGGAACATTGGGACCTGGTTAACACAATCATCGACTTACAGGGAGTGCAGGTAGAGGGTGGCCCTGCTGGGGGAGGGCCTGGGAGATGTCAGTGCAGTTTAGCAAATAATCATTGAGTATCTTCTGTGGGAAAACTATGTTAGATGCGTTGGGGAGAAAACCCTCACATCACACGTATAATGTGGAAGGAACTAGGGTTTACAGGAAGGGGCAGCCTGGGTTAGGACAGAGAAGTAATAAGAGCATTTCGGTACTTGAATCTCTCAGTCTTGGGTTCTTCTGTAAAATAGATATTATACTGGCTGTGAGAATTAAGGTTTACATAAAGTTCCTAGTTGGTTCATAGCAAGCACTCAAGAAATAGTACTTATTATATAGCATAATAATATAATCAGGAATAATTCAAATATAAAAGTAACCATGCCATGCACAGATATTTCATAAAAGTTATAAGAGAAACAGAAGGGAGGGATCCTGTATGCTTAGGGCCTGACAAGGCAATGTTTCATCTGAAAATGGCCTTTCAGTAGATAAAGACTGGGGTGGAGGATGGGGGATATGGTGAAGAGACTAATTTCTGATAATCAGTGATACTGAAAGGATTCCTTTAGGTATAGAGAAGGTAATCGGAGGTAACTATTTTTTTTAATTAATTTTTTTATTGAAGTATAGTTGATTTACAATGATGTGTTAGTTTCAGGTGTACAGCAGAGGTAACTATTTTTGAGGTCTCTTCTACTTCTTATGATTCTTGGTAGTTTATTCTAGGAACATTCCTTTTGTTGCAGGGGGTTCCTGGATTTTAAATTCTCTACCCCAAAGCATTTCTAAGTGAAACTTTGGGGGCCTGTGGCAGTCTACCCAGGGAAATGTTTGTCCAGGGACCTACTTCCTATTCCCAATAACCTGTACTCCTACAAGTAAGAAAAAAATGTGAAAACATTTGTTGTAGGATATTCAATTTTGAAAAAAAAAAAAGTTTTAAGTCAGATTTCCTGTGACGTTTAGTTCTTTTCATAGAAATGTTCGAATCCAAGCGCCTCTAGATCCTGTGGGGCACGACATCTTGGTTGGGTAGCTCTTTTCCAAATGGAGGTACATAAGTTTAAATGCCTGTGTGTGTTGTTGGCCGTGAGAATGATCTGACCAGGGTCAAGTGGGTGATGTGGCTGAACAACGGCCGCTCTTCTCACCCCCTGTGCCAAGTTGTCCGTCCTCAGTTCTTTATGTTCCGTCAGACAAGGGAGAGGGGATTCCTCCACTAGAGGAAGAAGGTACATAATACTGTTGCCCTGTAGAACCTTCAGGCAGCCTTCCTGATCCTGTCTTACACACCGGCTCCTCCATTTTCCTGTCTTGGTGGACGACATACCACGTTGCCTCAGCTGCCCAAGATGAAAGTCTAGTGGTCATCTGAGACTCCTCCCTCCATCCCCACCACTTAGTCATTGTTCATTGTCCTGCTTATTTGACCTCTTAAATATTTCTACCAACCAAGGCTGCCGCTACCCTGTTGAGGCCTTTATCCGACTCAGTCCTCACCCAGAGCTGCAGGAGCCTCTCCCTGGGTTCCTGGGCTCTGGCCGTGTCCTCTTCACATCCTCCACACGGCAGCCAAGATCAAATACAACGGCCTCTCCACTCTTAAAGTCTCCAGTGATTTACGTCATTTGGGGTTCTCATTGAACAGGGGAGGTTTTCTGGAAACATCTGCAGACCTTTTTCAAAGTATTTAGGTGTAGGTCCTATCCTGGACCCATAAGTAGCAAGGGGGCATTCAGAATGGGGTTTGGGCTTCTGTATTATGAAAAATCTCCCCAAACAGGAAGAAACCCAATAAGTAATGCTTTAAAAGGCAACTTTTTGGTTTTGAAATAATGATTTCACAGGAAGTTGCAGAAAGAGTACAGAGAGTTTCATGAACCCAGCTTCCCCCAGTGGTGTCATTTTGTATGCTCTAGTACCAGGACATTGACTACAGACCTAAGTAATGCTTTTTAATGCCCATTTCCCTTGCCAGGTTAGAATGTCACACTTCCTGTTACACGGACTCTTGGGTTATTTCTTGACGTTATCGGGATACATTTTAATTTAGGATTGGCATGGACAGTCTTGAGTCTGTGAGAGTTGAGGGTCATGGCGGTGGTGTTTGTTGTATGTGAGTGTCTGTAAGAGTTTGATAGCTGCCACTTGTTTATCCTTGCAAAGTGGATTATACCTCCAAAGAGCTTGCCAAGAATAAATTTGAGCAGTGTAATTCTATCTGGTGACCTAAGGTCATAACTTTGTTATGTAAAAAGGTGGAACTGCCACAACGGGTTTTATGCTAGGAGAATAATGCAGACAGTTCTCGAATCTAAGATACAGTTTGCTTAAAATGATGTCCATGTGAATTGTTTCCCAAGCATGTGTACATCTTGCTTTGTTTTAACTTGTTTAGATGGTAAAACGTAAGGGCACAGGGCTTGTTCGGTCTTGATTTGGTCGGAATTCTAAACTACAGCATCTACAAGGGAATGGCTCTAGACCGTGAATCAGAAAGTGGAGTTTTGCTCTGAGAGATGGAGTTATAATGAATTACTATGGGTTATAATGAATTCGGGGAACGGATTTCAGACTTTAAGGGCTGACCTAGGAAATTCTTTGAAGCAGTGATCTTTACCAACATCGGGAATCGGGCTTGGTGACAGAGCTCTGCGGTCTTCCCCATCAACACGGACGGACGAGCTAGAAAAATCCTTTGTGTCAGTTGTGGTGACATTTGCTAACAGTTGCCTCTGCTCTCTGTGTCTCGCACAGATTTGCTTGCATCTTTTGAGAAAGGCAGCTGAGGGGCAGTAAGAAAACCACTGTCTGATTCGGAATAAAACTAGGTTAGCGGAGGCCGGTTGGTGTGTTTTGAAATCAGGCAGTAGGGGGAGATCTCCCACCTGACTTGCAAAGGCCTCTGGGGTGCCTTACAGGACCAGGCACTGGACTAGGCCCTTTGCAAATGAAAACCCTGCAAGGTAGACATTTTATAGACGAGGAAGCTGCGTCTCCATTTCTGTAATTTCCCGGAGGGAGGGGGCTCAGAGGCAGTTCACGTCAGTGCTGAGATTGGAATCTGGTTCTTGCTGCCACACCAGACGGCCCCTCCATCCATGCAAGACACTCGGCGTTCAGCTCTGACCCTCTTGAGTGATTCCCAAGCAGGCTTCTGAGAGAGGATTGCAGAGGCTGACGCCTTTCACGGCTGAGAGGCTGCCTTCTGAGTGGAGAATTCAGAACGTACTAGGTGCCACGTCCTTGGTGATGGGTAATAACCTCATTAGGGTAGGAAGGAGACTTTGCGGTACGAGGAGAGAAAGGAGCGGCCAGCTGAAAGTTACTCATCTCGTTCATTTCTTCATGTTTCTCATGCTTGCTGTCAGTGAAGTGGTGAAGTGGTCATTGCGGGCTGAGAAGGACGCTCCAGTTGAATAGTCAAGACCTTAGGTTCTTCAGAGAGATTCCCAGAGCAGTGATGCCTGTATTTTCCAAGGACAAGACCAGCAGGCATCTTTCTTGACCAAGGAGTCATAAGGACTTTTTCCAGCAAGTATCAAGCACTTGACTTGCAGGATCTGAATTCCTTCCTTCAGGGAGTTTGAATCTTAACAGGGAGCAAACCTTGACGCTAGAATGTGTATATGTATCAAGAGTTCCAGATGATGGGGGTGCCTTCCAAAGGAACAGCCGTGTGGCTCTGTCCTTCATCCAGGACGATCAACGATCCCGCTTTGCCTGGGTTTCCCAGGACGGGGGACTTCCAGTGCTAATACCAGGGTGGAGTTGGTCACCCCACCTTCAACAGTCTTTGTGGTCCTGGGCGGGTCACTTAGACTTTCTGGATCCTGGGGTCTGCATCTCTCTTTCTAGACGGCTTTTAAATGCCTTTCCAGTTTCTTAGGATTGGCAGTTAGGTATGACTAATTCACAAGCCTGTGTTGGGGAGAGCATGCGGGCTAGAAGCTAGAGCTCTGAAGCCTTTGAGAGTGATGATAAGAAATTAGTATCTGGTTGAGAACAATACCGGCTACTGTTCAGAAAGTTAAGTATGGTTAGGCAGTTAGGATAAAGTAACAGATACCTGTAATGAGGTGGGCTGAGCAGGTGCACAGACTGTAAACTCCTTTGAACTTAAAAAAACAACAACGACAAAACGAAATTAGTGCAGACATTGATAAATACAGAGATTTGTCCCAAGACTCTGGGCTTTCTGGTTCTCTGGAAAGACTGAAAGATTCGGCCAACCCCAGACTGTCTACCCTCAAGCTGTCCCATGTCTGGAGCTGCAGAGTGGCTGCTGCCTCTAGATGGGTTCCCTCACCTACCACCCTCACCCCTCAGACTTGCTTTTCCCCCATTTTTCTCTCTGCGCACTTCAATTATGTGTCTGATAAGGTGGACACTTACGCTCAATAGCGCTTAGAATTTGAGGGCACGCTTAACGTTGCATTGGTTTCCTCGCCTTACCCAGGCCAACTGAGTCATCGTCTTGGGGAGGGTGGTGGGCTGACATTTGTGTTTAAAAAGTCTCCCCCGGTGATTCTGATGCACAGTGAGGGTTGAGAACCAGTGCCTCCGGGTTGAGAACCTTGATCCTGGGGTAGGTTTTGGTGGGGAGAAGCACCATGGGGCAGAGGAAATGAGGAAACAGTTCACCTGCCCCATTGGTTGGGGCTGTCACAATGTGAGCGCAACGTGAACTGAGCTCACTGGAAAAAAATCAGGGAACGTTTTTCAAAGCAAACATCCCGATGGCGTGTTCACGGCACATTTTGCCAAGGTATTAATAAACTCTCCCCAGGTCCTGCTGCACTGCTGCAGGCATTTAAATCATTATAATAATGACCATAGTATTTTGCACAGTGATTATAAAAGTATTTTTTAATGAGCTTATAAATCCAGCGGTCGTGAGAGGCAAGTGACATAAATTTAGTATATTCCTTCGAGGCAAGGGATAAAATGGAGGGGGCACAGTTAAAATGAACTTCGGTGGTTTTCCGTTCTGCATAATGGCTTCATTCATGTATAATTCCCTCACTGTAAATCAGTTTCTGTCATCTGATGCCAACCTGCCCCTCCCTCTCCTGCCAGGATCGCATTCTAGGCTATGAGATTGTTCATCCTGAATTATCAAAACATTTGAGTAGCTGGTCAATAGAAGTCTGTTCTCATTTGAATCTTAAAATGGAAGGGACTTAGATACCCCCTATTTCTGCGGCTTCCTTTTAAGGACAGACAGAAACAAATTGAGATGTTAAGAGACTCATTCAAAACTGTCCCGAGTCCTGGAACTCTGTGCCTCAGGGTCCCCTCCCTCTGGTTTACAGCTACCCTCCCCAGGTCCCCAGAACTGCAGAGAAACTGGGTATCTCTCTTGCTGTGTACCCTTCCTCAAGCTTGCAGCTTGCGGTCAGTAGCTTCCAGAACTTCTGTTCATCCTTTATCCCCCGATGCCTAGCCTGGAGCCTGGCATTAGTTGGAGCTTAAGAAATGAGGGGAAATGAAGGGAAGAGACCCAGTTTACATCACAGGGTCTCTGAAACCTCTGGGGAGCTTCTCTCCATCTCCTGAGCCTCTGGGGCCCCCTGGTGTGGTGCCCTGGAGAGAGCCCTGAGTTCGCGTGTTCTGCACGGCTGTGTGGGAGGGTTGGTGGAGAAGGCACTTGTCTCTAAGGGCAGGGACCATCTCTTGAACCTTCGGTGTCTTCTCCACAACGTGTGGACCCACAGAGGGCACACCGCGTGCTCCTTCTGTGCACGTCTGCCTGACGGAGGTGTTAGTAATCAGCCATTTTCCTCCGGATAGCCTCTGCAGTGTAAGGTATGCGTGTGTTTTTACGCCCTTGCTATATACCTGGATGCCCAGCTCTAATATTTGGAATTACTTTGCTGATTACATAAATTTTAGTTGTGCCCCCTCATAACCTTTGAAATGAAGTCTCCACCGTGAGGCTACACACTCAACCCATTCTGGGTTCCCTCCCTGTCGTAAAGGCCAAGACCCCTCGTAGCAGAGATGCTTTGCTGGGTGGGAGTGGTGTGGGGATAGGAGTGAGTGTTTGCAGGATCACCTGGGAAGTTGTTTTCTTTTCTAATCCCCAAATTGAAGCCCAACTAGGATGACTAAAGCAAACTTAGGGGAGGAGGATGAGGGAGGGCTCTGCTCAGGGCTAAATGTTTTGAACATTTTCCAGATGATTATTATATATCTCCCCAGCTCCTCATTTGAAAAGAGCTGCCTTACAGGGTTTCCTTGAAATTGGGGGAAAACCCTAACACTCGGTGGAAAGCAGCTGATAATTTATTAAGTGCTTATTGTCGTGGGCCAAGCAAGTGATTTAATCCCTTTGGTTTTTTGCAGACTCACTCCATTTATTCATCAGTGAGATACCTTCGAGGTGTGAGGCTCTCTGATAGATGCTGAGGCATCCGAGAACCATGGTTAAGCCTGATGGCCGGGGTCTTCAACAGCTCTGCCACCTGGTAGCTGTGTGGCCTTCATTGCTCGGTCGTTCATACCTCAGTTTCCCCGCTCTAAATGGGGACCTCATCAGCCGAGAGGATGTGTGTTAACAGTGATAACGGCCAGCTCTTACTGCAGTGAGGATGAGGACAGCCCTGCCTTCAGAGAGTGGGTAGTTGGGTAGCAACCAGGGTCCAGCAGGGAAGCACCGTGGTCAGCACATGTGACATTTGACCCCGTCTGTGCTTTTCACATCTCACCATACAGTCTTCCCTCCCTCTGCACCCCCCATCCATGCCTCATTTATCTATAAATGAGGAGCTCAGCTATATGAATTTATCGAGAAATATCCCTGAATTCTGTATTACATCTTGTTAATGAGTGAGGTGGTGCAGTATCATTGTTGTGAAGATCAGTTCTGGTCAGAATCGTAGAGTGATGCTCCCAGGCCCTCCTGAGAGGCTGCTGGCACTTATACCAAATGGCCCTAAACTGTGGTCCTTTTCTGCTGTTAGTTTGTGTGCTGTCATCTTCATTCACACCCTCCTGACCTCTAAAATTCCTAATCTCTCACCACTAGAGTAGAACCAAAGGTCACCAGGAGAAACCAAATGACTAGACTTGTTACATCGATATGCTTGGCTTTGTGCAAACAACTTAGGACACAGTCTGAGAGTTCTTGAGGAGAGACTGTTGTATCCTTCTGACCTACCCTCTGTCTCCCTTTTCTACTTTTAAGGATCCTTTGATTACAGTGAGCCCACCGGGATAAGCCAGGATCATCTCCCTATTTAAAGGTCATCTGATTAGCAACCTTAATTCTATCGATACCATAATCCCCCTTTGCCATGTAATGTAACAGGTTCTGGGGATGAGAATGTGGACATATTTGGAGGACCATTATTCTATGTGCTATAGTTTTGTTGCTTTTTGTTTAACTAATTACCTACAATATGTTTCAAAAAGGATTAAAATATGTAATACAGGAAGATAAAAATACATTTAAAATTAAGGCGAGGGCTTCCCTGGTGGCGCAGTGGTTGAGAGTCCGCCTGCCGATGCAGGGGACACGGGTACGTGCCCTGGTCCGGGAAGATCCCACATGCTGCGGAGCGGCTGGGCCCGTGAGCCACAACTACTGAGCCTGTGCGTCTGGAGCCTGTGCTCCGCAACGGGAGAGGCCATGACAGTGAGAGGCCTGCGTACCGCCAAAAAAAAAAAAAAAAAAAAAATTAAGGGGAAACAGGGAGAAAATAAGAGGACATTTAGAGTCAGGAATGAGGTTTAAACACAAAATAGACACCAATTTACTTCCTGGAAGTGAACTGTGATTTGGCTTTGAGCTTTTCCTAGCCACTCTCTTGAAGGGGGAAGCAATGTCAGTTATATTTTACTGTGTCATTGAGTAAGATCCGACCAGTTGTTTAGATGCCCAGATGATACTAAGATGAAAGAGAACTTTCTTCTCTAGGTCCTTCTGAATACAAGAAGAAGAATGAGAAAAACCTTTGTCAGGTTTACAGTAAACCCAGAGATATGTTTTATCTAGCCATTTCCTTTCTTACTTTTCTTTTTTTTTTTGGTCGTACGCAGGCCTCTCACTGTCGTGGCCTCTCCCGTCGCGGAGCACAGGCTCCGGACGCGCAGGCTCAGCGGCCATGGCTCTCGGGCCCAGTCGCTCCGCGGCATGTGGGATCTTCCCGGACCGGGGCACGAACCCGTGTCCCCTGCATCGGCAGGTGGACTCTCAGCCACTGCACCACCAGGGAAGCCCTGGCCATTTCCTTTTTACTGCCTTCTATTTTAGGTCAAATGTATACATTGCTTTGAAGATTTTGGAAATGTCTAGAGCAGCAGTTGCCATGTGATGGTTCTCATGCCCTGGGGGTTCTTGAGGGTGTCCTAGGCTTTCATTCTGAATGCTGGTGATGTCCTTTTCACCATTTCTATTTTTCAAAGTCATTAAATAAAATAGATATTTACATATATGATCTCCGATCCCACTTTAAGATGGAAGAGTTTGAAAGCCTGCCAGCATTTATCAAGAGCTTGCATTGTGGTTAGTAGTTCTGTACCAGCAACCCAGGAAGTTTTTGGAAATGCTATGTTATAAAAATATGTATATCCCCAACAGACTGTTGGTTACAGGCACGATGCATTAGGAACACTCAGGGCAAAGTATAAATTATTGAGCATTTTACTGATAATTCTGCCGATTTTCCTCCAGATTATCTTCCCTTCTAGCCACAAGTTGGAGTCATCGGATCAGAAATCTTTTGGCATATCTTACAGTATTTTTTAAAAAATCAATATTTAGAGAAAATATTTTGACTGTGATAGTCATTTTGTCTTTTAATTTATTAGAATTAAAGACTCATACACCTGGAATTTGTTATTTGTGGAGAAGTGCTTTCAAATAGCTGCCGGAAACCACCTGTCTTATCCTGATACTTAGCAACAAAACATGGAAAACTTAGAAAATAAACTTATGGGGGATTGGAGATGCCAGTTAATCACACCCTTCCTCCCTTCTGGGTTCTGAAGTAGAGAGAATAGTAGAAGCCAGATGAAGATTACAGAACCAGCTTTATTAGAGCAAAGCTGAGTTGGAAGATGGGTCTTGGGTGCAAGACTTCTGATCCATCCTAGATAGAAATCTACACAGCTGCCCTGGTGATTGCCAGGAAGCCTTGGGTGGACTCAGCTGGGTAGGGAAGCCCCGCCTCTTTAACTCCTGCGGGCAGGGAAAGGGGGAGTGCACCTCCTGAGGGCAGGAAGCCCAGCAGTCATGCCCCGCCTCCCCGCGCCACAGCTGAGATGCTGTCCTTCCTCCCCAAGAAGACCTGTGAACACTGATGAAAGAGCAGTAATAGTCTCCTCTGTGGTTCTTCCTGGGAAATGGAGCACACGTTCTGCATGAAAATGTGTCCAGAGGAAGTAAAGAGTCCTCCCTTTATAAACCATTCGATTTGTTGTTTTCAAATTCAGATACAAGAAATCCAAACATTGGGCTGTTTCCTGTCTAGTTTTGATGCTGGGGCCGGTAATTAGATTGCTCTCTGGTTTTGAATAGACGTTGGGTCCCCACGCAAAATGTATACTAATAAGACTGTAATTGTGAAATTGATTTTGTTGACCAGTCATACTTTTTTCTTACATAATTAGATGCTGTGTGTTACACGCTAAATGGGTAAAAGGTAATTTGTCATTAATCATTTTGCACATGAACAAAGATGTTATCAAAATGAACTTCATAAACTAATATCTTGTTTCAAAAATGAAATAGGAGTTAAAGGATTAGAAAGTTCCTATGGTATGTGTGCCTATGCGTATGTGTGTGAGAGAAAGAAAGACTGTTAAAGGAGCTTGTTTGTTACAAAAGGTTGGGCAAAGTCGATCAAGAACAGTAGATGGATTAAGTCATCCTTCAAATAGTTTCTTTCAGAAAGAACTTAAGTCATCTTTCAAAAATAGTTTCTTTCAGCAAAGCTTTGAAAGGCTTTCAGTGGCCATAAAGTCAGTTAGTTATATGCCCTGGAAGATATCAGAATTAGAGGCATTTCTAGAAACTTAAATATTGATTCACATCATCTTAGGCAAAATTAAGGCCCTGATAAAGGATGCTTACCTGAGTTGAAGGCTGTTTCACTTTGAAGTCATGTAGGACAATAGTCAGGATCCTTAAGCAGGTTTTCTAAACTGCGCACTTGAGCAATTAAAAGACAACAAAAGCCCAGTAACCCCCTGCTGACATCTGACTTTGAGCAGCACAGAGTATATGATGGGTAGCTGCATAGAGTGATTCGTTGTATAGAGTTATTTGCTATATCGGAGTTAAAGTTGGAAGACATGGATCCACACTGTGTCTTGGATTTTAGCAAAATGGATCAAAATCCTGCAGTTAGAAAGCATGGCCAGTTGTCTTATAAGCACTCCTAATTCACAATGATAAAACCCTGCCATCTGCAGAGGTCATTCTCATCTCAGCGGTATGCATCTTAACAGTAACTCAAAGAATGTCTATAAGACAGCCGGTCTTCCTGACGTGTCTCCAGTTTATTCAGAAGTAATACCAAATCATTAAGTTCTTTGCACATTATGAAAAGGAGAAGAATTGTGCCACATTCTCCATCACCCCCCCCACTGGAAAGTAGTGTCCGATTGGCCCTCATTCTTAGTATCCTGGATGAGATAAAAAACAATGTGTCTGGGCTTCCCTGGTGGCGCAGTGGTTGAGAGTCCGCATGTCGATGCAGGGGACGCGGGTTCGTGTCCCGGTCCGGGAAGATCCCACATGCCACGGAGCGGCTGGGCCCCGTCCGTGGGCCATGGCCGCTGGGCCTGCGCGTCCGGAGCCTGTGCTCTGCAACGGGAGAGGCCACAACAGTGAGAGGACCGCGTACTGCAAAAAAAAAAAAAAAAAAAAAACAATGTGTCTCTAAACTTTAATGTGCAAACAAATACCTGAGGATCGCATTCTAAATACCAGTTCTGATTCGGTTGGTCTGGGATTGGGCCTGAGATTTCTAACAGTCCACCAGCTCATCTCAGTTCTGCTGGTCAGGCCTGCGGGCCAGGTTTTTTTTTTTTTTTTTTTTTTTTTTTGCAGTACGCGGGCCTCTCACTGTTGTGGCCTCTCCCGTTGCGGAGCACAGGCTCCGGACGCGCAGGCTCAGCGGTCATGGCTCAGGGGCCCAGCTGCTCTGCAGCATATGGGATCTTCCTGGACCGGGGCAGGAACCCGCGTTCCCTGCATCGGCAGGCGGACTCTCAACCACTGCGTCACCAGGGAAGCCCCTCGCAGGCCAGGTTTTGAGTAGCGAGGTTATAGAGGTGCTGGTTACTAGATGCATTGGTACACATTGAGGCCTCAGATAATCTCTCATCTTTGGAGCCAAATGCCAAGGAGAGGTTAATAAAAACCCTAACAGTCCAACAAGTCCTTCCATGGTGTAGAGGTCTAACAGGGCTCTATAGTGGGCTAGCTCTTCCTGAAAGACTGCCTCCTTGGGCAGGGCTTCGTGGGCATTCATCTGAGAAGACCAGCGCATGATTCTTTGAGGAGAAAACCAGAGTGCCTTGCATGTAGGTTGTCTAATAAGCCAGTTCGACTGCATTTGTCCAGAGTAGAGAGTTTATCATTTTAAATAGTGGGCTAGACCATGTTTTGGATCCCACTAGATAGGACCCATAGACATGATAGCAAAGACATCTTTCCAAGAATGTAATAGTTATCATGTTTGCCTGTGTATTAAATAAAAATACCCCGGCTTGGGCCGCACCTCAGACCAAGTTAATCAGAATCTTGAGGTGTGAGACCTGGCAGCTGTCTTTTTTTTTTTTTTTAAAAAAAGGAGCCCCGGTGATTCTTAAGTGTATCACGGTTGGGAGGCCTGGATTTCGGCAATCCTTAACTCTGAGGGCAGGGAACTCTCCTGAGGTGCTCCATTTTAGCTTTGACCTTCATTTATAAATTCAGGGACAAGTAAGCATCTGGTGGTTGAGTTCTTCCCTAAGAAAATTCAGACTGGGGGCGTTTATGACCTAGGTTCTGCCAGAGCCTGGGCTTTGCATTCCAGGGGGATTTGCTATAACCCCGTTTTAGGAGTGATGGGAAATTCATTAAACCATTTACGTTTGATAAGCCTCTGAGTGGCCACTTTCGCTGATGGTGTGTGCATGTTCACGTGTGTGCACTCATCTTCTCACTCACCAGCTGGTTTTTATTTATTTATTTATTTATTGGCTGCGTGGGTCTTGTTGCTGCGTGCAGACTTTCTCTAGTTGGGGCGAGTGGGGGCTACTCTTCATTGTGGGGTGCGGGCTTCTCATTGCGGTGGCTTCTCTCGCGGAGCACGGGCTCTAAGCCCTCGGGCTTCAGTAGTTGTGGCTCGTGGGCTCTAGAGCGCAGGCTCAGTAGTTGTGGTGCACAGGCTTAGTTGCTCCGCGGCCTGTGGGATCTTTCCGGACCAGGGCTCGAACCCGTGTCCCCTGCATTGGCAGGCGCATTCCCAATCACTGCGCCACCAGGGAAGTCCCCGCCAGCTAGTTTTTAAAAACTTTTAACCTGCTGGTCTTTATCAGATCTCATGCTTGAAAGGCTGTCCCGTTCCTGCAGACAGTGCACACTCTTGAGCCAACCCCAGCGTGTGCTGCTCTCCAGGTGGAGGAGTGGGGTCCTGGGGTGATTGACTTGTAGGGTTCGGGGAACACTTGTTGAATAATGAGCTTTATCTTCAGGGCATTGTCCTAGTTTTTGGAAGTAATTTTGCTGATTTTTGTGACTCTGGTTTTCTTGATTACTGGGGCCATCTGGGGCCTGTTGTCATTCGTGGGTGTTTTCTACGTATAAGGAGTTGCCGGAAGTCTGATCCTCAGAGGAAAAACCCCATAAAATTCCTTTGTGGCTTTCCTGTCCTTTGGCTCTGAGTGGAAGCGAATCTTTGAGTTTTTCATCCAACATCAAGGAGACCTACCTAACGAATTTATACACCATGTGATCTTTTCACAGACCATTCCTTTTTTCTTCCTAGAGAGTCATCATCGACCTGTCACAATGTGTGTTCATGGTTTCCTGGGCTGGAAGCCAGATGACAATCCTTTTCTATTTAAGACTGTCTGACGTAGCATCATCCACCTTTTGTCTTCTCAAAGCCTTCTTCCCTGTACCTTGATTTGTAGACTAGGATCTTTGTGGAGTGGAGCGTCAATGACATATACTAATTAGTACATGGGGGCATAGCCAGCCCAGGCATGAACTCCATGGCGGGTGCCAGGATAGTGTTGGCACTGAGGGATGTGGAAGAAAATGAGACTCATGATCAGTCAGCTTGGGGCAGCATCAGGAATCCGCCCTCCTCTCGTCTTTCTGTGGCCTCTAGTCTTAGCTCAGGGCTCTGAGCCTGCGCATCTTCAGGGCTGGTGACTGGCTCCTGAGTTTACTTGGTTTGCTTCTCCTTGCCCTGCGATCTAGTCCTATGGGCTGCCCTTCCCTGAGCCTCATCCTATGGGGCGGGTAAGGTGCTGCTGATGGGCTAAAGCACTGGTTATCAACCTGGGTGCTTTTATCCTTTAGGGAACATTTGACAATGTCAGGAGACATTTATGTTGTCACAGTTGGTGGTGGCGGGTTCTAATGGCCTATATCTCTAAAGGCGTGTAGTAGCTAGAGGACAGGGATGCTGCCTAACATCCTACAGCACGCAGGACAGCCCCCTGTGACAAAGAATGCTCTGGCCTCAAACGTCAATTGTGCCAAGAATCGAGACACCTTGGATTAAATGGATTTATTTCATTTTTCAGGGACCCGTGCTTTTTTTTTTTTTTTTTTTTTTTTGGCGGTACGTGGCCCTCTCACTGTTGTGGGCTCTCCCGTTGCGGAGCACAGGCTCCGGACACGCAGGCTCAGAGGCCATGGCTCACGGGCCCAGCCGCTCCGCGGCATGTGGGATCTTCCCGGACCAGGGCACGAACCCATGTCCCCTGCATCTCAACCAGTGCGCCACCAGGGAAGCCCGACCCGTGCTTTTTGTTTTGGTTTAGTAGATGTTTTCAGAATTCTTAGCGTTGCTGTGGTTTCATTTTTTTGTTGTTGATGGGAAATTCTGTCAACTGTGAACAACCTGTGAGCCTGGTAAATGACACTTACAGAACACGGGAAGATTCTTATCCAGAAGTGACAGCTTCCTTCTCACTCCTTTGTCCACCTGCCAATAATGTGCACACCTCCTGCCTGAGAGGCAGAGTCAGAATACAGTTCATCCATGTGTGTTTCCAACTGTTTTCCCTGCCCCTCTGCTCCCCCTAGTGGACATGACCACAGGCACAGTGACCAGAGGACAGTTGGGAGGGAGGGGAGGGTGGGATGGAACAGAGGGGGCGGGAAGGAAGGCCTGTTCTGGATACAGAGTCATTAGCCTTATTACAGTGTTTGAAAATTTACTTAGCTGTTGATGCCAGTTATGGAGCCCTGAACTACACTTAGCAAGCAGTGTAGCTGCAAGGCCGATCCTGCTTCAGGTGGGCAGGGCTGGCTGTTTCCCTTCCCCGCCCACACCAAGAATGCAAGTGCAGCCTAATAAATGCAAACTGGGCGCAGGACTGTCTTGGTTTGATCCCTTCAAAGGTAAAAGGGATGAGCCGACGACCCCGCAATCCCACTACTGGGCATATACCCAGAGAGAACCATAATTCAAAAAGACACATGCACCCCAATGTTCATTGCAGCACTATTTACAATAGCCAGGACATGGAAGCAACCTAAATGCCCATCGACAGACGAATGGGTAAAGAAGATGTGGTACATATATACAATGGAATATTACTCGGCCATAAAAAGGAACGAAATTGGGTCATTTGTAGAGACGTGGATGGATCTAGAGACTGTCATACAGAGTGAAGTAAGTCAGAAAGGGAGAAATGAATATCGTATATTAATGCATATATGTGGAATCTACAGAAATGGTACAGATGAACCGGTTTGCAGGGCAGAAATTGAGACACAGATGGAGAGAACAAACGTATGGACACCAAGGGGGGAAAGCAGTGGGGGGGGTGGGATGGTGGTGGGATGAATTGGGAGATTGGGATTGACATGTATACACTGATGTGTATAAAATGGATGACTAATAAGAACCTGCTGTATAAAAAAATAAGTAAAATAGAATTCAAAAAATAAAAAAAAATGAAGTAAAAGGGACGGGCCGTGTAAGGCCAGGCATCAGCAGGCAGCCACCCCTCTCCCCCCGTCTCGAGAATAGCAAAGGTGTGTTGCTTTAGCGGGTGTCTTTTGGTTAGTGACTCAAGATAAGACTTGTTTAGCCGGTTCTAAGAAGAGCACGCTGTTTTCACTTCAAATGTGTTTTTCCTGTTTATAAAGGCCCAGAATTTGTCAGAGAACCGAGTCAGGAAAGTGGAAGAGAAAGGGCCCGTCCGTCCGTGTTCCAGCAGTATCCCCACCACCGTTGGTTCCTGGCCTCCTTTGCCCCACAGATTGGGAGGAGCGCTCGCGGCTAGCACAGTTGTCAAGGACTCACACCTTACATTGGGGGCTGGCTTCAGTTTGGCGGTACCGATCCATCCAGGGAGTGAGCATCTAGCCTCGGAGCATCTTCCCAGGAATTTGGGCTTATTTTGGAAGAAAAGGCTGCTTTGCTTGTCCTTCCCTCCTGCTCAGTTTCTCCTTTTAAGTACAGAACACACCATATTTAGAGCCAGACTCCCACCCCAGCCTAGGCCATCTGCCTGCCTTGCACCAGTAATTCCGTGAATGTATGTTTTTCTTCCTTTCATCTGCTGATTCTCCCAGCTCCTCGACGTTGGGGGGACATCGCAGTAGACTCACAGTACCTTACTGTCACCAGACTGTGGTTTCTGGTTGGTGTTGCATATTGATACGTCTCTTCCATTTTGAGTTTCTGCAGGCAGCTGAGAGACGCAGCTTGGTGTGGTGGAGACCAAATCGGATCAGGAAGCAGAACTTGAGTTATGGTTTGATTCTGACTCCAGTTGGAAACATAACGTTTTCGGGACCTCAGTGTCCTTCTCTGTGAATCAAGAGTTTGTGCTTGGTTATTATGTTCCTAAGCAAGATCTCATGTAGTGTCCCAGTCTGCATGAAGGTACTTTATACATTTTAATTTATCCTACTTCCTTTTAAAGCGATGACTAGGCCAGTGAGCTGCGCTGGTGAGCAGAGTTGGGAGTGGTGTGCACTCGTGTCAGGGTTAGCACACAGTTGATTTCTGTGCCGCGTTTTGGTTGCAAAATAGTGGACGTCCAGATTCACCCTGATAGCAGATGTTAATGGCTAGTATTTTTGTTTTAACACAGTTTTCCAAGCACTCTAAGTTGCTCTTAATGTAAATTTGTACTGAGGCTGGAAAGAGAAGTAGTAGGAAATTGTTTCAGAGTTGAGTCATTAGCATTCTCTAAAGACTTTTATTGCTACTTATAATTAGGAGTGATCAGACACATGTCTTTGAAACTTACAGTTTAGGACTGACCCTCATCTAGCATTTAATCGGGGTCTCATAGTGTTTGCTGTTGTGCAGTTTTACATGAGTAGATATGTGGACCTGAATTTTATAAAAAAAATGAGCAAACAAGACCACTGCCAAGCATTAATTTTCCTGAGCAAATTAGTGTAGGATTTCAAAGTTCAAACTCCACATACAGAGGTATGTGGAAGTTTTGTTGAAAATCTCTATAGTATAAGACTTTTTCTAACCAGTTGTTTTAAGAGAAGATGCTTTAAACAACGGGGAGTTCATTCAGTTACCCCTCATCACCCTTCTGATCTTTTCCTGTCACCATCTCGGATACCCAGTGATGAAACCAACAGCCTCCCCCAGAGTTCCCCTCAACTTGTTTCCCCTCTCATCCCTTGTCTTGGACATCATTTTGGTCCCACAGTCACTGCCCCTTCTAGAATTATCTTCTGAAGCTGTTTTTCCTCCCCCCCCCAT
This sequence comes from Pseudorca crassidens, assembly GCF_039906515.1. Classification (NCBI taxonomy): domain Eukaryota; kingdom Metazoa; phylum Chordata; class Mammalia; order Artiodactyla; family Delphinidae; genus Pseudorca; species Pseudorca crassidens. Next base: position 94,746,637 of record NC_090301.1, on the reverse strand, counting down.
TAGTACCCATCTACCACCATATCCCCTTTAGTTTAACCCCATCTAGTCAAGGGCATAATGATCCTTCACTGCTATGCGACAGGTCTTAGGGTTAAAAACTCCCAAAAGGTGAGGTCAACTTACAGTCTCAGAGTGCCTGGCTTCTTTGTGCTTCACACCAGGAGGTGGCCCTGGAGGTCACTGCTCATTTGTGTTTCATCATCTCATCCCCATCATCCTGTTATTTCATCTGGCAAACACATAATGACCATCCCCGGTGTGCAAGGCAGTCCCATTCCTGGCACTTCCTGTCTTTAGAGAGCTTACGGAGAAATGAAAGAAAAGATCATCCGACAGAGCAGTAGGTAAGCTCTTTAGAAAGAGCACGTACTGCTGGGAGTGCTCCAAGGAGGATGCGCCCTCCTCAGTCCAGGGAGCCAGGGGAGGTTTTAGGCAGGATGTGGGGTTCAGTTGTGAGACAGGGGCGGGGTTTCCAAGGCAACGTGGATGAACACAGCAGACTCAGGATTTCTTTCTTTTTTATAGTTTAACATATATTAATAGCAAACTTACAGGAACAGCACGGAAGACAGACAACATTAAAAATATGTACCTGCATGTAGGACACCTCAGTTAGAAAAGTATAGTGAATGGATGGAATCCACTGTATGATAAAAACGTTACAAACACCATTTAGTTTCAGTCAGTGAGAAATTTACCTGTTTAAAAAAAATCCAAATGCTGGCACTGTCCAGAAAAATTTAACACGTTTATTTATAATTGTTACAAGGTTGAACTGCTGAAACTTGTTCGCGGAAACATTTTGACTTGCATTAATGCTTCATGTCCCCGCATTGATATTAAAAATTCACACACACATGAAAATGGAAAAACTGCCGGTACCTGATTTCTGTCGCCCCCCCGTTTTTCCACTTACAGTCATGTACTTAGGTACCTTTTGACCCCATGGGAAAAAAAAATCTAACGTTCAGAACTACCAATAGCAGGAAGAAGAGAATATATTTTTTTAAAGAATGAAATGTTTCCCGTCAGAGTGGATTCTTAAGCATGTTCTCCATGTATGCGGCGCGCTAGCTGGATGTCTTTTGGCATAATTGTCGCACATTTGGCATGGATAGCTCCTAGGGTGGTGTCTTCAAAAAGGCCAGCCAGAGAGGCCTCGCCTGCCTCCTGCAAAGCACCAAGAGCTGTGCTCTGGAAGCGCAGATCTGCTTTGAAGTCCTGAGCAACTTCCCGTGCCAGACGCTGGAAGGGGAGTTTGCGAATCAGCAGGGCCTGTAATGGTGAGGTTTCTTCACCCCTCCAGTAGAGGGCGCACTCTTGCGAGCAGCTTTCGTACCCAGTTGCTTCCTCGGTGTTTTACCACCGGTGGATTTGCGGGCAGTCGGCTCTGTAGGAGCCATGGTGTATAGAGACCTCCTCCCTTACCATCTTCCCCTTCGGCTGGAGCAGCGCTGGCGTTGGAGAGCGACCACCGCATGGCGGCGGCTGCGAACACAATTAGGATTTCTTGAATGTTGCTGCCGAGGGTGAGGCGAGAGGTAGGCCCTGACAGCCGCCATCTAAAGACAGGTGGGAAGATGCGGTGGTCCGTAGTAGGACAGCAGAGGTGTGTGAATGACAGTTCAAGCAGTGCTACCCATGGGAATGTGGGACCGGCAAGCTGTGTCGAGACTGTCCTGTGGGCAGTGAGGAAAAGATCACATCTCTCTGGTTGGGGCTGACATCGCTCCTGAAGGGATGGGCATTTCCAGCCTCATCCATCCTCTGACGACACAGGTCCTGATGTCAGAAGTGGTCCTCCAAGGATGGTGGATGGGCCCCTGAAGGAACTTCTTCATGGCTTCATCAGTCTGGCTTTGACCCCATTGGCATGGGGCTGTTTTTGAGAGCGTCCTCAAGTGTTGTGAGAAATTGGCATCCGGCAGGCAAAGCAGGTCTTGCCTCAGAGCGTGGCCCGGGAGGTTGATCCAGAGCTGGGAAGGACAGCTGTGTCTTGTAAACGGGGTGGCACATTTCTCTGTACTTTCCTTCTGGCGCTGGGCCTGTGGTCAGCCCTTAGTAAGGGCACAACCTTACCTTGGCTGTGCTGTGGGCAGTGGGGGAAGGATGGCTCCTTGCTGGGGCCACAGCGCGCCCCCGAGGCTTATCTGCCTGTCTTCAAATTCAGCTTCTACCCCAACTTTGGAGGTGGGCTTGCTTGCTTGCTATTTTTTTTTCATAACAGCTTTATTGAGATATGTTTCACGTATCATCCAATTCTCCCATTTAAAGTATATAATTCAGTGTTGGTTTTTTTTTTTTAGAATATCCACAGAATTGTGCGTCCATCACCACAGTCCATTTTAGAACATTTTCATTACCACCCAGAATAAACCTGGCAAGGCCTTAGTTGTCACCTCCCAGATCCCCCATCCTCTCAAGCCCTAAGAAACTACTCTTATAAGTTCTACTTCTAGAGATGTGCCTATTCGAAACATTTCATATCAATGGAATCATACAATGTGTTGTGTTTTGTGACTGCCTTTTTGCCTTTTTTCACTTAGCATGGTGTTTCCAGGGATCGTCCATGTTGTAACATGTATCAGTGCTTCATTTCTTTTTATTGACAAATAGAACTCCGTTGTATGGGTTTGCCCCATTTTGGTCATCCACTTGTCAGTTGATGACCATTTGGGTTGTTTCATTTTTTGTCTATTATGAATAATGTTGCTGTGAACGTTGTATAAGTTTTTGTGTGGACACATGCTTTTATTTCTTTCGGGAGAATTCCTAGGAGTGGAGTTAGCTGGGTCTTATGATAACTGTCTGTTTAATCATTTGAGGAAGCGCCAGACGGTTGTCCACACCGGCTGCACCATTGTACAGTCCCACCCACAGGATATATAGGGTTCTCATTTCTCTGCATCCTCACCAACACTTGCTCTTATCTGTCTTGTTTGACTGTAGTCATCCTAACGGATGGGAATTGGTATTTCATTGTGCTTCTGATTTGGGTTTCCCTAATGGCTGATGATGTTGAGTGTCTTTTCATATACTTTTATTTTTGAAATTAAGATGGATTTCCTTGCCACAGATCTTTTTTGTTGTTGTTGTTGTTGTTTTTGTTTGCTGTACGCGGGCCTCTCACTGTTGTGGCCTCTCCCGTTGCGGAGCACAGGCTCCGGACGCGCAGGCTCAGTGGCCATGGCTCACGGGCCCAGCCGCTCCTCGGCATGTGGGATCTTCTCAGACCGGGGCACGAACCCGCGTCCCCTGCATCGTCCTTGCCACAGATCTTTGATCACACATTTCGTTGAGGAGTGAATGGGAAGGGAGGAAGTGCACGCTGCACACAAGTACAAGAATAGAGGAGATGCATATTAGGGTGGTTAGCGTCCGTGATGAATCTAGAAGCGTAACATATTAGGAACAGACTTGGTACAAACTTCTTTCTGGAGGAGGATAGATGAAGCCATGGCCCTGGGCTGTTGCTACTCTGGTTGGCAACAAGACCTTTTGAGATACACTGTGTCGCCCTCTTTGTGCCTTACTGAATCCAGTTTGGGAGAGGACCCAGCTGTTTGCTAGGAGATCAGGAGGCAGGCAGATTTTGAGCCCGACTGACAGCATTTTGATGACTGTTGTTCTGTGGCCTGTTGATTAATATCATAGCCATGACTGATAATTATCATGAAGTCCTCTCATGGCACCAGCACCCTCTGGTTTGGATTGCTGTCCTATCATTGTCCTGTTACTGTTGCAGTTAGGGATGTCTCCCTAATGATGATTTTGAAAAGTCTCTTTAAATTCTTTCTTTCTAGTAGGAATTGTAGAGATGGATTCCAATTTAATTCTCTGTGTGTGTGCTGATATAGATGCTGTTATTTCAAACTCTGGATTTCATCGGAGAAAGGAATATTTCTGGCAGTTCTGTAGTCACTTAAAATCTGGGCCCTCAATAGTCAGAACTGTGCTCTGAACTTAGAGATTTTCACTCCAAATTTTTATGTCTCTGAGCTGGAAAGACTTAACCACGACTGGGTTTCTTGACCATCCTTTTGCCCCTCAAATGCACCACCTGGGTGGTCCTGACTGTCCCCAAGGTCAAGGCAGAGAAGCACGCCACCTTGTACTGGGTCCTTGCTTAGTTCTTTTTTTTTTTGGTACGCGGGCCTCTCACTGTTGTGGCCTCTCCCGTTGCGGAGCACAGGCTCCGGACGCGCAGGCTCAGCGGCCATGGCTCACGGGCCCAGCCGCTCCACGGCACGTGGGATCTTCCCGGACCGGGGCACAAACCCGTGTCCCCTGCATGGGCAGGCGGACTCTCAACCACTGCGCCACCAGGGAAGCCCCTTGCTCAGTTCTTGAGCCTGGTCTTTCCTTTGCTTAAACTTTGTAGCCTTGAGGAGCTTCTTCAGGGGGGTTCATCGAGGAAGCGGAGCAGGGCTTCCTATCTGAAAACTGACAGGTAATTCCTGTCTGCACGTGCGGCTGTCTCCTAAAATAGCAAAAGAAAATTACCAGAGACTGTCTTTCTTGGTACAGCACCTCGTGTACTTGCTCTGGGAAAATCCCTTCAGCCGTGGGGTGACATCGGGTAACTGGCGTGGGTTATCGAAAAGGAAGTGCAGACATTTCCTGGGGAACTAAGCACCGGTTAGAAGGGTGGATTCTAAAGCGTCAGCCACTTGAGGGTGGGAGCCCTGTCTTGTTCCCAGTTCAGTCCCCAGGGCCTGATGACAACAAGTGGGTCCTTGCTCAGTGTATCCTTGTAGAAGGAGTGGATGGCAGGTGCCTTTCATCTGGCCCACGTTAGAGGGGCTGAATGGAGTGCCACAGTGCCTGGGTGACAAGCTCATTCAGTCAACAGGTATTCTATTTGTGCCCCTTGGGTCACTCTCTGTCTCTGAAAACATAAGCGGGGGAGTCTCTTAAAGGATGTCATGGATCCTACACAGAAACTGGTAAAAAAAAAAAAAAAAAAAGCAAGGTAGACAGACAAGTGTTTTACAACTTCAGACTGGGGAGGAGCATCACAGTGGAGAGCGATGGACCAGAGGAACTTATGTGATAAAGAGGGGCCCAGAGGGAGCTCCCTCCGCATTGATTGCCAGTGCGGTGGTGTGGCATCGTGATGGCATCCGTCTGCCTGCATCCAGGCCTCTCAAGCTGGAGTGGTCATCAAAATCACGTGGACGGGCTTCCCTGGTGGTGCAGTGGTTAAGAATCCGCCTGCCAGTGCAGGGGACACGGGTTCGAGCCCCGGTCTGGGAAGATCCCACATGCTGTGGAGCAACTAAGCCCGTGCACCACAACTACTGAGCCTGTGCCCTAGAGCCCGCGAGCCACAACTACTGAGCCCGTGAGCCACAACTACTGAAGCCCGTTGCACCTAGAGCCCGTGCTCCTCAACAAGAGAAGCCACCGCAATGAGAAGCCCACGCACCGCAACGAAGAGCAGCCCCCACTCGCCGCAACTAGAGAAAGCCCGCGCACAGCAACGAAGACCCAACGCAGCCAAAAACAACAACAAAAAATCGCCTGGATGGCTGATTGAAACACAGGATGCTGGACACCCCTCCCTGCCAGCGTTGCTGATTCAGTTGGTCTGGGGTGGGGCCTGAGGATTGGCATCTCTCACTGATGCTCCTGCTGTTTCTGAGTTAGGGACCACACTTTGAGAACCACTGGCCTAGAATTCAGCAGTTGGTAAACTTTTTCTGTTAAGGGCCAAGAGTGAATGTTCTAGGCTTTTGAGCTACGTAAGATTTCAGTCGCATAGTCTTTGTTGTTTTTCACAGCCCTTTAAGCAGGTACAGACCATTCTTGGTCATAAAGAAACTGGGGGGGAAGGATGGCCTTGGAAGGCAGGGTGTGGTTTACTGACTCCTGGGCTGGCTTATCCCTAGATTATCCCTCCTCTGCCACATAGCTGGCTGACCTTTGCCAAGTTAATCTCCCTGTGTCCCTGTTTTTTCATCTATAAAACAGACATGATAACATTAATGGTTCTTACCATATAGGACTCTTTCAAGAATTCAATGAACTAAGGCACAAACAGCATCTATCACAGTGCCTGGGACATAACTAGAATTTATTTATCATTTACTATCAGTAGAGGTACTACCAGGTACTGATGACTCTGTTGATAGGTGAGGAAAAGAGTGAGAGAGGAAGACCGACACAGATCCGCTGCATCGCAGACGCTGAAAGCTAACTGTCCCAGGATCCCGTTGTCATTTCTTCTTAGGCTGCTTAGGAAGAAGAATCCTTTGATCTGAAACATAGGCACACTCTGAATACATCCTGGGTTAGTCCCTCGTAGGAGGTCATGCTCAGCCTTTGCTTAAAACGCGGTGCCATTTGTTGTCCAGCCTGTGCTGGTACCAGGTAGGATCTGGCTGCATTCGTATTGAAACGATGGCTTTTAACCTCGCATTTTGTCCCATGGTGTGAGTGAAAATGAGAACCACAAAAAAGCAGGCCATCGTGTGCCCCGCATTTCCTGTGCTCAAGTGTGCAAGTGAGTGTGGTGCAGCTGTCACTCGTGGCAGCTAGCACGGAAAGACGGCTGGGTACCCCTGGCCCAGCCTCTCTGTGCTGGTGCCTAGGGCGAGGCCACCTGGTGGCCCCGAGGCATTCAGCTCAGCTGTGGACACTGCTACTGAAAGCTGGCCGTGCTTAAGTAATACGGGGGGCCCTCTCCCCTTTCCTCGTCTGATTACCTGCCAGGGGCGTCCACTTTCTGGCTCGCCTCTCCAGCTGCGGGCTCTTGTCCTTGCTAGAGCACATAATGATGACTTTGTAAGTTCAAGTTTCAGAGGCACAGAAGTGCTGGGTGGTGATGAGACTCCACCCTCCACTTGGGTTTTTGCTGACATTCAGTGAAATATCCTTCCATCTCCTCCCCACCTTGCAGAACAAGCTTCCTGTTTTGAACTTGGTCCAGACTGGAACAGCCCTGCTACACCTGTGAACACGTGCAGACACACATTTCCCTCCTCCGTATTTGTACAGCTTTTCATCACCCAGCCAGATTTCCCCTCTCCATTTACAGATCCCGAATCATAACATAGGATAGGGAACTGGCAGATTAAGAAAAAAGGAAGTTCACATTTTAGAGCTATTTGGGTGAAAACAAGGCTCTGGTTTATTTCACTGTGTTTTGCCACAAGACTCTGCTAACTTTCCCCCTTCTTCACAGCAGGATGGAAACGAGGAAAGGAAATCGGCTGACGCAGGAGCCCGAGTGAGACGGAGAAACCCACAAGCCCAGCCTACACCATGAACTTGTGTCTCCTTTCCACACTGTAAGAGCCCGGGGCAGGTGAAGTTGCCAGAGAGCAATGGCTCTCTTTACTCCGTGGAAGCTGTCCTCTCAGAAGCTGGGCTTTTTCCTCGTGACTTTTGGCTTTATTTGGGGTATGATGCTCTTGCATTTTACCATCCAGCAGAGAACTCAGCCCGAGAGCAGCTCCATGCTTCGGGAACAGATCCTGGACCTCAGCAAGAGGTACATCAAGGCGCTGGCAGAAGAAAACAGAAATGTGGTGGATGGGCCCTACGCGGGGGTCATGACAGCTTACGGTAAGCACCACACTGCCGGGGCTCCTCCGTTGAGCGTGGCTTTGCCTCCAAGGGACCCCAGAGGCTCTCAGACTTGGTCACGGATTGAGTATATCCCTCGCCGCTACCTTCATGGCGATAAACTGCCCACAGAGGGACACTTTTAGAAAGTTAAAGCTACGCCCTTCGGGAGATTCTGACCTCTTGTGCACGCTGACACTTAGCGCCAGGAGCGGTGGGGCTTCCTAGTTGGCGCTCTGTTGGTTGTGTTTGCAGCTGCCTCCTCGTCCCTGGACACATTGCTGGACTGCATGATCTCATCTGGGGGGATGATCAGGGAATGTAGAAAAATCTTCTCATTATCGTTCCCTAAACAAACCTTAATTAGGACTGGTGGGCGTGAGGTAAGGAGGGTGGGGAAGAATGTCCTACGGACGCCAAGAAACTCAGAGCCGAACGTGTGCCTCCCCCTGGCCAGTATGCAGGGACATCAGGGCTTACGTGCTGACTGATAGTTTTAACCTTTGGCTTCCTTAGAGTTTACCGCTGTTGTGTCTTGCTCTGGTCTCTGGTTGCCCTCGCTTTGAAAGAAATCTTTCTGTACTCGTTGCTTTTTTTGTCAGGTGCTTGAAATCCGTTTTGAAATGACGTTGAGTGAAAAAAAATACACATATGGAGTATTACTTATTTTTCTTTCAGCAAAAGTTAGGCTTAATATAGAAAAGTTGGAAGCTGTAGACAAGCAAAAAAAAAATCAAGAAGAAAAAGGAAAATCACATATAAATCTACTACTGTAGAAAGTAATCACAATTAACATTTCAGTGTATATCTTTCTGAAATATGTGTATACACACACTATATATATATACACATAAACATATGTATATATATGTTTGTGTAAATAAAATATTTACAAAAACATACACACACAAATACAAAACGAAAGTTGCAAATGAAATTTAGATCAGACTGTATTTTGGAGAATCCAAGTCCCAGCCCTCCTGTGGTCACCGAGTATTGGAGTGGACTTAATCCACAGAAGATGACCTTGGTTACTGGGCAGTGACAGTTCTGGTCATTGAAGGGAGACTTCAGTGGCCTCACGGTTTGAGATCTGAGGTATACTATAAATCAGATAGAGGAGTGGGGTTGGGCAAGGTGGGAAAGTTCGATGTTCTACTTTGTGACCCATTCAAGGTCTTTGAAGTATGTAGAGGTCAAATAAAACGTGTAGCCACAGGTTGAAGCTTGAGTTTAAACATAGGAAATCATGCTCAATGTTACATATACATTATTTCTTTTCTAAAGGATCCAGGAAACTCAGTTATTTTAAAATTCTATATATAATTAGTTAATTTAATTTTATAAATATGTAGATATAAAAATTATATACATATATATTTGTTGGTAAGGAGGAAATGGTTGCTTTTAACATACAATGTGGACATTCTTTTTCAGTGCCTACTATTTGAATGATCACACAGTCTGCTTTTAATCTATTCCTTCAAGATTTGTAGGCACTGGTTTTTAATATGTCTAAATCAAATGTCACCTTTTTCAATCTAATGGATCAAAAAATGAGACTTCTTTGAGAGCTGACCTTGAAAAACAGCTAGGTAGTTTTTCAGAGGGTACGTTTTAAATTACTCATTGACTTCGATCTTCTGTAATAATCCCCAAATGTTATAGGTAAACCGTCAGAAAAAGAGAAAGCAAACTATCATCGTTGGTGTTACCAGTGGGTTACAAGTAAATGTCACAAGTAAAACCGATGCTGTTTTTCAGTTTCTGGTTCAGTGCATTCCACGTTAACACTTGGAGGGAAAGAGGTCTAGTCCTGTAGTAACTTCCTCCTTCTGTTTATCTCGGTCTCTCTCAAACCTTTACCGTGGGAAGTAAGAAGCCACATGAATGGTAAATTTATAGACTTTATTTTTTCTAGTTGTTTCGACCAGTTTTATTTCTTGTGTACTGCTAAGCATCTCATAGGGTAGGTTTCCTCCACACTCTTAAAGAGCAGTGATCTGGTGTTAGCTTTTCAGCCTGACCGAGGCAGTATGTTTTTTAGAAAGATATCAAAAACCCCACAGTAGTCTGTTAGAATATGAACCACTGTATATGCTTGTAATCAAAGGACTTTGGAGCTCAAAGAAACTACAGAAATTTATTTCAACTTCCTCCGTTTACAGACGAACCTTAGCAAAATAATAATTCTCCTCAAAAACAACAAAGAAACAACCAAACGGGCCCCATCGGCACCTCTAACGTATTTTTCTCTTTCATCTCATCAACTCGACATGCCAATCAAAGTGGTCTTTGGAGCTGAGTTTCGGGAACTTAATTGGACTGTGCGTTAGTGCTTGAGGTTTGGGAATCATCATGTGATGAAGTCTTACCCAGACATAGGTTTTCATCTCAGCACTATTGATGTTTGGAGCCAGATAATTCTATGAGTGGGGGACTGTCTGTACCTTGTAGGATGTTTAGCCGCATCTCTGGTATCTCTACCCACTAGATGCCAGTAGCATCAAAAATGTCTCTGGGCTTGGGGGGCAAAATTTCCCTCCTCCCCACCTTGGAGAACTACTGCACGAAGACTGGAAACAGCAAACCCCATCTAACAGCATCTTCTTACGGAACAGATAACTGGATTTTATTGTTTGAAATTTGCCAGGCTAGTTCTCCCTGGTTCTCAGCTCTTGGTATCAGCAACTGGGATTGAGCCAGATGGTAGAGTCCAGAGCCAGTCCTGGAAAGCTGGAGAGCCATTCTGATGAAGTGTGCTTCCCCTGGAATCCATCACTAGCAGTTGTGGGCATGTCAATTGCCAGGCAGCTCTGGTGGTGATGTTATGTGTCAGATGGAAGTATGGAGACTGCCGGATGGATGTACAGTGGTTTAGCTGGGCTGGTGGAGTGGGGATGAGGATGCGTGAGCCATTGGTGTGCAGTCTCTTTTTCTGCCACAGATGCAGCCCATGTACAGAGCACTGCCTGGATGCCTGCTCTGGACCAGTGAAGAGCTAACCCTCTGTGGCTGGGACCTGTGTCTGGTTTGAACGAATCCAGTTAATAGACCAAAAAAAAAAAAAAACCTCTTCCTTCTCCCAACCCATATTGGTATAATCAGAGGCTCTTAATGTGCTACAAATTTGTCTTAAGTAGCTGTGGCAGGTGTTTGAAAAATCGTAGTAGCTGATTTTAGATTAAAATTCCTGACTTGAGATGCTAGGGCAGAAGTGTTCAGCAAACCATGACCTGTGGGTCATATTTGGAGCTCTGCCTGTCTGTGTAAATAAAGTTTCCTTAAAACACAAACACTGCCATTTGTTTATAACAACTGTAATAACAGAGCGACGTGGCAGCACCAGTATTTATTTCACATAACATCTAAAGTGTGCTGACTCCATCTTTCAGTAGTCCCCATAGTTCCTTCTAAAACACTCGTGCGATCGTGTCCCTCCTTGACTCAACGATTTCCCAGGACTCCCATGGCCTTGGGCCGGATCCTCCTGTTTTCATATGGGTTTGGAACCCAGCACCCCGTGGTTTACGTGTTGTCTGTGGCTGCTTTTGTGCTGCAATCCCAGAGCTGAGTAGTTGCTGCAGAGAGTGCAAAGCCTAAGATGTTTACTGTCTGGTCCTTTGCCAAAAATGTTTGTCAGTCTCTGACATGCAGTTGGTTGTTCGTTTGACTGGTCCTTAAACAACAGTAGAAGAACTTTCAAATGGTGTCCCCCCCCTCCTCCATCCTCGTGCTGGTGATTTGAAGAGAGACTTCTGACTTTCTTTTGGGATACGGTCATTCAGAAGTAGTGCCTGGAAGATATCCGGGGCAGCCTGTGTGAAACAGTCGCAGCATTCATTCCTGGGGTGTGGAGGGCGTTTCTGGGTGCTTCTCTATCACTGCGGGGAGGAGCATGGGGGCCAGAGCCGTCTGTCGCTCAGCCTCCGCTGCATCTCCCAGGCCCGCGTGGCAGGGCCATGCCTGTCTGTGATTTCTCGGGAGTTGCGTCCCGAATGGTGTCACTCGCCCAGTCAATGCTGTGCTTGTTTCTGAGGTGAATTGGTCTCTGTCTCCAATGGCCTGACCCAAATTCTGATGCCCAGTGATCACCTCTTATCTAACAGGCCAGGCCTGGTGCACTTGTGTTCTCAAATTAGCAGGAATAGAAATCTAGGGTGATGAGAGACACCCCTCCCCCACCCAGGGGTACATCCGCACCTCATTAACCTTGACTTTTCTCACCTACTTGATTCTCTGGGCGCTGGGACGCTCTGCCCTGGACTGGTCACCAGCTCAGGCTGAAGCAGCTATGAGCCCTCAGCTTCTCTGCCAGCCCCCCACCAATATTCTGTTTCCCTGCTGCCTGGTTCCCCCTTGTCCTCCAGGTCTGTACACCTGCTCTGCCTTACCTCCTGTCTCCTGGTTCCCTGAACTCCTTGGGCCTAGACTGTCCCCGGGATTGGCTCTTATCCTTCCAGCCTGGCACTTTGGGCAATGTCTGTGCCGTGGGCTCGTGTCTGTCAGTGCGGTCGATGCTTTGTGTGTACAGCTGGGAAAACACTGACAGGGTCCCTGCTCTCACAGAGGCTGCACTCATTTGGGGGGAGAAATAATAAACAAGAGAATGACAGATAGCAGTAAATTCCAGGAAGTAAAATGACACAGGGAGATGGGATTTTTTAAAAAGTACTTGAGGAGCTACTTTGGAGGAGAAGATCAAAGAAGGCCTCTCCCAGGAGGTGTCTTTTATTTTTTATTTATTTTATTTTATTTATTTTTGGCTGCGTCGGGTCTTCGTTGCTGCGCACGGGCTTTTCTCTAGTTGTGGCGAGCGGGGTCTACTCTTCGTTGCGGTGCGCAGGCTTCTCATTGCGGTGGCTTCTCTTGTTGCGGAGCACGGGCTCTAGGCGTGTGGGCTCAGTAGTTGTGGTGCACGGGTTTAGCCGCTCCGCGGCACGTGGGATCTTCCCGGACCGGGGCTCGAACCCCTGTCCCTTGCATCGGCAGGTGGATTCTTCACTGCGCCATCAGGGAAGCCCAGGAGGTGTGTTTTAGCCCAAATGATGCTCAGGAGCTGCCGGGTGGGGTGGGAGGCGGGAGGTTGAGGTGAAGCAGGGTGTGTGCCAGGTCCTAAGGCCTCACACACACTCCAAGAGCAGAGCAGAGGCTGCTGCGGCTAGAACAAGGTGAGCACAGGGCAGTGTGGCCAGTGCTGATGTGGGAGAATCAGGAAGAAGGCATGGGTACCGAGGCCCTGAAGGCTGTGGTCTCAGTGTGATGGAAGCGGCGGAGGAGATGAGGAAGACGAATGCTCTTGCAAGGGAGCCTGGCCTGGCTTGCCCCTACCTGGCGCCGGCCGTGACCCTGACCTGTTGTCCACTGTCACCTCCACAGGGAGCTCAAGAGGAAGGAAGTTCTTTCTGTTTCCTTAAGGACATAGGGGTGGAGAACCAGGGGGGAGTTTTTGGTTGCTGGCGAGGGGGTAGCAGCTTTGGGCTTCTGTGGCCCTTGTCGGCCTGGCGATGTCCATTGCCAAGACATAAACACCGCTTAGGGTTGGTTCAGAAGTCAGTGGGGGGGGGGCCCTCACTGTGATGCTGGCGTGGCAGCCTGAGGCTGCTCCAAAAATGTAGCCCCCATCCTGCGTTGCGGACCTAGGTAACGATCTGAGAGTCGGACAAGGGCTTGTCCGTGTGTTTCGTTCCACCTCTCCTATGAAAAAGAAGAGAACACTTACATTGGATAAGCCTGTGAAGGTTTATTGTTTAAATTTTTTCTTTTTGCCTCTGTTCCTCCAAATCTGATCAAGGGACTGTTTTTTGGAGGGCTGCGTGATGTGGAAAACCACCATCGCCTAAGCAGAACCCTTGTGGGAAAAACACTGTTCTTGGAGCGAAATGGGGGAGAAAAGAGCTGGGCCCTTTCTTTGGTGTGTCTCAGGAGGTTACTTGGTTACCCTACAGTGACGTGGCTGGTGTGATTCCGGAAAGGGCTCTCTGCTTTCAAAAGCTTGGACCTACAAACGGGCTTCTCTGGGGCTTGGGGCTTTTCCAGTGATCCTGTGGTAGAAGACCCCCGCCCAGCATCCCCATCAGAGCCAGGCCAAGTTCACGGGCACACCCAGCCCAGTCTGGATGTCTGAGGAGGACCTCGGGTGTGTTTGAGACGGGAGTGCAGTCGGAATCTGGGTCTCCGGGAGGAACTGGAGGCTCTTGCTTGTACTCCCTTTGTCCTCAAGCCCTTTCCTTGCACACCACACCACTGCTTCCGGTCCTGGCGGGAGGAGGGGATACAGGTGTAAAGGGATTTGCCTCAGAGTCCTGCCCTGAAGTAGGTCCCTCATCTTCCCTGCAGCGCCTCCCCTTCCCAGCGGTGTCCTGGTGCTCTTTCTGCCAGAACTGCTTGGGCAGAGCTCACGGCCACCCTGAAGAGCTGTCCACCCTTCTCATGCTGCCTGGCAGTGCAGCTGTCTTCTGGCACCAGCTTTTGGACAATGGCTGGGCATCTTCCTGCCTCTGAGCTCTGCATTTGCTGTTCCCTCCACCTGCATGCCCTTCCTCCAGAGAGATCCCTCCCTCCTCTCCTTCGGGTCCCTATCAGAAGTAGGGCCGCACCCCTACTTCATTCTCATTCTTCATGACACTTAAACTACCTATCATGTTACTGTCTTTATCATCTCTCTCCCCTATTAGAATGGAAGCCCCCAGAGAGCAGGGAGTCCTGTCTCTCTTGTTCCCTGCTGTGCCCCAGGGCCTTAGCACGTGCCTGGCACATAGTAGGAACCATGAGTGAATAGCAGCAGTGTCCCCTCCACCCTGACTCTGTCTAGTACAGTTACTGCTGAGGCTAGTTTGAAAATCACAGTGGGAACTCCCTGGCGGTCCAGTGGTTAGGGCTCTGCACTTCCAGTGCAAGGGGCTCAGGTTCGATCCCTGGTCGGGGAACTAAGATCCTGCAAGCCAAGGAGTGCGGCCAAAAAAAAACAAAAAGAAAATCACAGTAATGTTTTTAGTGAGACAGGAAACAAGAAGAGATTCCCTATGGACTTGGTGTCCAGGTGGCTCCAAGTAGCTATTATGCACGATCCTGACGTGGGAACCGTTGTTTCTTCTGGAAAGCAGCTGAAGCGTGTTTAGTTGTGGCTTGTGGAAGGTCTCCTTACTAGATGTGTGACCTTGGGCAAGTCACTGATGTTTTAAAAGACTGCCTCCTCTTTTGTCCAATAGAGGATATAATATCACTGACCTCATAGGCTTGTTGACCTCATAGGATTGCACGTGACCGAGCTTATCAAAGCACTTAGCTTAGTAACATGCGTTCGTTATTATGGGTTATCGCTAACCCTGGCCTACACGGACCCGCAGTAGTTACCACCCAACCAGAATTGTCCATGTAGAGCTGACATTGTTTATTCATTTGAACACAGGGCTTCAGGAACCTGTTTATATAGCTGCTTTTAGGGTTTACAGGGGACGGGGCACGACCAGACAGGAGAAGAAATAAGCTGTGGACTGGAGGAGGGCAGGCTCGCCACCCACTGCTAATGAAACAAGATGCCCAGGGCTTGTGCACCAGAATCCCCTGGGCTGCGGTGCCAGCACCGATGCTGGGCTCCACCCCAGCCGGGCTTGAGACCTGCTGCTCTGAACTCCAGGGAGGTGCTGTTCGGCTCTTCCCTGGATCCCTTTCCAAAGGTGTGTTAGCTCCAGAGTGACCTTGGCATCATAGAAACGGGACACGTGATTGTCATTCTCCTCCTGTTCAAAAGATAAAGCTTGTCCTTTGTGGTGTGGGATAAGTGAGGCGTGGCCGAGCTCCCTTCGTCTCTGAAGTGGGCCCCATTGGGGCACAGTTTCTGGTGTGGGTAGTCAGCAGGGAGGGCTGCGCTACGGCTGCCCTTTCCCGACAGGGAAGATGCCCTGGAGTCAGTGGGGACTACGGGTGTCAGTGGACTTGACCTTTCAGAGCCTGAGTCCTTTTCTACCCAGAGGGCTAGGTCGGCTTGAGTCCTATTCCATGCAGCTGGCGAAGCGTTAGGAAGATGGAGAGAGCAGCCCAAGAACTCCGTCTGGATGTTTACAGATTCCGTAAAGCAGTTCACTATCCTCCACAGGCCTAGATAGGATTCTTTCTCAGATTCTGCTCCCTAGAAGTTCCTTGAAATACTAGGGAGCCTTCCCCCAGCACAGGAATAGCATTTACTTCTAGGTACAAGTTCAAGTCAAAGCTTAATTCCGTACAGCTAACCCAGGAGAGCACGGCAGCCAGTGCCTCTGAGCTGCTCTTTCACTGGGTGATGATTGTTCCCTTTGTGACCTGGACGGCCTGTGACAGCTGCAGGGGGAAGGGCATATTTGTGAGTTTAGGGGACGGTGAGTTGTCCACCGGGGGGGCTTGAAGAACCCAGCTGAGATGAGGCAGTGAGGGTCAGTGACTGAGATGCTTCTTGGGAGGGGGGAGGGGACATCAGGCTACCTGTGGCCAGTATCCTTGAGTTCCGAGGGTAGAATACACAGTACTGATTGCATTTTCAGGTAGCATTTCGTGCCTTTGTGATTGTCAGAATGATGTGAACGTTTATAGAAAATTCAGAGCTTCTGGAATATGAGGCTGTCGAAAACCTGGGACCCTCCAGGCACTTTTCCTGGGCTGGCTTCTTTTTTCTCCCCATGTGAAAGGAAAAAAAAAAATTCATTTTCAGTTCCAGCAGCTGTTTGAGTCACTGTTTCAAAGCTGTTCAACACACGATAAAAGATATTGTCCGTAAAATGCGCAAGGGCAGAGATGATCCCAAGTCCAGCTTTGCATTCTTACAAATAAAGAGATAAAACACTCTTTACCCCCAAACCAGGTAAATTTGATTTCTCTCCATCCTTTATTTAAATGCAGATATATATGTGTGTGTATGCTCATTTTTAAAAACTGGAATATTTTACATAGAGCTTTTTGAACTCATCTTTATTTTATTTCCCTGTCCATTATATATTTTTTTAATGGCCATACACTTTTCCTTTTTCATCCAACCATTCAATAAACATTTATTGAGCTCCTGAGGTCAATAGCTTGTGGCAGTAAACAGAGATGACAGAACAGACCTGCTCTCTGGCCTCCAGTCTAGCGATTTATTCCATTTTAGGAATAGATGGACACCATATGATGTAACCTTTTTGTTGGGTATTTGGGTAGTGTCCACTGCTTATCTATAATAAATAGCACTGTTCTCTTTTATAACTAACACTGTCTCGAATGTCCTTGTACATAATGAATGGACTGTATTTTGGTCATTACTCTAACCGTATTATCTTTCTGTGGAAAGGTCATTTTAAAATTAATTTTCAAACATGTAACTGATGAAACTTGACATTCCTGGCAGTCAGTGGGAATGAGAGTTTGGGGTTAATTCTTTTTTCATTAGCGCCTTCCTTTCTCATTAGCGCCTTCCTTTCTCATTAGCGCCCTGTCTTTTGCTGGCTTCTCTGGAGCAGCAAGTGAATCTGCTCTGTGGTCCTGCTGTTCCAGCTCTGCTCTGGACTGGGGGGCGGGGAAACACGGCCATGGTAGAGAAGGAATTGCATTAGGAACAAACACAGATGTAAATGATCTCTGGCAGTTCCGCTGTAAGTCCTTGCTTATTGCTTCTGTGCCAGTGAATCGTGGCGGCTGTATCTTAAATGTAGTTCTTGATTGTGTGTGCCCAGAATCCTTGACATGCAGGTTCTGAAAGTTCCGACTGAGCAGCTTGAGGATGGGACCTGGTACCTCTGACTCCACAGCCAAGCCTGATGGACAGCAGGCTGGAGAACCACTGCTTTGGGAAGCGTGTCCCAGGGGAATGGGGTGGGACCAGCCTTGAGGCACTGCCCTCAAGCACTGACCTTTCTCAGTTGACTTGCTGATCTGGGCAATCAGGGTTTACCACCCAGTCTCACAGTGTTAGCTGATAGACTTATAAACTGACAGACCTTTTTCCACCAGCAGGACCCCCCTTTCTCCTGATATTTCATCTCCTTGGACTCCAGCTACGGGGGAAGGTGTAGCTGGCAGTGATATCTCCTTGACTGTCCTGCTCAAGGATGCGGCAGCATCTTCCAGCCCCTCTTATCCTTAATGTCATGGCTTTCAGGAAATGAAAATTTACAGAAGCTGCCAGAGCACCTGTTCTGAGATTTTGTTGATCTCACCCTTTATCAGAGAACTCCTGGCATGATAGAAACGAAAAGCTTCCTTTCCCCAGAGGGACATTTTAAATGTTTTTACCTACTTTGATCTCATCTTTATCACGGACAGTAAGTTTTCGGAATGCAGAATTGCAGTAGTAATGTTGGGATTAAATTTTTATTACTGAGGCTTTGAAGCACAAACAAAATTTTAAAAGCCTGTTAGTAATTGGGAATTGTAATCCTGCTGAGGATACAGTTTATGGCTGTAATAACTTTAAAACACAATGATAAATATGAAAATATTATACTAGAATTTGGAGGAATGTTTTCATCTTCATTTCTTTATTAAACTGTATAGAAATTATTCTTGGGTGTTCAGTCTTATCAAATATATGGGTTAACATTAAGACGAAAATATACAAAAATACTCTGGCATTAGTTTAAAATTGCAGTAAAACTCTTAACAATTTTTGCAGGTTTAGCTGTGAAATACAAAGGTGAGAAACAATTTCATCACTTAGAAAGGTATAGTTTATTTAGCCTTCTTTGTGGGAAGACTAAATGTAGTTCATTTAGTTGTTGGTTCATTCATTCACTCACTTATTCATTTAGGTAACACACACTTACTGATTACTGTGTCAGGCACTGTGCCAGTTGGTAAGGATACAAAGATGGGCTTGGGATCATCTTTGCCCTTGTGTGTTTTATTGACACAGTATCTTTTATCTTGTGTTGGACTGCCTTGAAATTGTGACTCAAATAGCTGCTTGAGTTGAAAATGAACTTTTTTTTTTCCCATATTAGGAGAGAAACCATGCCTACTCAGGTAGAGTGTCTAGAGAGGCTAAGGTTTTGATAGTCTTCCATTTTCATTTTAAGGGAGACGATATAGAAAGATAAGTTCTTCATTACGTTATAGTGTTGGAGCTGCTCACGGCACAGTGGTATCACGAGTCTTGAGGGTGGCTGGGATATGGTTTAACAGAAACACGTGGCAGAAGCTCAGGAGTTAATCCCTGCTAAGTGTGTTCAGAAGTAGCAGGTCAGAGATGCTTGCTGGCCGGCAGGTCCATAGTGGTCCTCAAGAGGCATTGTAGCATAGAGGGTAAGAGCTGTTGGGTCTGGAACCCGATTATCTGGGTTTGGACACTGGATCTGCAGACGCGTGGGACAAACTAGTTAACCTCTGGGTACTGTGGTTTACCCATTTGTGAAATGGAGATGGGAATGACAACACGTTTCTCATATTGTCTTGGCAGGATCAAGTGAGTTAATCCACGGAAAGTGCTTAGGACAGTAGCTGACACATAGGGCTCAGTAAATAGTGACGCTGGTGGTGCTGCTGGAGGAGCAGCGGCAGCACTAGTAGCAGTGGCAACAATGCAGTAATAATAGTAGCAATAGTAGTAGCAGCAGCAGTAGCAACCTTAGCGATAGTAGCAGCAGTGGTAGTATTGGGGCAATAGTGGTGACGGTGACCATCAACACCTTATCATCATCATGAATTCCTTTATTCGTACCATGTCACAGTCACAAAAGGTCCATCTATGTAGGGGGGATCAACAAGAGATAGGGGGTCACATTTATTGATGGACTGTATCTTTTTTTTTTTTTTTTTGTGGTACCCGGGCCTCTCACCGTTGCGGCCTCTCCCGTTGTGGAGCACAGGCTCCGGACGCGCAGGCTCAGCGGCCATGGCTCACGGGCCTAGCTGCTCCGCGGCACGTGGGATCTTCCCGGACCGGGGCACGAACCCGTGTCCCCTGCATCGGCAGGCGGACTCTCAACCACCGCGCCACCAGGGAAGCCCGATGGACTGTATTTTAAGAATCAAGGAAGAATGTCTTCTTAACACTGATGTGACAACTTTGTATTCTACCTAAGCTGTGTGCCATCAGTGACTATCACCAAAAATTGTGGGTTGGGGACTCTGTCCAGTAGTCCTGTTACCTTTTAACAAAAGGGCAAAAGGTTACCAGCCCTTAAGAGACCTGCAGCATGGGCTAGGCTGCTGTCCGCTCCCACCTTCCCTCATTGTAGTTCCCATCATAGTTGTAGCAGTGCCACCATGGAAGTCACACAGAATGCCAGTTTAGTGACTGTGTTCTTACACTTCATTCCCTCTCCCGTAACCCTTCTGTCCGGATTCTCTCTGGACATCTCCACAGAAGGGCAGCGGGGAAGACAAGCGTTGGGGGAGTGTGCTTAATTCAGTGGTTCTCAAATGGGGTGCAGTCTGGAGGCATTTCTGATTGTCACATGGGGGGATTGCTACTGTCATTTAATGGCTGGAGTCCAGGGATGCTGCCAAACACCTTAAATGCATAGGACAGCCTCTCCCATCCCCTGCCTCCCCCCCCCCCCCCCCCCCCGCCCCAGGGCAAAGAATTATCTGGTCCCAAGTGTCAATTGTGTCAAAGTTGAGAAAGCCTGAGTTAACCCAAACTGGAGGGTCAGGGCCTCTGCGTCTGGCTGATGACAATTGCTGGTAAGAGTTAAATGCCATTTTTACATGTGGACTCCTTGGCTGATAATTCAGGCTCTGGGCAAAGAGGCTGGAGATGGGGGAGATTGATATCGTTTATCTGAGGAGTGGTTTCTTTACAGTGAATACAGCCCCCGAGTGGCACCATTGCCCCCGTCTGTGTGACTGTCCTCTGGCAATCTTCAGAGCTCTGGAGAAGGGGGCAGTGCTTTAGATTCAGTGTAAGAGCAGAGCCGGTGGCTGACTCCTGCTGTCCACGCCAGCCAATGATGTGTCAGGGACAGGCTGTGAGTCATGCTGACTGTGGGACTGCAGCCCCTGGAGGAGAATGATCTCATGACCCTTTGGATAAAACGGTAAAGCTTTGCATCACTCAGGGAGAGATTTCTCCAGGAAGGATGAGAGCATTTTCCAAAGGTTTTATTTTTTTATTTATCTATGTAACAGACAGTTATGTAGTGCTTATTGTGTGCCAGGCAGTGTTCAAAACATATTAACTCATTAAGTCCTCATTACAACCCCGAAGAGGTAGGCTTATTCTTTCAACTCGTACAAATAAGGATGCAAAAATGGAGAGAGACGACTCAAACCTAGGAAGTGATTAGAGTCTAATAAGCCCTTAATCGTTATGCTGTGGATGAAAGTCACTGAATTTCATGCTTGGTTTCTTTTTTCAGCCAGGCTCTCGACTTCTGGCTGGTCACACTGAGATGTCAGGGAATTAGGCAGACCTGAGTCGAGTCTGCGTTGCGCTTTTGTATCTCTTTAACCCTGAGCATATTACTTTCTGTCTGTGAACCTCAGTTTTCTCTTCTGTGAAATGAAGTCATACCTGCTTCATGGAGAATGTGAAGATAAATGGAATTCCTTATAAGTGTGCATGGCACGTGATAGGCGTTCAGGAACTGTTAGTTCCCTTCTAACCTTCTTTGTTAGAATCATATTTTTAGCCAATTGCTCTAATGTTATGGCCAGCTTGTCTTACTACCTGTGGGTAAGGTACACACTGAAGAGCAAAAAATAGACCTGGTCGGATGTTTGTTAGAGTGAGTGAATGAACAGTCTGCTACAGATCTTAACGTGGTGAAGAAGTCTGATGTTTGGTGTTGGGTGTGGTGGAACGATTGAGATTATGCTAATAAGCACATAGAACCAGACTTTCAGGATGAAGATGTGGGTTCTGTTTCTGTTCGTAGTTTTTAGTCAGCTTCGGTGAAGCGTCTGTAAACCACCAAGCATGCAAAATTTCATGTCAGTTACACACACACCTTTGTTTCTGTTCAGATGAGTGTCTCTCTTGGACCTGGCAAAGTAGGAGGCCTGCATGCCTGTTGGTGGAGGGTCATGGGCTGTGCTCTGGGGTTGGTGGATTGATCCAGTGTGTGTTTCTTTCCTGGCCGGATCAGAGCACCTGTTCGGCGCTAGTGTGCTCTGTTCCCAGCAGAATAGAAGGTGACAACTTCCCATTTGTCTCAGTTCAGGACTTTTCTGCATCCTGTTCCCTCCACTTATGTCCTACTCCCTTGGCCCACTCCCAATTCATAAGCGAGTCTGAATTCTGTTCACCTAGATGGCTATCCTGTGGTCCTCCTGCTTTTATCACATGTACAAGTCAGACTATCTTTCTTTGATTATGAGTTTCCACAGGAGAGGGAGCTAACTTAATTTCTCTCTGTGTGTGTAGAATACCTTGTATACAAACTTAGTAAATACTTACGTAGGCACGAAGATAATGTGTCTGTAATTTATCCAGAGAGAAGAACACTTCTCTATAACCCACAGCCAGATACGTAAGAAAGAGAATCAACTCTTAAATGTAAGCACCAGAAAAGAACAGCGTCCCAGCGTCTAGAACAATGCCTGGCACATAGTAGTTGTTTAATAAATATGTCTCGAATGAATGAATGAATCTGGTCTTTATTATAAGTGTCTTCCTAAATTGCATTATAGTTAACTCTAGGTTATCCAGCATGTCTGGAATCTGGAACTATAGCTTTTATTAAGTATTACCATATGTAACCAACAGCAGTAAAGACTTTGCAAAAAATTTGGACATGCGAGAGTCTACAGCACTAAAAAAACTAACAATGAACTTGATCCGGAAGTTACTTCAGGGCCTTGCTACACTTTGGGCTTGTCATTCAGTGTGTCAGTAACCACCATGCTAGAACAAGGAAGAATTTAACAGAGTGTTTTGGTAGGATGCTGAGTAACGGAGTTTTCTCTCTCAACCTAGTAGCCAGGAATAATTTTAATGTTACTTACCGCGAAAGTTGTCTTACAGAGCGAACTGATTTGTTTTGTACTCTTTGGGCCACTTGAATGTGGCCTCCGTCATCTTTAAGAGGTGGTTTGTTAGGACAGGTCTTCAAGTGGTACTTTTTGATTTGCCGCCTTTTGTTCTTCATGTCAGAGAGAGAAACAAAGGGGGGAGAGTGAGCGTGTGCGCACCAGGCAAATGTGCGGGGACCAAAGGATTTTCAAACTATGTACGTTTTCTTTTACAGATTTGAAGAAGACTCTTGCTGTGTTGTTGGATAACATTTTGCAGCGCATTGGCAAGTTAGAGTCAAAGGTGGACAACCTCGTAATCAATGGCACAGGGACGAACTTGACCAACTCCACCACAGCTGTTCCCGGTTTGGTAGCACTTGAGAAAATTAATGTGGCAGGTAAGGACTGCAATTCTATGCCCTGACATGAAGTCAAAGCCTGCTTCGAACTCGGAAGAGAATACAGGAGCACAGTGTTCTTATTGGCATAATATAAATCCCATAAACTTGGTGTGGCCCCTGTAAAGCTCATTTTTAATTTATTTTTGAATAACACGTTCAAGTGCTTTTATAGTCTCTTCATGATGTGTAATATCTGGTGGTCTCCATGGCATATTTCCCATAATGGGCTCCTGGAATTACTTTTTTTTTTTTTTTTTTTTTTGGCGGTACGCGGGCCTCTCACTGTTGTGGCCTCTTCCTCTGCGGAGCACAGGCTCCGGACGCGCAGGCTCAGCGGCCATGGCTCACGGGCCCAGCCGCTCTGCGGCATGTGGGATCCTCCCGGATCGGGGCACGAACCCGTGTCCCCTGCATCGGCAGGCTGACTCTCAACCACTGCGCCACCAGGGAAGCCCTTGAGTGCCCTTTTTGGCTTTTCTTTCCCTCTTTCTTATAGGAAATTCACAGCCTTAAGTAGGAGAGAGATTCTTTTCCTTTCCCACCTCCCAGTGTCAAAACTTTTAATTGTTTCACATCAGGCAAGCTTGTTGTATTACGTTTCTGCTGTGTTCTTTGCCCTTTAGCAAGTTTTAAATTGCAAAATATATTTTTAATAATCCAAAGTATTCCACTAAACAGGTATTAAAAATAACTTTTAATTACAACACAGAGGCAGTGTCATCTAGGCCATAAATCCTGTCTTCCCTTGCAGTTTCCAACAGCTTCTGTAATTAGACAAGAAAACCTCCCACTGTGTTGAGCTACTGATTAATAAATGGAACCCATGCCTCTCCAGCCTCCACTCCTTCACCCCTGTTCCCAGTAGGAGATGCTGTTGAGAAGGTCCTGTCTGATTTCATGGCAGCTCTGCAGGACCCTATATGGGGGGGGGGGGTTGGTGAAGATTGCTCTGCCTCTAACACTGCTGCCTCCCAGCGCCTCTGTCCTGTAGGGCCTGTGTCAACATGTCTGCTGTCATTCTCTTCCTGATAAGGGATCTAGCTGCCTCTGACTGTCTGGTTTGTGTGCCAGGCTCACAGGGAGACTTGGTGCCTGAGCTCCAAGTCTCAGGGTACAAAACTGTGGAATGAAATGGAAGGCAGGTGGTGGCTACTTATTTCAAGTGGGATCCCAGCCCTGTGTATGGAGCTAGTTTACTTGGCTAACATATATCTCCGAGCACATCCTGAAAGTCATTGGCTCTGACTAGGGCTCCTTTAGAGGTGCCACTGGTACTGTGTTTTTACTGATATTTATAGAACCAGAGTATTTTATTTTGTTTCCTTTTGGGAAAAAGGGAGCAAATTTAAAGTTATGCCTTTGATAATTAACCTCATTCTTACTCGTTTGCGGCTCTCGTGTGTGACACACTCCATACCTTCGGGAGTTTTACTTGGCCAATTAGTAATATAATACACATGCTTAGAATAACACCAATTATGGTCGCTCTAAGCAGGGGTGACTGTGGAAGGCTTCTGACATAGTCAGAAGGTAAACTTTGAAGGTGGGTAGGATTGAGGCGATTGAGAAAGAGACAGACTAGAAATGGATTGTGACACAGATAAAAAGTTGTTAGTTTCCTCTCCTTCCTTCCAACTAGCAACCACTCAGTAAATACCAGTACAGTTCCAGAGCCTTGGAGGCACGTGATTTTATTTACTCTTCTCAGCATCTCAGAGACGTGGTTTCACACAGGTTTTGTGACTTTAAGCATTTGGGATGGGGTGAGGCTTTGTTGCTGAGCTCAGCTGAAGACCTCCTCGTGCCAAGTAGAGAAGACATTGTGTTTGCTCCTTCTTTCTTGCTTCCACTTATAAAATCATCCCAAACGGGTGAGCCTAGAAAAAATGTGCAACCATTTTCTTAGATGTTCCCCAAAGAGCTGCCAGTTTCCTGGACTATTTAATATCCTGTCTAATAAGGAAGTTCTTTATGACTGAGGGTCTGTTTCTTTGGCTGACCTGTGTGTTAGAAAACAAAAAACTTGTCCCTCTGTGCGTGTGGGTGCATATGCATTCCCTGCCCAGACACTGCGTTAGTCACAGTGGCTATAGATGTGGAATGAAGAATGCGGGCATCCTCCTTTATTTCCCCCAGAGGTTGGAGGGTCCTTTATATCTTGTCAAATAACCCACATATTTTTTTTTTTTATTTGCCAGGTCTATAGCTTAGGGTGCCAAAAAGAAGGACAAGCACTTAAGTTCCTAGTCCTAGCTCATGGTCAACCCTTTATGGCTTTTTTTTGTCCTTTTCCTGATCCATGGCTGTGCTGGCAGTCCTCACACCCCTCCTGTCATAGCAGGAGTGGCTCTTGAGCTGTGAGAGAGGTCGTTTTAATAGGGTTCCAATCCTAGTTGAGTGAAGTTTTTCTTTCTTCCTTTCTGCATTAAGACATGTGGTAATTGCTAAGAAATGTTCTCCCTGGTGTGACTTTACTGCTTACTCTGGTGTCTTATTGCTAACTGATGTTTCTGACTGCTTACTGTTGTGTCTTACTGCTCACTGATAGTTCTTCTGGTTGGCTATAAACTGCATCTAAATTGGGTACCATAGCAGTTGAAGAAGAATTCTCTAAATATATTTTCTTTTTAGGGATGTGTGTGTGTTTGTGTGTGTGTGTGTGTGTGTCCCCTTTTTCTCTCTTTAGCTGTGTTCTATGTGGCTTTTATTGAAAATGGCTTGTCTTACCAAATTTATTATTGCTCTTGGGCTTTTTTATTATGTGAAAATGAATGTTCTCCTAGATAAATTTAGGTGGAAATGAACTTTATGAAAATCAAGAATCAGATTGAACTGCATGTTTTTTTTAAACATCTTTCTTAGTGTATAATTACTTTACAACGGTGTGTTAGTTTCTGCTGTATAACAAAATGAATCAGCTGTATGTATACATCTAACCCCATATCTCCTCCCTCTAGTGTCTCCCTCCCTCCCACCCTCCCTATCCCACTCCCCTAGGTGGTCACAAAGCACCGAGCTGATCTCCCTGTGCTACGCGGCTGCTTCCCACTAGCTATCTATTTTACATTTGGTAGTGTATATATGTCCATGCCACTCTCTCACTTCGTCCCAGCTTACCCTTCCACCTCCCCATTCTCTACGTCTGCATCTTTATTCCTGTCCTGCCCCTAGGTTCTTCAGAACTATTTATTTATTTATTTATTAGATTCTA
Organism: Pseudorca crassidens; assembly: GCF_039906515.1. Classification (NCBI taxonomy): domain Eukaryota; kingdom Metazoa; phylum Chordata; class Mammalia; order Artiodactyla; family Delphinidae; genus Pseudorca; species Pseudorca crassidens. The sequence goes on along the minus strand of NC_090301.1, from coordinate 94,720,552 downwards.
TATACATATTAGCATACGGTATTTTTCTCTTTCTGACTTACTTCACTCTGTATGACAGACTCTAGGTCCATGCATCTCACTACAAATAACTCAATTTCGTTTCTTTTTATGGCTGAGTAATATTCCGTTGTATATATGTGCCACATCTTCTTTATCCATTCATCTGTTGATGGACACTTAGTTTGCTTCCATGTCCTGGGTATTGTAAATAGAGCTGCAATGAACATTGTGGTACATGTCTTTTTTTGAATTACGGTTTTCTGAGGGTATATGCCCAGTAGTGGGATTGCTGGGTCATATAGTAGTTCTAGTTTTAGTTTCGTAAGGAACCTCCATACTGTTCTCCACAGTGGCTGTATCAATTTACATTCCCACCAACAGTGCAGGAGGATTCTCTTTTCTCCACACCCTCTCCAGCATTTACTATTTGTAGATTTTTTTTTGTTTGTTTTTTTTGTTTTTTTCTGTTTTGCGGTACGCGGGCCTCTCACTGTTGTGGCCTCTCCCATTGTGGAGCACAGGCTCCGGACACTCAGGTTCAGCGGCCATGGCTCCCGGGCCCAGCCGCTCCGCGGCATGTGGGATCTTCCCGGACCGTGGCACAAACCCGTGTCCCCTGCATCGGCAGGTGGACTCTCAGCCACTGCGCCACCAGGGAAGCCCTGTTTGTAGATTTTTTGATGACGGCCATTCTGACTGGTGTGAGGTGATATCTCATTGTAGTTTTGATTTGCATTTCTCTAATGATTAATGATGTTGAGCATTCTTTCATGTGTTTGTTGGCAATCTGTATATCTTCTTTGGAGAAATGTCTGTTTAGGTCTTCAGCCCATTTTTGGATTGGGTTGTTGTTTTTTTTTATATTGAGTTGCATGAGCTGCTTGTCTATTTTGGAGATTAATCCTTTGTCAGTTTCTTTGTTTGCAAATATTTTCTCCCATTCTGAGGGTTGACTTTTCGTCTTGTTTATGGTTTCCTTTGCTGTGCAAAAGCTTTGAAGTTTCATTAAGTCCCATCTGTTTATTTTTGATTTTATTTCCATTTCTCTAGGAGATGGATCAAAAAGGATCTTGCTGTGATTTATGTCAAAGAGTGTTCTTCGTATGTTTTCCTCTAAGAGTTTTATAGTGTCAGGCCTTACATTTAGGTCTTTAATCCATTTTGAATTTATTTTTGTGTATGGTGTTAGGAAGTGTTCTAATTTCATTCTTTTACTCGTAGCTGTCCAGTTTTCCCAGCACCACTTATTGAAGAGGCTGTCTTTTCTCCACTGTATATTCTTGCCTCCTTTATCAAAGATAAGGTGATCATATGTGCATGGGTTTATCTCTGGGCTTTCTATCCTTTTCCATTGATCTATATTTCTGTTTTTGTGCCAGTACCATACTGTCTTGATTACTGTAGCTTTGTAGTATAGTCTGAAGTCAGGGAGCCTGATTCCTCCAGCTCTGTTTTTATTTCTCAAGATTGCTTTGACTGTTCGGTGTCTTTTGTGTTTCCATACATATTGTGAAATTTTTTGTTCTACTTCTGTGAGAAATGCATTTGGTAGTTTGATAGGGATTGCATTGAATCTGTAGATTGCTTTGAGTAGTATAGTCATTTTCACAATGTTGATTCTTCCAATCCAAGAACATGCTATATCTCTCCATCTGTTGGTATCATCTTTAATTTCTTTCATTAATGTCTTATAGTTTTCTGCATACAGGTCTTTTGTCTCCTTCGATAGGTTTATTCCTAGGTATTTTATTCTTTTGTTGCAGTGGTAAATGGGAGTGTTTCCTTAATTTCTCTTTCAGATTTTTCATCATTAGTGTATAGGAATGTAAGAGATTTCTGTGCATTAATTTTGTATCCTGCTACTTTCCCAGATTCATTAATGAGCTCTAGTAGTTTTCTGGTAGCATCTTTAGGATTCTCTATGTATAATATCATGTCATCTGCAAACAGTTGACAGTTTTACTTCTTCTTTTCCAATTTGGTTTCATTTTATTTCTTTTTCTTCTCTGATTGCTGTGGCAAAAACTTCCAAAACTATGTTGAATAATAGCAGTGAGAGTGGGCAACCTTGTCTTGTTCTTGATCTTAGAGGAAATGGTTTCAGTTTTCCACCATTGAGAATGATGTTGGCTGTGGGTTTGTCATATATGGCCTTTATTATGTTGAGGTAAGTTCCTTCTATGCCTACTTTATGGAGAGTGTTTATAATAAATGGGTGTTGAATTTTGTTGAAAGCTTTTTTGCATCTATTGAGATTATCATATGGTTATTCTCCTTCAGTTTTTTAATATGGTGTATCACATTGATTTGCGTATATTGAAGAACCCTTGCATACCTGGGATAAACCCCACTTGATCATGGTGTACGATCCTTTTAATGTGCTGTTGGATTCTGTTTGCTAGTGTTTTATTGAGGATTTTTGCATCTATGTTCATTAGTGATATTGGCCTGTCGCTTTCTTTTTGTGTCACATCTTTGGTTTTGGTATCAGGGTGATGGTGGCCTCGTAGAATGAGTTTGGGAGTGTTCCTCCCTCTGCTATATTTTGGAAGAGTTTGAGAAGGATAGATGTTAGCTCTTCTCTAAATGTTTGATAGAATTTGCCTGTGAAGCCATCTGGTCCTGGGCTTTTGTTTGTTGGAAGATTTTTAATCACAGTTTCAATTTCAGTGCATGAGATTGGTCTGTTTATATTATCTGTTTCTTCTTGATTCAGTCTCAGAAGGTTGTGCGGTTTCTAAGAATTTGTCCTTTTCTTCCAGGTTGTCCATTTTATTGGCATATAGTTGCTTGTAGTAGTCTCTCATGGTCCTTTGTATTTCTGCAGTGTCAGTTGTTACTTCTCCTTTTTCATTTCTAATTCTGTGGATTTGAGTCTTCTCCCTTGTTTTTCTTGATGAGTCTGGCTAATGGTTTATCAGTTTTGTTTATCTTCTCAAAGAACCAGCTTTTAGTTTTATTGATCTTTGCTGTTTTTTCCTTCATTTCTTTTTCATTTATTTCTGATCTGAGCTTTATGATTTCTTCCTTCTGCTCACTTTGGGGTTTTTTTGTTCTTCTTTCTCTAATTGCTTTAGGTGTAAGGTTAGGTTGTTTATTTGAGATGTTTCTTGTTTCTTGAGGTAGGATTGTATTGCTATAAACTACTCTCTTTGAACTACTTTTGCTGTATCCCTTAGGTTTTGGGTCATCATGTGTTCATTGTCATTTGTCTCTATGTATTTTTTGATTTCCTCTTTGATTTCTTCAGTGATCTCTTGGTTCTTTAGTGACATATTGTTTAGCCTCCATGTGTTTGCAGTTCTTACAGTGTTTTTCCTGTAATTGATATCTAGTCTCATAGTGTTGTGTTCGGAAAAGACACTTGATACGATTTCAAGTTTTCAAAGTTTACCAAGGCTTGATTTGTGACCCAATGAACTGCATTTCTGAGTTCTGTTTATCTTACGGAAGAGGACAGTGAATCAAAGAAATGAAAAAAAATAGATTGAAAAGAACAAAAACCACGTTTTAACCAATTATGATTTCTCCAGGCTTAATCCCTGAAGGGACTTGAGTGTGCCTTTTTCAAAATTATTTATTTTCGGAATGATACTTTGATTTTTTTGAAAGACCGATTCTGCTTTTCTCTAGAGTTGTGATATTAAATTATGAAGTGGAGTGAGTAGGATGGCGTCTGCACTTCTTGGCCATGTAATGACATGGGGGAAAGGTAAAAAGCTACAGGTGTGTGATGTGACAGTGCTGGCCTTCTGAGGACTGTTCGTGTCTGCTTTTATCCTCGTTTTGTCCACTGTGTTGTTCAAAGCATGGCTGTTGAAGGTGTTTAATAAATACTGTCCACATGGGTTGGATTATGCTGGAGGTGGGTGGCATTTGGTTTCACTTCTGCAAGGGTTTCTCCTTGTTGCTCCTCTTTTCTATTTATATGTATGAGGATTTGCTTGGAAGTGGGACTTGGCATTCGTGTTCCTTTCTCGGACTTGAGCAGCAGACACTGCCTAAGAAATAGGAGTTTTTGTCGGTCGTGACTGAGCTTCCCACGGATGATTTGGTGCTGTGGAGCCTTCCTAGAATGTGGTGGTTCCAACTGTAGATTGTAATATTTGAGGGGAATGGGGATATTGTGCAGCTCTCTGTGGTGTGGGGGAGGGGAGGGAGGAACGTGGGCACACGTGTGTTTGCAAATTTATTGGTTTATACTCTCAAGAACTTGTTGTTGCCGTTCAGCAGCAGCTGAATAACTGGCCAACGCTGATGGCTCGCTCCAAGGCTGAACATCGTGATAGCACCGCCTTCTGTTTTGATTGCTTACAATGGCAAGGTGAATTGGGAAACAGAGTCACAATTGCGAGGTGAATTGGGAAACAGAGCACAACCCAAGAGGATGCTTTCTGTTGCTGAGTTCAAATTGAACATTAGGCAGCCCTGCATTTTCCACACGTCAGTTTCAGCATGTAACATATTCTCGTATTTGGGGTTGAAGTGCAGTGTATTTGAACTTGGGTGTTGTTCTCAATAAAAGAACCATAATTGTTATTCTTAGCATTGGAAAATTGATAATGAAAAATGTCCCTGCTGAGTCCCAGGGCCTGTATTTGGAAGTGCAGTTTCCCCCCCTTTGGGGCTGCTAATGGACCTTGAAATGAAGTTGCACCTGTTCTGTTTTCTTGCTTGTGTCCTCAAGTTTTCAGATGTGTTGGTGTGGCACCTGAAGTGTCCCAGCCCCACCCAGGCAGGAGCTTAGCAGGTGACTTTCCCAGGATCAGGTATTGGCCTGTCAGTGGCACCCCAGATGCTGCCCGAGAGAAAGGAGAGAGGTGAGACTGCAGGGGGCTTTTCTTTATTATTATTATTAATCTGAGTAAGAAACAAATGAGTTCCTTCTATCTACGTGTCCCTTTCTGTTTCATTCTTTGCAAAGGCAGCAATAAGTATTTGGCTGCTTGTGAGAAACAGTCCCTTTGGTATCTTCACAGAAAATGTATGCCATTGTTGGTGTGGTTTTCACTTTATGTGGTCAAGGGCACAGAAGGAGGAAGAGGAAGAAAATCCAGTTCAGAGGAGTGGTGCTGACCTGTGTGCCTGCGTATTTATAGCATTGAATCTCAACTGCCTGCAATTTTGCCAGCCAGGCAACGCTTGGCAATATCTGGAGACATTTTTTGGTTGTCACAACTGAGGAGGTGCTAGTGACATCTACTAGATAGAGGCCAGGGATGCCGCTAAACGGCTTGCAGTGCACAGGCCAGCCCCACAGCAGAGAATTATCTAGCCCCAAATGTCAGTTGCGCGCAGTGGTTCAGAAACCCTGATCTATAAGGTATTGTTGGAAACTGGTTTTCCCACTTATGATCAGTGTAGAATGATGTTTGAGACATTGAGGCTTCCTTATCAGCCAGCTGGGACCTTCAGTCTCCTTCCCCCTTCCGAGCAAGGCAGTTTGCAAACCTCCCAGTCATCACCGCTTCTGGCTTTGCAACTGGTCTTTGAAAGCTTTAAGAGATTTTATAAACTCCCAGAACGCTCTTCTGGAGTTCTGACCTTAAGAAACCTCTTTCCTGGACACAAACCAGTAAAATTTTGGCAATCTGCATTTTACTCTGGCTTATATAGAAGGTAATTATTTCTTTTCATGAAAGAGCCACTAATTCAGAATAATGATGGCAAAGTAGTTGGAGAGAGTGGATTTAAATTACCAGAATGTTTTAGAAGAAATTCCATTTTATTAATTTTTAAGCAGAGTATTTAATTATCGAGATATGAGCAAGTAAATAAGTTAAGGAAAATGAGAGGTCCCCAAAGATCTACTTCACAGTGTGAAATACCCTCCAGACCTTATCTGGAGCAACATCAAAGGAGATGAGACTGGAAATGTGGGTTGGGGGATCTGTGAAGAGTTTTCAGTGTAACACTAAGGAGTTTCTATTTTGTTCTGTAGGCAGTGACAGCTGATGAGGGTTTGAAGCAGGAGGATGATTAGATGAGGTCTGTATTTTCAGAGAAAAATTAATGGCCATGTGGACGCAGGTTGCTTGCGAAGGGGGTCACACTGAGCCAGATGAGAGTTTAATTGACTCGTGTAGAAGGATTGAAAGACATGTGCGTGAGGCCAGGGAGAAGGGGAGGATTTGAGACCCACGTGGGTGGAGCTCATGTGACGGGGATGCTGGTGGACCGTGGGAGGGGGCGAGGGAGGAGCCGTCATATGATTCCCAAGGATGGAGCTTGAAGGATGACTGGGGTGGGGCATTTATGGAGGAAACAAGCCAGCAAAGGCAGGAGTTGGGGAGGACACTAGCCATGTGTTAATGTGGATTTAGGGAGTGTAAATTGCCTTGCCGCAAGTCATTTGTTTAGGAATATCAGTTTCAAGGAAGTTGGAACGTTGATTCTCAGGAGATGAGGGACAGTGAAAGGCACTGTTTGTAGAGCTACGCTGCCCAGGTTCACATCCAGGCTCCACCACTTCATACCTGTGTGACCTTGGGTGTGTTGCTTAACCTTTCAATGCCTGCGTTGCCTCTTCTGTAAAATGCGGGAGATAATAGTAGTGCCCATTTCATGGGGGTTGTTTATGAGGATTAAGTGAGATCAGTATCCTACGTAGAAACGTGCCTGGTGCAAAGTCAGCACTAAATGGGCATTTGTTAATTACAGTTTAAAGGCTACACACTTAGAATATTGATAGAAGAATTGACTGTTATTAATATTTATATGCAATATAATATTGACTAGTTATTGATATCACCATGGTGAAACTAATATTTCTGTAGTGTTTTTTGGATTAGAAAATATTTTCATACATGTATATTACTTCTTTTGAGTGCCTTAAACTTGAAGTTCCCAAATTGACCTTTTTGTCAGTACGTGGAGACCTTTATTATCAATATTAGAGGCTTAACGGGAATTCCACGTATTTGTCAGTAATCTCTTGGTTGCAAGAGGCAAAAATACTCAAACAGAAATGGAATTTGGGGCCCATGTAATTGGAGAGTTCAGAAGATGAGGCTGAGCTTGTATTGCTAGATACAGACACAGGAGCCGTCTCGAAGAACCTCAGTGGTACTGCCGTGGGCATTGGCTTCATTCTTAGGCTATCTTCCCAGGGTGGTGGCAGAAGTAGCCGCAGGAGGCTCTGGGTTTCTGGCAACACCCTTTGGGAGCGTTCTGTTGGCCTGGCTTGCAGTGTGAGCCTCTCCGTAACCCAGTGACAGTGCCCAGTGACCTCCTGATTGGCTAGGCCTGTATCACGTAGGTCACCCCGAGATTTCATGATGGGGGAGGGTCCCTAAAGAGATTCCAAGCAAGCAGATAAAAGAGATAAAGTGATCAGAGACCCATATCGCGTTATGGTTTGGATTTCCAGAGTCATCCTAAGCCTGACTCCAACTTTTCTTTCCAGGAGAGTTCAGAGGGCAAAGCTTCTGGAATGCTAACCTTTCTGCCCCCATTTTATTTATTTATTTATTTATTTGCGGTACACGGGCCTCTCACTGCTGTGGCCTCTCCCGTTGCGGAGCACAGGCTCCGGACGCACAGGCCCAGCGGCCATGGCTCACGGGCCCAGCCGCTCCGCGGCATGTGGGATCTTCCCAGACCGGGGCACAAACCCGTGTCCCCTGCACCGGCAGGCGGACTCTCAACCACTGCGCCACCAGGGAAGCCCTCTGTCCCCATTTGAAATGCTGCTGTGGCTGAGTGTGCCCCAGCCCTGCCAGGCACTAGCCCAGCCCACAGCATGCTGTTCATGTATGCCCTGATACATTGCCATGTTTTTGTCCTCAGCCTGGAATGCCCTCCATTTTTCTGGCTTACCCTTATTTATCGTCTGTTCCAAGACTCACCTGAAGCACTCTCTCCAATAAGAAGCCTTCCTTGATGTCCTTCGTGCCCCAGAGGTTTCTGGTGCCCTTGCTTTATGTTCCCATGACTGCTGTGTGCATCTTTGGACCTTTCACAGCCAGGCTCCAAGCTCTTCAAAGGCATGGACCAAGTCCCCTACATTTTTCTTTTCATCCCAATACCTAGCTGGGAGCCTGGCAGATAGCAGGTTCTCCATAAGTGTTTGTCCAACTGAACGCATGCTTCCCTCTCCTGGCCACACACCAGGTCAGCCACTGTCCTGAAACTTTTAGCACGACAGTGATAGCCATACGCTCAGTTCTGAATTGCAGTGTCTGCTGCTCGCCTGCTTTGGTAGTTTCCTAAATATTTTAGGAATTCCTGAAAGCACCTAGGAAGTTGACTGCTACGTTGATCAAAAGGGAAGTGCTTTTTTTTTGCTTTCCTATGCTTTCTGAAAACTAAGTTTCCATAATAAGATAATTTACTTTGTTATTTCTTCATGGCTAATTGTAAAAATGTAAGTAGGATTAAAAAAAAATTCTCACCAGCTACACTCTGTTAAGGATTGCTCTGAATGAAGAGTTCTTGCAGAAAAGAGGCAGGGGCCCACCAATCTCAATGCCTTTGGACTCATTACTGATCCTTCAAGGAATCCGTGGCTGTTTTCTTTTGAAAAAGTAAGAGTGAGTATCCCTCTAGGGAATGCTGTGCTTCCCCAGCTGTTTGAGGGGAACCATCAGGAAGAACGGCAGCCTTTAGGAATGTGCACGGTGGTGTTGGCCTTGGGAACTTGTGTGGGCATTAGTGTTATTTGTGAAAATGCCTCCGCGCGGTGCTTCTGTGGATCGGAGATAGGACATACTGAACTTAGACGTGTTTGTTTTAATCAGAAGGCGACAGATCCCACTCGCTCTCATTTGGCTTAATGAGGTGTGTGTATACAGTTGTGCTATCAGCTTACATATGGTATTGATTCAAAAGACATTCCACAGTGACAGCTCAGCCTATGCTTTCCTGAAGACACTCCCGTGTCTTTGCCGTTTCATCCTCTACCTGTTTGCGTTGACACGTTATTTCAATAGAAGCGTTCTAGAGCCTGAGATTTTAAAAATTCAGAAATATTTTAGAATGAAAGCTGTTTAGATGGAAGCAGGGAACTGTCTGTGTCTCCACGTTGTTGAAAAGGATTCTTAGGTTCAGAGGCTTTTGGGGTTTTGAGGAATTTTCTTTTAAGCTGTGCTTTTGGCTTTGCATATCCCTAGCTTCTAAAATTAGGTGGCCTCAATGAAAATCAGTTGCTAGTTTGGTTTTCCCATCCTCACTGGATCTCAGAAAAAGAAGAGATGGAGCATATATGGTAAAGGTGGTCTGAAGTTCTTGGCTGGGTTTAGAAATGAAGGAAAGAGGTGTTCAGTTCGGTAACATGAGGAAGCGAGTTTGAGCTGCCCCACAGTTCGGCCTGCAGACATCACCTCCTGGTGGTCTCCTTTTTCTGTCCCTCCTTTGCTTTTGGACATCAGGCACATCTCACATGCATGATCACAGCCCCCAAGTCCATTTATGTCAGACTGAGGGCCTGTAGCATCAGCAGGGCCAGCTGCGGGGCTCCCGTCGGGGGTCGACAGAGGGTGCATTTTGATGTGCCTTGTCAGAGGTGACCAGCTACGCTCTGAACTGCTTTTTTTTTTTTTTAATTTATTTTATTGTAGTTATAGTTGATTTGCAATGTTGTGTTAATTTCTGCTGTACAGCGAAGTGATTCTGTTAGACATATATGTACATTCTTTTTCATGTTCTTTTCCATTATGGTTTGTGACAGGATATTGAATATAGTTCCCTGTGCTCTACAGTAGGACCTTGTTGTTTATCCATCCTCTATATAATAGTTTGCATCTGCTAATCCCAAACTCCCAGACCTTCCCTCCCTCTCCCTTCCTCCCCCTTGGCAACCACAAGTCTTGAACCGCTTTTAAGCTGTCTTGATGTTTCGTGTTGGTGAACTTTTCAAGTCAACATCTACAGTGGGGACTTCCTCTCTACTTGGATGCAGCTGGAGATGGGCTCTTGAAATGGGAGAACCACGGTGAACATCAAATGAAGGGCTTGAGCTAATGCTTGCCCTGTCCGGCGGGTGTGATCTAACAGCAGCCATAGGTTCTGGCTCAGACTCTGAGCCCTGACTGCCTGGGCTCAAATACCCACTCTGCCCCCTTCTAGCCATATGTCCTTGGAGAAACCCGGTCAGCTTCCTCATCAGTACACTGGGATTAAAGTACCTGGGCTGTGGTGCTATGGTGAGGACTGTGAGTTAATACATGGAAAACAAAAATAAGAGCTCAGTAAGTTTTGGCCACTGGGACATGCACTTCTTTTTTTTGTTTGTTTGTTTTTTTTGCGGTACGCGGGCCTCTCACTGTTGTGGCTTCTCCCGTTGCGGAGCACAGGCTCCAGACGCGCAGGCTCAGCGGCCATGGCTCACGGGCCCAGCCGCTCCGCGGCATGTGGGATCCTCCCGGACCGGAGCACGAACCCGTGTCCCCTGCATCGGCAGGTGGACTCTCAACCACTGCGCCACCAGGGAAGCCCGGGAGATGCACTTCTTAAGGATGCAGCTCAGGCTTCGAGCTGTGGCCAGGCGTGTAGCAGATGGTCAGTGCTTGTGAGTGTGTAAACTACCCAGTTCTGATGCTGTTTCCTAGAGGAAACTGGACCTGGGGAAAGGGACTCCTGGAAGCTCTTGGCACTCACAGGCTGGACCATTGGTATCAGATAATCTTAAGCAGAACTCCCAGCCCCCCTTACTTACCCGCTGTTGGCGTTTTGTCACTATCGCTGAGCCTCAGCTTCATTGTGCAAGAGAGATAGTGATACCAACGTTCTCCCCAAGAGCGCTGAGGATGTATGAGATAAAGTTGTGCTGAGAGCCTGCACCACGTCTTGTCGCCACATACCGGCAGACCCCGCCCTTTGTGGTTAGTACCCTGTTAGAAGGGAGGGGCCCAAAGATAATATAGCAAGCACTGATGTGCCCTTTATACACCCAGCACTGCCTGAATGGTGCCAGGCCTTGTATCAGGCAGTGGGGATGCAGCCGGGTCAGAAGCTCGGGCTCCTGCTGGGAACGTAGGGCTCGCCGTGTAGCGGAGGAGAAGGAAGCCACGATCAGCAATGCTCAGAGTACCTTCCTTGACCTTCAACCTCGAGCTTCTTTCACTCTAGTCTGGGAGGACCTGTTGGCTCTGCCTGGGAAATGACCTTCAAACTCTGTAGCCATCTGGGGATAGGGCTTGGAATAACCTACAGGATTTGGCACAGAAGGAATGTCCACTGTCCCACGGTGGTTGTCATATGGCCTTTGTGACAGCAAACTCAAGCATTCTGGAAACTGTGCCTGACCCCTCGCTACACCATCTCACTCCAAAGCAGGGTGGGGAATTCCTGTGCTGTAGAGGTCAGCTCTCAAGGGAAGGCAGTCATTAACCTGTCTAAACTTTATGCTAATAGAACTTCCTCAATAATTACTCTCATTAAGATTAAGTTAATAGGAGCAGTACACATTATAGCGAGATGAGCTGAAGAGCCGAGTAAATATTTAAGACTTTATTTCAAGGGGCAGTTGGCTTGGGGTAAAGAGAAGATGAGTAAAAGCTGAATCTGATGGTGTCTGAGATGGAGATACAGTGGACCACTTGGCTGCGGTTCCAGTGGTTTCTTTTCCGTGGCGCTCCTGAGCTGAGGTCCGGGGCCGCCCATGGGTATCCTCCAGGGGACTGTTATGACCTCCATTCTCTCCTTCCATTTCTGGCCCCTGTGAGACGGAGTAACGTGGTGACGAGGAGAAACTGCCTACTGCCTTCCCTGCACTCCCAGGAACGCTGGGAGGGCTAGGCAGAGGCTCTGGCACACATGTCTGGGCCGGGTTGGGGGGGACCGCTGTTCACCGAAGACAGGGCCATTAGCAGCAGCTGAGTTGGCCAGCAAAGCCTGTGATGAGTGCCTGCCCGTGGCTGGCCATGCTCACCTGTCATCTGAGGGCACCCGGGGGTTCGCTTAGCGTGGTTTTCATGCCTCCAGGCTACCAGTGACCAAAAGCAGTCATAATCTCTATGTTTGAGTTTATGTAATAAGAGGTAGTATTCTCTAAAGGAAGGGCTTTGTAAATAGAACTTTACTTCTGTATTACAAAAAAGGATAACACTTGACTGCTAGAAATTTAGAAATTACAGCTAAGCACAAAGACGAAAATACAAAGCAGCAGTTATGCTGTCACTCAGAGAGTGATTGATTTGCTGCTTTCCTACCAGATAGTGGAAGCATGTGTTCTGTGCCAGGTACTTTCTAGGTGCTGGAGATAGAGGGGTGAGCAAAACCAAGTGTCTTCTTTCCTGGAGATTACAGCCCAGCAGTGAAAGCAGGTAATCAACAAATACCCAAGCATATACTATGCCCAGTGGTGATAAATGCTATAGGAGACAACGAAGCAGAATGAGGAGATAGCAGGGAAGCGGGGACTGCTTCAGGTTTGGGTGGGTTGGCAGGGAAAACCTCTCTGAAGAAGTGACATTGATGGAGACCCAGATGGGTGAGGAAGGAAGCCATGAGGCCACCTGGGGAAGGTTGGTCCACACACAGGGATCACTGGCACATTCTTCCTGGGTGTATTCAAGAAACACTGCTGCGCCCTTTTAATCTTTTACTGCAGAAGATGGTCTATTAGAACCCCAAAAGAGAACATTTACTACCAGACTATATCTGGTATATATTGTGATTGATGCTAGACTCAGGCCGGGTATTTGAGAGATGGTATCGGAACCATGGCCAAGTATTGTGTTAATGCAGTGGTTCAGTGTGTGATGATCCTAAGTGTGTATAGCAGCCGAGAGTACAGGCTCCATGCTCAGGCTGCTGGCATTCAAATCTGACTTCTACCTGTGGCTCTGGCTAAGTCATTTAGAGAGATCAAGTCTCAGTTTCCTCATCTGTACTGCAGAAATTAGTTCATGGGGACCTTGTGAGGACCTCGTGAGAAAGTGTGTACGAAGGGCTGGGAAACAGAAAGTGCTCAGAAAACACTGGCAATTATTATAACGATCAAAAAGTGGTTTTGGCAAATGGTAGGTGACTTTGTTCCATTGACGTTTTAGCCAAATTTAACGAGCTTCAAAAATTGTATTAAAGGGTCGGGGAGGGATGGATTGGGAGTTTGGGATTAGCAGATGCAAACTATTATTTATAGAATGGATAAACAACAAGGTCTTACTGTGTAGCACAGGGAGCTATATTCAATATCCTGTGATAAACCATAATGGAAAAGAATATGAAAAATGATGTATATACATGTATAACTGAATCACTTTGCTGTACAGTAGAAATTAACACGAATTGTAAATGAGCTATACTTTGATGAAATAAATTTTTAAAAACTTGTATTTAAGGCACCAAAGTGAGGGCAAATTCTATTCGTTTGCCAAGTAGGCTAAATGTAATCAAGTCTTTAGCAGAAGGGTCACACATTTGGGGTAGGGTTGGGCTTTTGGTCATGAAGTGGAGATCAACTTCTTGTCTGTTTTTGCCTATCTCTCTTCAGATTTAAAACCATTGTTGAAGAATGTAGTGTTTGTTTTTCAGAAACCATTTCAGATTTGGGGATGTGGGTGTGTGACAGCAAGTCTTCAGAAGGCCACAGTGAAATCATCATTGGTCCTATATGGTATTTGTGTGGCTTGACCTACATTGGGTTCTTGCTTTCAGCTTAATGCTTCCTGAAAGATGGTACTTGGATTAGAAGTCATCAGGGTTTATCTGGGTCCAAGATGCAGATTTTCTCACTGCTTCAGTCATCTCCTCTGCTCCCCTTGACTCAAGATGAAATAAATCTTGGACACACGGAGTCATGAGGTGAAAGTCTGGCCCTGCTTCCCAGGCTCCACAAGAAACTCTTCTACAGGTGACATTCAGTCTCTGCCTACTCTGTCCTTGGTCTCCAAAGGAGAGAATCGCACGGATTCTCCTGGCCACTGGGTTCTCTCTGTGTGATATCAGGGATGCAAAGACATGGGCATCAGTGCAAGAAGGTTTCTGAGAATACGTGACTGGCTGGCCTTCAAAAGATTTCTGAGTGTAAGCTGGCCACAAGTTGAGGAATGCCAGGCTTGGAACTGTGTGCCACGGTGAAGGAGTATAGGACCAGGGATACAGGAGGTCTGGGTTCTAGACCTACTGCTATCAGAACCAACTGTGAGATCATCTGATTTTTCTGTTTTTTCTTTCATAGCCAGATTTTCATGGACTTTTAGAAGTAGAAGAGACTTGGATGTTCTAACCTTTCCCCCAAATTGAGGGACTGCAACCTTCTGAAACCCTGGGTGGATGATCTTCTAGCCTAGAACTTATACAACGCCAATGGACCTCATAGTCTATATAAGGGGGTTAGCAGACTGTGGCCCACTGGCCACATCTGGCCAACCACATGTTTTTTAAATAAAGTGTTAGAATCCAGTTATTTCCATATATGGCTGCTTTTGTGCTACAGATACAGAATTGAGAAGTTGTGGTGGAGACCATAGGATCCACAGAGCTGAGAATATTTACTCTCTAGCTCTTTACAGAAAAAGCTTGCTGCCCATTGCTCTAAATGAATGGTGCTCCCCGGAGTGCAGTGCACCACCTGTGCCCCATGAGCTCTGGCCCTGGGAGGGCTCAACCACTGTAGAGGATAACCAGCTGGGCTTGGGGCAGTTCAGTTTGGTATTTTCACTTGCTGACCTTGGCTTCTCCTTCTAGAACAACTCCTATTCTTTGGAGACTTGTGTCATGTGTCTACAGAGTGTTCCTTTTCAGGCAGTACCTCCTCACCGTGTCAGGTCTGTCACCAGTCCATTCCTGGTGTGTGGCGTCTCCACCCCTTGCCCCAGTGCCCTCCTCTGAGCATGCTCCAGTTTGCCAAGACTCTCCACTTACGGTGGGATGCCACAGCTGTGTTCATTCCTCCAGAAAGTAGCTGAGTAGTCTGGAGCTTGGAAGAAAAGAGGGACCTTACCCTCCTATTGACTCTTTAAAGTTTTTGTTGTCTTCTGAATTATTAGTTTTTTCTTCCAAGTGGGTCATCATTATTTCCACTTTGGCTTTCAGTCAATGAGTTGAAGAGCAGAGGCATGGCGATCGCACTAGAGGCAACTTCTGGGTTGAAGTGGGTCCATTGATCAGTATCGCTCTGGTGTAATTGCTGGACCAGGTACAAATACAACCAGTTAGTCAATCACTTTCCAATCTTATTCACAAGGCTATCATTAAAAGACTAACATCAAGATGTCATGTCAGGACATTTCACCCTTCCCTCCTTTCCTGATCTGGTACCCCTTTAAAAAGGGGGAGGGAGAGAGTTGTGGAGAATGATAGTTTAGTTGGTATTCTAATTACTCTTATCTGTATAGTAGTCTTCTCTAGAATTTTGCCAGGAATGAACAGGAAGCTTATTCTTACTTTTTATAATCTTATTCCTCTACCACGTTTGAATGGAGGAGAAACATTCGCTCATCTCTGGTCTTCTCAACAGTTTCTTGATAATGGTGCCAATTTTCCTCATCTTTCAAATTTACATCATACTTATACTTTGACACCCTACAGATTTGGGGGCTAGAAACTACAAGCAGAGTCATTGAAAACACTATTAAAAATGTTTAAAGCCCTGATGAAAGGCATACCTTGTGTGGATGTAACACCCTGACCTTGGTAAAGGTCAGTCTAACTAATACTGCTCTGATTGATTTAATTTCCAAAGGTATAGCTTTTTGTTATTCACACTGCACATCTCTTGTACCTCTTGAACCTTCATCTGTGATTTGTAAAAAGAGCTCGCAAATCCTTTGCAAGTTGATCAAGTTCCCTTGGAGACAGCCACTTTCTTAATAAAGGATGAAGTTGTAAAAATTTGACACGGTGAGCTAGTCACTGCTGTGTAGCTCTTTGAAATCAGTCTGTCCCTTTGCCCGTTCTCAAACTGAGCACACATGGCCCATAGTTAAGTCTGGGAGGAGTCAGTGAGTGGATGAGTGTGTACTTTCTATCAGTGACTACGGCTAAACAGATTTAATTTGTGAGGTGTTTATAAAATAGAACAAAAAAATAGTCACCATTTATTGATGGATTACTATGTCCCAGACACAAATAATCTTTTTCTTTTTTGGCGGTATGCGGGCCTCTCACTGTTGTGGCCTCTCCCGTTGTGGAGCACAGACTCCGGACACACAGGCTCAGCGGCCATGGCTCAAGGACCCAGCCACTCCGCGGCATGTGAGATCTTCCCGGACCGGGGCGCGAACCCACGTCCCCTGCATCGGCAGGCGGACTCCGAACCGCTGCGCCACCAGAGAAGCCCTACAAATAATCATTTTAAAGTACTTTACTAGTTCTTTTCTCAGAGCAGACCTGCAAAATAATTATCCCAATTTAATAGACAAGGAATAGCAGGGTAGGAGAGAGTGTATAATCTGCCCACATTGGTGAAAGCCTGAGCTGGGACTCAGATCCTGGTTGGCTTGGATCTAAACTTCACATCCAGAGATGCTGCCCACAGCTGGGACAATAGGATTTCACTGACCCTCAAGCCAAAAGGTCACATCCAGGGTGTTTTAAAAGATGAGGCCAGTTTAAGGCTCAACAATGGAAGGTAATCGAAGAGACAGGACCTTTATTTGGCGATTCCAGTGTGATTGTGTTTCAGGCACCAGACGTACTTTATTTTGTGGGTTTTGATTTTTTATTTTTGTCTTTTTGCCCTTGTGCATTGATTACCCTTTTATTTTTTTCTTAACCATTAAGTATTTCAAATGAGGTCATTTTCTCTAGAAAAATACCAAGAATTGTTTTCCAGTTTTTATATTTTTTTCCTGCTTTATAAATTAAAAACACTGTAAAAGTGTTTGACCAAGTGATACAAATTCACTGTAGGAAATTTAGAAGATATGGAAAAGTATAAATAAGAAAGAAAAATGACCTGTAATCCTACTCTCTAGAGCACATAGCTGTTAACATATACTTGCTTTTTTCTTTTTTCTATGCATATGGAAACTATCCTTGTACTCTGTATAGTTTCTAAATCCTGATTTTTAAAGGAGCATTCTATTGTTTTTATTATTCTTCAAAAGCTTGATTATTTAAATAACAACATAATATTTCATTCTTATTTCATTAACTAAATCCCTAATAGTTTCTATTATGAAAGAAATAATAGATCCCCCCCCCCTTTTTTTTCTATTAAGAAGATTGTTGCAGTGAACATAGGTCTTTGCACATCTGATTATTCTCCTGGGAGAGTTTCTTAGCTATCAAATGGCTAGGCCTAAAATGTAAGCCTTTTCTTAGGTTTAATTTTTATTTTTATCAAATTAGGCCATGCATCTATTTTTTTTTTTTTTTTTTTGCGGTACGTGGGCCTCTCACTGTTGTGGCCTCTCCTGTTGTGGAGCACAGGCTCCGGACGCGCAGGCTCAGCGGCCATGGCTCATGGGCCCAGCCGCTCCACGGCATGTGGGATCTTCCCAGACCGGGGCATGAACCCTTTTCCCTTGCATCGGCAGGCGGACTCTCAACCACTGCGCCACCAGGGAAACAGCATGCATCTAAATTTAAAAGTCAAATAATACAAGACTTCTACAAAGCCCGTCGCCTGTCTTGTATTTATTCATTTTCCCTCCCCCTGACAAATGTAAATACCTTTAGCTCTATTTTGTTGTTTCTTCCAATATATATCTTCATATTTCTCATTAACACATATATGCTGCTTTTCCTCATCTTGTAGTTTTCAACATTATCTACTGGTTTTCTGTTGTGGAAGATGGGAATATAGCTTTCCAGCACTACATACCACAGTGGCCAGGAACCCCTTCCACACACACTTCTCTCCCCATCCTCTAGAATCCTATTGTCTTGATTTTTTTTTTTAGAGTTAAATCAGCTGTCAGTGCTTAAGCTATAAAGATACTGAATAGCTCTCCAGTAAAGTGGTATGATACTGAATTGCCTTCCTGATACATCTTTTTGTTTTTCCCAGTTAATAATTTACTTTTTATATTTGTTTCGTTTTAATAGGTACAGTAAATATTTACTAATTACTTTCAGGGTCCTGGGAATACATCATTGAACAAAACCAACAAAAATTCTTGCCCTCATCAAAATTCAGCCCTGAACTTTCCATCAGAATCCCTCTTAATTTGGGCAGCAGATCAGATAGTGTCTTGGATGCATTTTTATTCAGCAGCCTTCTTCCTGGAGCCTCCTGCCCTCCTGTTGCAGTCTGGCCTGGTCTTTCTGGGCCTCCTATTCGGTTGTTGTCTTGGGGCTGCCTTATTTCTAACACGCTGGGGAAGACTCTTTCCCTCTCTTTTGTGCTGAGTCTTCTATTTCCTGGATTCAATGTGTTTCTAAAATTGGTTTATTACCTCATCCAGGTAAAGCTCAACTTCAGGTAGTTTACTGAGGAGATGAGGGTACATAGGGAGAAAATTTTTGACTGTTGGAAAATATACTTTTTTAATTGACATGTAACTGACATATAATGTTAGTTTCAAGTGTACAGTGTCATGATTTGATATTTGCCTATATTGCATAATGATCACCACAGTAAGCCTCAGTAAATGGAAAATATCTTCCTTGTACCTTGAATGATAAATTAGTTGAATGTAAAATTAGTTGAATATAAGATTCTAACTCTGAAAATTATTTTTCTTAAAAATTCGAAGACCTTGTTCCTTTGTGTTATTTTTGAGAAGTCTGGTGGCATTCTCGTACCTGGGTGTGACCTGTGGCCCCTCTGGAAGCTTGTGGGATTCGCTTTCTGCCCTGTTCTCTGCATTTCCTATGCCTGGTGTGGGCTGTATTTCATCATGATTCCGACTCTTTCCATTGGGATATTTATGTTTTTCTTGTTTGGGAACTTTTCTTAAACTATTATATTTATAGTCCCTCGTCCTCCCTGCCCCCTGCCCAGCTCCCCATTTTCCCCTACTTTTTCTTCTAGAACATTAGTTGGAATTTGCACTTGTGATTGATTTCCCCTCTCCTCACTTCTAATTTTTCTCTCCTATTATCCCTCTGTTCATCTTTTTGCTTTATTTTCTGGAAGATTTCCTCAACTTTATATCCAGCTCCTTTACTAAATGTGTTAATTCTTCTATTCAGTCTTCATTTCCAAGAGTGCTTGTTCTCTCAAGTTTCCTCTTTTTTTAAAAGAAAAAATAGCATCCTGGGCTCCCCTGGTGGCGCAGTGGTTGGGAGTCCTCCTGCCGATGCAGGGGACGCGGGTTCGTGCCCTGGTCCGGGAAAATCCCACATGCCGCGGAGCGGCTGGGCCTGTGAGCCATGGCCGCTGAACCTGCGCGTCCGGAGCCTGTGCTCCGCAATGGGAGAGGCCACAACAGAGAGAGGCCCCCGTACCGGAAAAAAAAAAAAATAGCATCCTGTTCTTGTTCTGGTTTCCTGAATCAATATATTTCTTGGTATCTGTCAGATATTTATTATATTTTAAAAATATTGTTAAATCGTTTTCTGTTTTCTGTGTAATCTCTATTTCCTCTGAGTTCTTTTTCTGTCCCTTTCTTTCTATTTATGAGTTTGTTTTGGTTTCTTTCACGTTAGAATGTTTTCTCAAATGTCAGGTAACCTGTGCATGTTTTTTCATACTGGAGGGGGAAGCTATGGGGAGCACAGGGCTTGGCGATGGTTGAGGATTGACAGCGGCTGGACCCCTCACAGGGACTCTAGAGGACATTACAAGACGACCCCAGACACATGGATTAGTCTTTTCTCTCTCTGGTTACTTTCCTCAGAGATGAATCCTTCAGTGCCCAGGGGACCAAAAGCATCACTGCTAAAACTCTGTCACAGAGCTGGAGACTGGGGCCTTTTAAAACTTGGAGTAGGGACTTTATCCCCACTTCTCTACCCTTTCTGCTGTTCTAGATCCAGAACCTTTTTTGGTTCCAGGGAGTAAACCATTGCTGTTTCTGACTGGAAATCTCTAATATAAGCATCTGAAGTATAGCCATTACAAATTACACTCTCACCAATAATGTCTGAATATTCCTGTTTTACATTCTCTGTCTAAATACTTGGTATTTTCCTTTAAAAAAAAAAAACTTTGCCAGCATAATAAATAGAAAATGATATTTTACATGTGTTTCTCTGATTACTAGAGAGGTTGGATGTTTTCCATATGTTTCATGAGACTTGTATATTTCATATATATCCTGTTCATGTCCTTTTTTGGTTTTAGTCTCTTGAGCACTCACTGAAGTTTGAATCTTGGTGTCTGGAAGTGAAGGCCTCCTTTATATTTGTTAGCTTTGTGTGATTCTGTCTCCCTGACGTGGCTCTAGTAGTCTCTTGTGAGGATAGAGGGACCTGAAATGCTCTATATGCATTTCTTATCAGATAGGTCAACAGCAGTTCAACTAAAAACCTAAATGGCCATCCAAGACCTGTTTCTGCCTCTCACAAGTTCTATATATAAATTAGAGCAGTGGTCAGCAAATGTTGATGGCTTGTGGGCAAAATCTAGCCCACGTCCTCTTATGTAAATACAGAGTTTTACGGGTACACAGTCGGGCTTATTTGTTTACGTGTTGCCTATGGCTACCTTCTTGCTGCTTTCATGGCAGAAGTTGAGAAGTTGTGACAGAGACCATTAAAGTGTAGAATATTTATGACCTGGCTCTTTTAAAGAAGAGTTCACAAACCCTTGAACTAGATGTTTGTTGGTTGCTTTGTACTATATAAGTATTTGCAAAGGCTCAGGAAGATGGATGGTTCCTTGTTCTTATGAATCAAAACTAATAAGTGGGATTGTCATGCCTTCTGCAAAAACAAATAAGATGACAGTGGCAGTCATCTTTCTTCAAATGGTGTATGTGAGTGTAATACCTGGTCAGTCCACCCTTCTCTGAATTTCCCAGATAACTGGTTTCCAGGAATATTGCTTTTTTTTTTCTTTATTGAAGCATAGTTGATTTGCAATGTTGTGTTAGTTTCAGGTATAGAGCACAGTGATTCCGTTACATATATACATATATATATACACACATGTATGTATGTTCTTATTCAGACTCTTTTCCAATATAGGTTATTACAAGATGTTGAATAAAGTTCCCTGTGCTATACAGTAGGTCCTTGTTGTTTACTTTATATATAGTAATGTGTATCTGTTAATCCCAAACTCCTAATTTATCCTCCCCCTTTCCCCTTTGGTAACCATAAGTTTGTTTTCTATGTCTGTGAGTCTGTTTTGTAAATAAGTTCATTGTATCATTTTTTAAAGATTCTACAAGTAAGTGATATCATATGGTATTTGTCTTTCTCTGTCTGACTTACTTCACTTAGTATGATAATCTCTAGGTGCATCCATGTTGCTGCAAATGGCATTATTTCATTTTTCATGGCTGTGTAATATTCCATTGCATATATGTACTACATCTTCTTTATCCATTTATCTGTTGATGGACATTTGGGTTGCTTCCCTGTCTGTGCTATTGTAAATAGTGCTAATATGAACATTGGGGTGCATGTATTTTTTAAAATTTGAGTTTTCGTCTTTTCTAGATAGATGCCCAGGAATGGGATTGCTGGGTCATATGGTAGTTCTATTTTTAGTTTTTTAAGGAACCTGCATACTGTTCTCTGTAGTGGCTGCACCAATTTACATTCCCACCAACGGTGCAGGAGGGTCCCAGAATATTGCTCTTATAGCCACATGCTACCTGAAAGCCACCCCACTTCCCTTTCCACGCTTCTCCCCTACTCCCCGTGCCTCTGGAAATATCAGACGTACAGCATGGGCTTAACCTGCTCAAACCTCGTTTTGTCACCGTTTTCAAAGCATTGCGAAGACAACCAGCAGATGGATGGATGCCAGCGGTTAGCACGTGGAAGCTGACAGCCTCTCTATATGTTTCAACCACCAGTCTTTTTTGGATGCCCTTCATCTCTCTTGTCTGCAGGGCCCCAGTGTTCCTTCTGTGACTTCTCCACGTCTGCCCCTGTGGCTGTCACCTCCACCCACTTCTCCAGGGCTGTGCTTGCACTGGGGGCTGAGCGTCCCATGTGGCTGGCCCCCCACTGCATGGCCTGTGCTCGGTGGGACTGCTCTTCTGCAGTGCGCCCCGCCTCTCCCTCTCTGACTTTGGGCGGAGAGCTACTGCTGGGCTCTGTGCACTGGGAGACCTCCTCTCTCTTCCTGGGTGCTGATAACTCCTCTGTGGCTCTTCCAGAGTCCCTGCCAACGACAGTGCCTGGGTAGTGGCCCGGACACAAGGCTGCCAGCTGCTGCTTCCCGCCCACAATCTTGCACGTTACGTGAGGCAGGGCATCTTGGCAGCAGTGCCCTGTGTGTCATGCGTGTATAGAGGTGACAGACTTGGGTATGGTGTAGGGCTGTCTATGCAGAAAGGATTCACATTATGCTCCCGAGGCTGTTGTCCTTAGAAAGGCCTGCTTGCAAGGTTGGCCCACGGCTGGCATCTGGGGACTTGGATTTCAGGAGGGTTCTTACCATGTCCTGATAGGAGTGGCTCTCTGTGCCTAAATGACCTGTGCAAACAATGTAGTTTTTGCCAAACATCTGCTTCCCTTCTGGGAGTTTCAAGTCTTGGCTTCTGCTAGGCGGAGGGTCCCTGTGTGACCAGCCCCCAATAAAAACCCAGGGCATCGAGTCTCTAACGAGCTAGACAACATTTCACACGTGTTGTTGCAACCTGTGGCTGGAGGAATCAACTGAATCTTGCGTGGCTCCACCAGGAGAGGACTCGTAAGCTTGTGCCTCGTTTCCTTTGACTCAGCCCCCTGCGCTCTTTCCCTTTGCTGGTTTTGCTTTTGCTGTAACAGATGTTAGCTGTGTCTTCCTAGCAAATCGCCAAACTTGGGAGCGGCGTTGGATACTGACCCCCAACAAAACGGCTTATTCTCAGGGCTGGCTCTCAAAACGTTCGGAACCTTGCAGGCTATGCAAATTCAAGACAGGCTGTCTGGTGTCGGATCATTCTACACACGTATTCTCATGTTGGCCCACTCTTTCAGAAAGCGTACGCTTGAACCAATGAGGTGAAACCAAGAAGAGCTGCTCCCACCAGCTTTATCTTGGCCACTTGATGCACTGTAGTGTGTTTTGAGCTTCGGCTCTTATCGTTTCTAGCAGGAGCTGTCTCCTTTGTATTTCTCTGATTGTGTTGCCTTTCTGAGGGTTGTGTGGGAGATTGAAGCAGGTGACAGATCAATTCTACTTACAGTGCAATAAATATGAGGCCAGTGGTTTGCTCACCCCCGCTCCTCTGTCACACTCTTCTTCCTTCCTGTTTTCGCTCCACACACGAACGAGGCATCCCTTCCTGTCTTAGTCATGTAATGTTGGGTTTGTACTGATTTCTGACCGCCCCTCCCACACGGTATTGGCCAAAAAGTTCGTTCGGGTTTTCCCATAACATCATACGAAAATCCCAAATGAACATTTTGGCCAACCCAATAAATTGTTTTTTAAAACCTCTCCCCCTTACCCTTCGGTTTTCCACTGGACATGCATCCACTGTGGCTGGTTTTGCATTGAAAGGGGTGCCACCCCCGCCCCGAAAATGGGCACCAGCGGGCCGGTCATGCATAGTCAATCACTGTGACAGAGGAATTTGCTGATTCTGTGGCTTCTTCTCTATTGGGTATCTGTTGCCAGCAGAGAAAAATATACTAGAGAGACCAAACTGCAAAGCAAAACCAGTTTCTTCAGCACTTTACAGTCGTGGTAGAAAAGCATAGCAGAGAACACTTCATCAGTGGAACCAAGCAGGGCGAGACCAGTTCATGATTAGATTGGGCACGTGGAGTCTGAAAATTTATTACGTAACTCAATAAGTGTTTGTGCAGCGTCTTCTAGGTACTGGGACATAATGCAAAATGAAATGGACAGGAACCTCCCTTCAGGGAACTTACATTCTAGCAAGTAAGGCAGGCAGTAGATGAACAAGTTTGCATATAATAATGTCAAGTAGTGATAAGTGTGATAAAAAATATAAAGCAAGTTTAAGAGAGAGAAAATGACCTGAGGCTGATTGAGAGTGTATTTAGATTGGGTGGGGAAGGTCTCTGAGCCAAAATCTGAATGAAGTGAGGGAGCCACTCACTGCCTGGAAGGGCATTGGAGACGGAGGAAACAGCAGGGAGAGAGTCTAGGAGTCGGGATGTTCCTTAGCATTTCTGTAGGTCCAGGTGAGGACAGTGTGGCCTCAGGGCAGTGAGTGCGTAAGGGGGAGAGGGATACAGGCTGAGGTTTGAGAGCCCTGCAGGCCAAATTGGGGTCGTTCACTGGCTGCTGGGAGAAAAAAAAAAAAAAAAAAAAAAATATATATATATATATATATATATTTTTTTTTTTTTTTTTTTTTTTTTTTTTTTTTTGCGGTACGCGGGCCTCTCACTGTTGTGGCCTCTCCCGTTGCGGAGCACAGGCTCTGGACGCGCAGGCTCAGCGGCCATGGCTCACGGGCCCAGCCGCTCCGCGGCACGTGGGATCCTCCCAGACCGGGGCACGAACCCGTGTCCCCTGCATTGGCAGGCGGACTCTCAACCACTGCGCCACCAGGGAAGCCCTGGGAGAATATATTGATGCTAATTGTGATAGCAGCTGCTACGATTACTTGTCTAGTCGATTGTTCCTAACAGCTTATAAAACTTGGGCCCTGCTAGAATCTGTGCATGTTCTGTATCTGGTGGTTGCTCAGGCTGCATTAAGCATGGTGCTTTGTCTCTGCCTGTTTATCAGCAGTCATAGAGTTTGCTCCATTCTGGGACCTTCCATGACTGTTTATCTAGAAGGTTCCCCTCTCAAATTCATTCACCCAGCAGGCTGGGTCAGGCCAGGCTGGGTTGACGTACATACATATCATATTTTTTTGTCTGGAGTTTGACATTTTTAATATGTTGAAAGGGTTGGGCCCCCTTAGAATGAATGAGTAAAATGGAAACCTTGCACTACCTCGGCAGGGAAACATGGCCTCATTTAGTGACGAGTTTTCGGATCGTGCTTGTGTCTTCACAGAACAGAGTGTACCTCAGGAAGCAGTCCTAGAATATTCCTCCTAGTTCTGTTTTGGAGGACAGCAGGGAGGAGTGTCCTTTGCTCAAGATCTCCCACTCTTTTTTTTTTTTTTTTTTGCGGTACGCGGGCCTCTCACCGCTGCGGCCTCTCCCGTTGCGGAGCACAGGCTCCGGACGCGCAGGCTCAGCGGCCATGGCTCACGGGCCCAGCCGCTCCGCGGCACGTGGGA